>NC_143482.1:68975192-69299481 GCF_027475165.1 Benincasa hispida
GGAGACTATTTGAGGTAGACGATTGGGTTTTGTTGAGCAATAGCTTACCATCTCAGCAAAAGCGAGATTTCCTGTGAAGAATAAATCTTTAACTAGTATGATCTCTCGATCTCTTATTTATTGTTCTTTTGAGCATGTCAATAGTGACTTAGTTACTTTTTTTGCATCTATAAATGCATTTGGTAGTTGATTTGCTATATTTTGCAAATGAAATATTTTCTGAACTTCAAGTTCACATTGATCTGTACGGGGATCTAAATGAGACAATAACGATGCATTCCATGAGATTTCTTTTTCCAACTTCTTAATTCCTCCCTTGAATATTGAAAATTTTGTCTCATTAAAATGACAATCAACAAATCATACAGTAAATACATCACTTGTTAGGGGCTCAAGATATTTAATAATTGATGGGGAATCATATCCAACATATCTTCCTAACCTCCTTTGAGGACCCATCTTAGTGAAGGAACTCTTATTCAAGAGTACCTACGAGCGAAAGCGGATCTTTCCAATTCATTGTGACAGAATTTCCACATATACATTCAAACATACTAATATGCATTCATAATGCTAAATATACCAACTGCAAATATTCCATCAAAAATTGATATCCCAACATAACAAGTTGTCACTATTGAGTCTGGAACATGCCAGAAGCGTGGTAGACCAATGGGTTCCAAAGATAAAAATCCTCAAAAATGAAAAATAATTAATAGTGAAAAATACTTGGTTGAGGATATAAATACCCATAAAAAGATCCTCGACATGACTAGTGAGGAAGGTGAAATACCTAAAGATAATAATGAGATTTCAATAAACTATGTCATGATAGGAAAAAAATGGAATCGAACTAATGTAATTATTAACGACATTTTTTCGTATAATGTTGCTCTTGACATTATATTTGAAAATGAGGATCCTGAACCAAAATCTATTGAAGAATGTCGATACAGAAAAGATTAGCTTCAGTGGAAAGAAGCAATCGAGGCAGAATTAAACTCACTTTCAAAACGGCAAGTTTTTAAACCAATAGTCCAAATACCAGAAGGTATCAAACCTATGGGATACAAATAGGTATTTGTGAGAAAAATAAATGAAAATAATGAGGTCACAAGATACAAAACAAGACTAGTTGCACAAGGCTTTACACAAATACTTGGTATTGATTATAAGGAGACATATTTTCCAGTGGTCAGTGCAATTACACTAAGATGTGGGTTTATTTTATTCAAATAAATCAAATTTTGATCTATTTGGTTATGCATATTTTGGATATTTATCTGATCCACACAAAGCTGGTCTCAAACAGGTTATCAGTTCACATGTGGAGGAACTGCTATATCATGGCGATAGGTGAAACGAATCATAACTGTTACTTCCTCAAATCATGCTGAAATTCTTGCAATTCAAGAGGCTAGTCAAGAATGTGTATAGCTAAGATTAATGACTCGGAAAATTCATGAAACATGTGGTATGTCTTCTAATAAAAACCTTCCAACAATATTATACGAAGATAACACAACTTACATAGCCCAAATCAAATGAGGATATATTAAAAAAGATAAAACAAAGCATATTTCACCCAAACTTTTCTACACTCATGATTTTGAAGAAAATGGTGACATCACTGTACAATAAATTTGTTCGAAGGATAACCTAGCAAACTTATTTATAAAGGCATTACCAACCGCAACTTTTGAAAAATTAGCACATGACATTGGAATGCGGCGACTTAGAGATTTTAAGTGATATTTTCATGAGGGGGAGTAAATATATTGTATTCTTTTAGAATTATATATTATATGAAATATGTACTCTTTTTCCTTCATTAGGGTTTTTTTCCATTGGGTTTTTTTTAGTAAGGTTTTAACGAGACATATTTCACATATATATAATGGGCATCTAAGGGGGAGAATTATAAATATTATACAATATAGATGCCCATCCCAAGCATGTGTCCTTAAATATGCTACTCCATGTGTCACAAATTTATACATGATTAGTGTCCTAATAGCCACATCCTACATATCAATTCTCCTATAAATTAGTGGCCATTTATGCATTTTGCAGGATGGTGGAGATTGGTGAGAAATCAAAACTTTTGGGAAAAATAGAGAAATTTTTATGATTTTCATATTTTCTTTATTTCTTTATTTTATTTAAGTTGTTTATTATATATATATATATATATATATATATATTATTTTATATTCTTTTGCTATTTATTATATTATATCTTATTATTATATTATATTTTTCATATCCGTATTCCCGTTGTGCTCCCCAATTTTACAACAGTTATCAAAATTTCACTGACAAAATTCACATTCTAAAGATCTTTAGCCACGCGCATTGCACGTGTTTTATAACTAATTCCTTATAAATTTGCTCACTTGCTAGACAAACACTAATATTCGACTTGCTAGACCTTCATAAAGTTCTAAAGTAAAGTAACAAAAGCCTAAAATCCATTCATTAAAAAAAAAAAAAAAAAAAAAAAAAAAAAAAAAAAAAAAAAAAAAAAAAAAAAAAAAAAAAAACCTAGAATTCGAGATCTTGATTCGACACGTGCACCTTTTGCAACTTCAATATAACACCAACAACTTGAGATGCTTCAAAAATTGGAAAGCCTTTGAGAACGATGAAGTGAGAGAACAAAAATGGGGAAAGAATGAAACTGTGAAAACACCATTTTTATAATAGCTGGAGGTAAGAATTACAAAAGCTCTTTGAATTCTAAAACTTTTTATTGATTATAGTTAAAGTAAAATTTAAACTATTTTAAGTGGAACGAAATAACTTTTTGTATTTCAATGTTGTAATATTAATTATATATTTATTATTGATAATTATGGATTAATTAATTAAGTAATTATATTAGTCGATAATGACATATTGTGAAAAAAATAAAGAAGGAACAAAGGTGTCCAAAAAAGTTTTCCTATATTTTCACTTTTTAATAGATTATAGATTATAGATTATAGATGGATAAGTATTTAAATATTAAGAATAGAGACCAAATGATGAATGCATTGTGCACGTGCAACTAGATTAATCATTATTCTGAAAATAAACTAAATTAGATCATATGATCTCAAAAAATAAAGGATTTTTAGGTGAAAAGGGAAACGTAAAAATGGAGAATCGGAAAATAAAAAGGAAATTCAATTGTTAGAGAATTCCTAATCGAAAAAGGAGAAAGATATTGACCATCCTCAGTCTTCCATAAAATTATTGGTCGCTTAGTTTAGCTCTTTAATTATTTCTTCTTCAATAACGGCACTTCTTAATTGGGCCCTCTCTTTTTCTTATTCGGCCTTTCTTCTTCTTCCTCCTCCTTTGGCATCCAATGCTCATCCACTAAAAGCTGCTTTGTTTTTTTGTTGGTGAGATTGGAGGGAATGATTAAAACTATGCTCTATTTCAAGGAAATACTATGGAAGAAGTTAAAAATATTGTTCATGAAGTTGTTCAAACTATAAAGGAGGCTGTTACGATATGCCTTACTCAATTTTGTTTTTAACTTTTTGTGAATTATATTTGTTTTTACTGTAATTAGAAGTTCTTCTAGTAAAAATTAAAACTTGAAATTCTTATCTAATTTTCTTTTCCTCGATCAAAATAAATGTATACTTGCAAAAGTCATAAGTTATGGTGCTACTCGAATTATTGTTCCCAAAAAATTTTCAGTAAGTTGCATGCCAATCTATCTTACCGGATTTTAAACCACGAATTTCAATGCTTTTAAATCCTTGAGGAAAGATAACCAAAATGTGAAGATAAGATAAAGCATTTCCACATGTTAGTATCCATGATTTTATCCCATTATATACACACACAGATATACATATAAATATATATACAGATATATATATATATATATATATATTCTCTTTCAACCTCTCTTCTCTCTATTATTCTGAAAAAAAAAATCAACAAAATGTAAGAGGATCTTTCTTCTCTACTTCCAATAATAATATAATATTGGGGTTTGTCCCCTTAGTTGTTAGAAAAGAAAAATATTAAAAAGATAAATGAAGAAAATGAAAAAGAGTAACATTTATATCCCTCACCGAAACCAATATTTTGCAAAGGAAACTGAAAAAGAAAAGGATGGTAAAAAAATTAATTCCATTAACGATAATTTATCAAGAAATAAATGAATGTAATATAATTTGGGAATAAAAAGAATTAAGTTTAAATTATAAGTTTAGTATTTAAATTTGATTTTTGAAGTTTCAAGATTATAAATTTTCTAACGGATTTAGATGGTTTAAAATCTCATTAAGCATAGAATTCAAATTTTGTCTAAAAATAAAATTTTAAGAATTTGTTAAACACTTAAAAAAAAAGGTTGGAAAACTAGAGTCACTTTAAATTTCATCCACAAGTAATTTAACCCATAAATAACTATCCAAGCAAAGTAAGTACTACGAATGAGAATGTTATAAGGTTGAGATGTTGAGTTCTTTCTAAAAAAAAAGTAGGGAAAATTATAAAATCACCCCAAAATATGAAAAATGTATGTAGTAATTATAATTATACTCTCAAATTTTCGATTATAAAACTTGAGCTCTCAAATTTCTACAAGTGTCAAAATTGGACCCTCAAACTTTCCATAGTTGTAGAAATTTGATCCCTAAATGATAAAATCGAATCCTCAAACTTACAAAATTCGTTATAATTTCTATAATTATGTAAATTTTAGAGTCCAATTTTAACACTTATATAGTTTGAGGATTCAACTTTTACAATTACAAATTTGATGGTATAATTGCAACTATTGTCGTATTTTAGGAGTGGTTTTTGTAATTTAACCAAAATTTTTTTAAAAAAATTAGATAATTGATGTGCAAGGACAAATCGGAGATTTGTAAAGAAACTTAGGGCTTGGGTTCCCTTGGCCGTTGTGATGGCGGTGGCGTGAAGCACAGACGCGCACGCGCCCATTGTTGAATGGAAAGGGGTAGGGGCATTTAAGGAAAAACGAAATTCAAAGCTTTTCCAGATCCGACCGTTACAATTATTTGAAAAAAAGCAAATGAAAGAAGCAGAGAGCCTCCTTTCAAAAACCTCCAATTTCATCCTCCCTGTTGCATCATTCTTCTTTCTATTTTGTGCTTCTTCTTCTTTAACTCTCTGTTTTGTAAGTCATTTCCATGGATGATAACAACAAAGCCTTATCGATCATGGAACCAAAGCCTTCACACCCACTTCACCAAATTGCAGAAACCCCAACCCACAAACTTCTTCTCAAGCAATGGCTGAAGGAAGAAGAACTAATCTTCGGCAGAATTTCACTGAAAGAAACCCAAATCGACTCTGTGAGAAGAGAAATCACAATGCTTCACATCTTCTTCTTCGTCTTCCATTCCACAGCCATACTCCTCCTCTTCAATGCGTCGACCAAGGATTTCCATGGCGTAGCCTGCAAGAGATCATGGATACCGTCGCTCTGTTCTCTCTTGTTTTCTCTGGGCATCATTTGGGCAGTGAGATACAAGACGGATGTTGAAGCCCATTTGGAGAAATTGCTGGAAAGGGAAAAGGAAGACAGGAATTTGCTGTCAAAGTGTGTGGATGAATTGAAAAGGAAAGGGATTGAATTTGATTTGCTGAAGGAGGTGGATGCGCTGAGGAGGGCAAAGAGCCTGAGGGTTGAAGCTAAGGCTGTGAGAAAATGGTCTTCAAGGGATTTCATCACTCTGTTTTTCTTCTTTGTTTCTTGTATGTTTCTTGGGATTATTAGGGTTGTTCTATGTAACAACTAATTAAAGAGGGATTTGGAGATTGGTTATTGTTTCACTGCAGATTCCTCTGATCTGCACTTTTATTTTGTTGCTTTGGTGGTATTATTTGGATAACAATTTTACGTTCTTTCCAAAAATGGTTCTTTTCTTGTTATTACTATTTACTTCCACCATTTCATCCTTGCTGCATTAACTCTTCTCCACTTCCTCAAATTGGAACGCACCAACTGCACAAATCAGCTTGGAACTTGGAACACACTACACCATTGATATGTTAAATTAATCGATGGTGAAAGTTCATGCAAAGGACCAAAAGTGATTTAGAGGTAAAAGTGTATAACTTTTAAAATTTGATACTAAAAGAAAACTAGATTCAAAACTTAAAGAAAATATGTAGCATTTTGAGACCAAGCCAAATAAAAAATACTTTTACCAACATGAACAAAGCTTTAACAATAGTTAACATATATTTTTCCCTAGTTCGAATTCTCCTATCCCATATTTGTTGTAATAAAAAAGGAAAATATTCTTAAAACTTTGGGATTTTTTTTCTTTTTTCAAAAGAATAAATTGTAGTAGCTACTTACAAGTGTTTTTAGAGGCAATACTTGACCTACCCAGCCCCTTACATTTGCAATTTAGAAAACAAGAAAAACATTTTGGTCCTTTTTCTCGCCACTACCAGCTATAAATCAATAAAATATTGAAAGGGTGAAGAAAGAATAAAAGACCAATAAATAGTAAGCCAGAGCTTGGTTTAGAGACCAAAGATCTGGAAGTATGCTTATACATAAGTTCTTTGAAAAAACCTATATTGTACGACGAGGGAGACTAATAGTCAAACAATTCAACATACAAACTCAAGCACAAAAATAATTGAAATCTTAAATAATTCACAAATGGGAGGTTCCATAGGACACACATTATGTATTGATATGTACAAAGCCGGAGGTGGGGGCATGTTGAGTAAATATGAAACCAAAAAATGAAATGTCAATACTATGCTTCTTCACCTACCCTCACCTAATAATCCACGAAGCATTGGTTCAGAAGCATTGGCTGGCGAGCGCTTTGTATCAACAAGACTCGAACTTGTCGATGCATAACGGCCGGTATCAGGTTCTTCAGTTGATGGAGTATCTATAAAGCTTGTAATGTCATCAAATTTCCAATCTGTCAGGTACCCTGGTTTGGAAGTTACAGCGGCCACTTCAATGTCTCCAGTCAGCATTGCCACCACACGGGACATCGATGGTCGAAGAGCTGGGGATGTTTGAGTACACAGAAGAGCTACACCAATTACCCTTTTTACTTCCTCCTTGCTGAACTCTGATAATTCAGAATCCACCATCTCAAGTTCACAGTTGTTTTCGTGGAGGTACCATGCCTACAAGCAGCAAAACAGGAATTTATCAGAGAACTTCTAAATGAAATTCGAATGTAAGCGAGAAGATGAAGAATGCACCAATTTCTGAGTAAGAATGCATATATTTCTGGTGTCATCGTTGAGTTATGAGAGAAAATGCAAGGTTCAGGCTACTATGGATTTAAGATCAAAGGTAAAGTTAAGAGGAGGATCAGGAAAAGGATATGATATCAAATAAGCCTGGGGAGGGTGCTTAGGAAGAGAAAGTATAAGTGGCACCAAAGTGAGAAAGAAGTTCTTAATAAAACAGGAAAAAAGATTCATTCTTACCCATTCGAGAAGATAGATTTTGTCTTGCTCCAAGCTTGGGTCTGAATTTGGCCTTCCACTAACAATTTCAAGAGCCACGACACCAAATCCAAAGACATCGGCCTTCTCTGTAAGGTGGCCACGCATGGCATACTCAGGTGCAAGATAACCACTGCAACAGAACGGTGGCCAACATTAGTACTCGTACCAAAAAAATATATAAAATAAAACAGAAATTTTAATTAATGAATTGATCTTACATTGTCCCAGCAACACGGGTGCTTATATGAGTCTTTTTGTCATCATAAAGTTTGGCTAAACCAAAATCTGAAATTTTGGGAATCAGATTACCATCAAGCAGGATGTTACTGGCCTTAACATCTCTGTGCACTATGCGAAGTCTTGATTCCTCATGAAGGTAAGTGAGACCCCTTGCTACACCCACGCATATCTCAAAACGTGTCGGCCAATCAATAACCAAATGTTTTTGTCCTGCCAGATAAAAGCCATGCATAAATACAACCATCTTTGTTTTCAACAGCCAAAAAGTTGGATATTGAACTTCCTTACTAAATTCCTTACCAAATAATGCTTGGTCAAGACTCTTGTTTTCTAGAAACTCATAAACAAGGAGTCTTTTATCGGCCTCGATACAACATCCATATAATTTCACAAGGTTACGATGTTGTACTGCAGATATTGTAGCGATCTCAGTGACAAACTGGCTCTTTCCTTGGTGGGATGCCACTGAAAGTTGCTTCACAGCAACCACTCTTCCATCATTTAATGTTCCCTAAAGGGTAAAAAAAACCTCAGATAGTAGCAGATAGTAGCAATACCAATACTTTGGAATGGAAAAAAAAAAAAAAAAAAAAAAAAAAAAAAAAAAAAAAAAAAAAAAAAAAAAAGAAGAAGAAGAAGAAGAAGAAGATATAATCTTCCCACTATTGTATGAACTACAAAGCAAGAACCGTTAGTTCTTATGACACGTTTAATCCTCACCTGCAAGGTTGATTCAGTCTAAGACAAATAGATTTCAGTTATGGTGTAACACCCTTAGCATTTTCCCCTCAATGGTTATAGATTGCCAAGATCTACAACATTATCTTTTCTTTTTTTCACAAAACAAGATTGCAGATATTTATTGGGTAGCTTCAGGTAACTGAATCAGATGTGAATAATACAACAGGAGACAGCCAAGGTAATGACATTTGCTTAGCCCTATCCACTCCTTGAACATTCAAAAGAAAGACTATACCTTGTAAACAGGTCCAAATCCTCCCTCGCCAAGTTTGTTGGATGAACTAAAGTCATTTGTGGCACTCCTTAGTTCAGAAAAACTAAAAGTGTACGGTCTAATGTCTATTCCTAGGAGCTCTGCAAAATAATAATAAATGTTACAGACATGGATAGAAGGTTCAGAATACCTCCTCGAATGCAGAGCCAAAATGGAATGCAACAGATTCAGAAGCAAATAACTACTTAGAAGCAGATTCCTTGAAATTACCTTCATCTTCATAGGCACGACGCCTTTTCCTTCTCTGAACAACAAGGAAAACTGCACCAATAATCAGAAAGAGAACAGATCCTAAACCAACAACGAGCCCTACAATTAGGCCCGTTCTATTCTCCTTAGTGCTTGGAGGTACGTTACTGACAGTTGGTACAAAATCTGCAGAAAAACTCACTACTTAATTGAAAATACTTGAAAACAAGGACTCAAAACAAAGAACAAAACTTACTATTACTAATTACCTGGGGTAGCACTGATGGCTGAAACAGCGGGTCCAAAAGCACCCTGACTAGGTATGCAGCAAGTACCTTTCCCCGCCCAGAAGAGATGAATTTCCAGGAAGTTTTCTGTAACTTCAGCCGTAAAATTCCTCCTGACAGCAAGGAAAGAACCACCTGCCTCCTTCCTAATATCAAAATTCTGTAACACACGATTTCCCTGAAACCAATAACCAATGATGATGAACTCAGACAAAGGAACAGATGAAGGCACAGCGGAAAATGAGCATCAGTCTGTTGAGGAATATCAAAGAACAGAATGGGAATATAATATTAATAAAATGAAATTTAAAACACAGGACGGATGACACTTATTCTTACTGCATAAACATAAACAAAACTGTAAGTGTTGTTAACACCCATCAGACTCAAAGTTGAAAGCAGAAGGTTAAAATATGGTTATTAAATTACAATTTTAGTCCCTGTATTTTCATGTTTTTAACAAGGTCCCTGAACTTGTATGTATAAATTTAGAGACAAACTTAAGATATTGGATGAAATATAGGCAAAGCGTTGGTGTATCCCAAGATTTAGGACAATAATTTATTTTTTGCCTCTGCCTGGAAGTATGGTAAACGAAGAGTCATAACAAGATTATAAAATGAAGAAGAAATAAAAAGGAACCTGTATATATATATCAAAGAGACGCCTCCCACGGCTTTGCCATGTATTTGAATCTGGGAAAACTATTTCTGCAAAATGAAGGTTCACAGTGTAGTTGCCATTCTCAAGCCCTAGTCCATAGTATCTCAATGATGAAGCAGATAGTCGTTGTGTCTGAAAAAGTTCTGTGTCAAGGGTGTTTGGGAATTGAGTCAACGTATTGGCTGTGTATTGAGGATTGTTGGTCCCAGTAAAGTATCCAGTATTACTAACAGCCCACCTTTGTGACTCAGTAACAAAGTACGTAGCAGGACCGAGAGTCTCATTTTCCCTTTCAAACAAAATCCCTGATGAACTTCTGATCTGTGGACCTCCACACTTGATCCCAAAATCAGAATCTGGCATACATATACAAGAAAGGAGTTAAGAAAAAAGATATCCACCCGTAGGACGGGGCATCTTCTGACTTATACTTGCCTTATGTCAAATGTCAGCATTATGAAGATGTAGAATAGTATGTTTAGAAACTCGTATGAAAATATATGAGGGGAAAACAAGGTATTTAGAATCACAAGATTTGAGATTTTACATCAGCTTGAAGTTGAACTGGAGTGGACAAAAGTGAGCTTGAGGTAGTTTTTCCTCTTCCTCAGAGAAACATACAACAAATAGGAATAATTTATTTGTAATTTCTACTCACATATTGGACGGCCTCGATTACAAGGAAAGTTGCGTTGAAGACAATTCAATCCAGAAGGCAAACCACTGAAAGCAAAAGAGAAATGTGTTAAACAGGAAACTTTAAGAAAATAAAGTGTTTGTAAGAGATTAAGGATATTTAATCGACTCATGGAAATACCTGATACTGCCACTTTCAATTGTGAAATTGTTGGCAACTAAATTTCTGCATATCAAAGCCAACAAGATTATATCATAACCTTCATCTTAATGTTACATGAGTAGGTAGGGAGTGTATTATTGTAATTTTCATGATTGTAAAGAAAAAGATATAGAACAGAAAAATGGCCCATTACTTACAGTTGTAAGTTTTGCTGGTTGATCCAAGCAGGAAAGCTCCCTGATAAATCATTATATGACAAGTCTCTACAAGATCAAATGTAAAGGCATTAGTACTCGGTACAGAAGTTAATAGCCAAAGAAAGGTGCAAAATTAAAATGTGAAAAATGACCATTAAGATGTGGACTTATCAAGTCAAGCTAAATAATATAGCTTAAACTTTCCACAATAATTCATGTCAGGTAGAATTTAAACATTTTGAACAGGTAGTCAGATTCTTTAGTGTGTGAGCCAATAAATCTAAGTATGCCAAGAGAAATTGTTGCCACTGTTTTCAAATTGCAAAATCAAGCATATGATTGTATGCCTGAATGAATACCATACTCTCTCAAAACCTAAATGTCAGAGAACATGTATTTTAAGATTACCCAAGAAACGCATCCTACGCAACACCTTAATATGAACATTCTAACTCTGTAATCGAGATGTTTGGTAAAAAAAAAAAAAAGCATTCCCTTGGAGCATAAAGAAAAGAAGATAGCATCTTTCATATATCTTTGAGATAGAGAAATTTCATTTCTAGGAATATGACATATCATCCATCTAATTGATCAAAAGAAATCTTCCTAAATCAGATCCATTTGTAAGGGGCATTGTCATAACTGAAATCAACATTTGCAAGACAAACTCACATATTTACAAGTGATGTACTCTTCTGTGTAGGTAGGGTCCCATTTAACTTGTTATTTCCAAGAATCCTGCACAAAAGACCGAGAATATACACTTCAATTTAACCAAAAAACGGTGGGAGTCAGATGGTTATTGAAGGAAGGGTTGGATGTTACAAGTGTGATAGTGAGCTCAAACTGAAAAGTGAGCTTGGAATCTCTCCTGTCAAGTTGTTGAAGCTCAAGTCCCTACAATAGAAAGGAGAATAAAGTCAGATTATCACCAAAACCACAAACTTTTAAGAAAAAAATCTGATCTTCAAATAGGATTCAACTCTCCAAAAGCACTAAATTTCATAATGGTAAGAAAAAAACAAGGACAACAGGTTCCTAAATTTACCATCAAAATGAATCCCATCTCAACTTGTTAATCAGTTTGGAGATGAAATGACACCAACAGAATTTCTTTATAAAAAAAACACATGAAACGTTGTTTCTAGGGTGATTTGGTGAGGCAAGAATATCTCACAAAATCTGACGTACATATGTATGAGTCAAATTTATTTGTAACAGAAAAAAAATTTAACCTAGCTCATTACCAGCAACAAATTCATTTAAACACTTATACATTGATGAGGAATTCTTACAGCTGGGTAAGTCTACGAAATTCTCCAATGTTGGATGGAATTGAACCAGTCATATTATTATTTCTCAACACCCTGCAAGAAAAGGAATGTTATAATTATAAAAACGTTTGGGAGATTTAAAATATTTATAAACAAAGAAAAAAGAAACAATAATAAATAAGAGCAATGAAACAAAAAATGCAGCCCACTCACAGGATAGTTAGAGATGTCATTTTAGTGATGAATGCTAGAGAAGAGCTCCCATTGGATAAATCACCTATTCTCCTATATTAATTATAAATGGTACATTAGCAATGATTCAAGCAGTACACAGACCAAATACCCTGAAATGGTTAAAGTTACTCACAACTCAGTCAAAGATGTCAAGTTTGAAAATGTCGATGGTATGGAACCTGTAAAAGAGTTTCCTTGAAACCTCCTACAAAAGTGAGCAGATAATATAAATCTGACAGATCTTCACCTTTACTAGAAATTGCAAGTAGCCACAAACATTTCATATTTGCGTATCACAGTAAAAAAAAATGGATTTTAATGAGAATTTTCATCATAATAAAATCTTCAGCGGTTGCTTAGGCCATGAGGCACCATTTTGGAGAAGGGGAGGGGGGGTTTGGAGCTAAGAAGAAACATGTTAACATAATTTTCTTACAAAGATGTGAGCCTTGTCCAATTCCCGATGAAATCAGGTATTCTGCCAGTGAATTCATTGTCTGATGCCCATCTGTTCAGAGAAGAGCTTAATGTCTAAATGATGCATTCTTGGCTGATAAAGTTAGGAAGAGTTAAAGCCCGAAAATGGATTACACTGTCTGCAAGTTTCTTAGACTTGAAAATGATGGAGGAATACCACCTGAAACTCCAGAGCTATCAATGTATCTATCAAGACAAACATGATTAACAAATTATCAGTATAATGAACAAGTGCAAGGCAAAGTAAAGATAGATCTCCACAACCAAGCATAACAAAACCCTAATTTATAGTCAAAGATTGCAATTCAGGACAAATGTATTCATTCAGACTATTCAGCACGCTCATAACTCATAAGTCATACATATCACAAGGTGAAGGGACCCAGAATCAAATTAGGATTTTTTATTCTTGCATCAAAAAACTCACCATTAAAGTAAAATGATCATGATTACAAATAGGTAAGCACTATGAGTCAACCCCAGGCTAGGGAACCGTTAAGTTAATGAGCTTGTTCTTTCACAAAAGTTGGTTTAGTTTTCAGTCTTTTGTTTCTTTTATGTCTCCAACTTTATACTCTTCGTTAACTGAAGTCTGGATCTCAAACATCTACTTAGGTATGCAAAAAGTCAACATATGAGGTTCTACTTGTAACGTTTTTAGTGTTAAGTTGATGAACGTCAAATAGGATAAAATTCCTATCCTTGGAGCAAGTTGTCACTTGGAGCAAATCTTATCTACTAGCTATTGCTAAGAGCAAGTTGTCTCCTCTTTTCTGTAATTATAATTGTAACACCCTTACTAATCAATGGAAGTGTCTTTTGTAATTATCTCTTGGTAGGATCTTCTTTTATATTCCATTTCATCAAATCAATGAATAGTTACTGTTTCATATGATATATATAATTCCTATCATTTGTACAAGAGTGAGTTTTACTGTGAGCTTTCTATCAATAATAGCAAGTCATCTTTCTTCGTGTGTTATAAAAATAAAAAAGATCGTGGTATTTCTGGCAATTACAAAAATCATGAGCTACAGAAGGGCACATCCATCAAGGTTCTGAATATAAAAAAACTGAGGGCAAAACACATGACTACAGAATTGTATAGGTTAAAATGGCAGATACAAGTTATGAGCACTTGTGGGGGTGGGGGGGAAGGGGAGAGAAAAAGAAAAGAAAAGCTTACAGTTCCCTTAACACAGAAAGATTTCCAAGCTCTGACGGTAAGGGACCAGAGAAATTGTTGGACCCAAATGCCCTACAATATCAGTCAAAACGCAACAGTTAAATATGTTCATATGAAATAAAAACAGCTGCAAGACACATAATGCCAATGATCCGCATCTGTACTCTTGAAAGTTTCATTACTCCCAAGTCCCATTCAGAAATAAGGGAAAAAAAACATAATCATCTGAGTGGATTTAGAATTTTAGGGTGCAAAGAAAATATTTCATATAATAAAAAAAAAAATTGAAAATGTTCGTTTCTTAGATTTAATACAAAGTTAGCAGCCTTTCTCCATCCATTTGTCCGTTGTGCCATCAGCATGGCAAAGATCCCCATCATCTCTTCTTTTCGTGCCCTTATTCAGTTAGGTGTTGGGTGAATATGTTTTCTATCTTCAATCTATCTTGGGTGTTTAGCGAAGAATTTCGAGGAAATGCAAGCAACTCTTAGTTGGGACGTGCTTTAATAAATCCTCTCATTTACTTTGGTTTAACACGGTAAAGGCGCTTTTGGCAGAATTATGGTTTGAAAGAAATCAAAGGGTGTTCAATGAAAAATTCCTTAGATGGTTGGATCGTTTTGAAATCACCCGTCGCAACGCTTCATCTTGGTGCATCCTTTCTAAGCACTTTGAGTGCATCCTTTCTAAGCGCTTTGAAAGTTACAGCATCCAAGAGTTCAATCTGAATTGGCGAGCATTTATCTTTCCAGCTTAATTGCAGACTCTGTGTCCATTGTTTCAGCTGCTCTTTATTGGTTTCTTTTCACATCTTTGTTTTTCTTTATTCTAGTTCTTGTATCGTTAGGTCTTGTTATGTCGATTCTTGTTAGCCACTGATTAATACATTTTTGTGTTAGTTTGTAGGATATGATGAGGGCGCTATGGGGGTGTCAACCTAGTTGAGATGTTCGGGTGTATTCGTTGATCCTTAGTCTTAATGCTCATTGTATAATCCTCTTGTACCTTGAGCTTTTGTCTCACTAATTTATTGATAAAGAGACTCGTTTCCTTTTCAAAAAAAAAAAAAAAAAAATGTGATTAGCTAGACATTCAGAAGTCTTTCAGAGTTGAGTAGAAACAGAGAACTTACAATATTTCCAGTTTAGAAAGAGATCCAAGTTCCTTCGGAAGTTCCCCTGATAATGCATTAATGCCCAGGCTCCTAATCATAATTTGATCAAATTTAGAAAGAGGATGAAACTTCTTAATGTTGATCTTTGATATACTAGTATGTCTACTGAGGTCAATAGAAAAAGTTATGAATTGCCTTACAAGGTTCGCAATTGTGTCAGATTACCAACAGATGCAGATAGTGTTCCTGTCAAGAAATTTTGATCCAGCTTCCTGAAAAAAAATCAGTTTAATTTAATTGCATGTGCTACCGGTAAAACTTTCCACATTACACTTGATATAATATCAAACACACATATATGTGGCAATACGTGGATATGTCAGCAGTTAAGGCATCTCTACTTTCTATAAGAGAATATAGATTCAAATTCTCCACCTTAGACATGAAGCAATACTCAAAAATAAATATGTCTAAGGAAGAAAACATACAGATATGTGAGGGAAGTTAATGTCCATAGCTCTGGTGGGAGTACACCAACAACATTTATTGCATAAACGTGCCTGCAAAACCATATAAATAACATGAGTTTCAAACAGAACAAGAAAGGAAACAACGAACATTAGATTATATCCTCTTATGATCAACCGGATTTGTCTGGATGCTAAACATAAAACCAATACGGCGGGATTAGTTTTCTGAAAGGACTGATATTTTCCATCGGCTGACCCTTGCCAAATTATTGATATCATATGTATATACTATACAAATTCCTGCATCCTATTTTTAAACAGTCCATGTATATCAGTACTTAAAGAATTGGACTCACTAAAAAGTGGTTGAAAACGGATGCCCCACCTATAAATTAGTTTTATGCAATAATTTGATTCTAGATTTCCACAATTAAACTCAAGTCCTAACAATCATACATATAGACATGAATGCTTAAGGCAATCATAAAGAAAACTAATTTAAAGTGTTCCAGCTCTTCAAATACAATGTGATAGATGCAGAGAGAGAAAGAGTGTGAGAGAGAGAGAGAGAAATACAGTTGAGTGATGAGGCAAGTAGCACCGTTGTTGGCTGAGCAATCACATTTTATAAGAGGATTGAGGTTTCCATTACTATCGATGGGGGTTGTCGTGTCGATTGCCCTCCCACTGCACAGATTCCCGCTTATATTCCACGCCCCTGATGGCGCCGAAATTCGCCATTGTCTAAATATGGAATTCAGAGCTCTTGCTGCACACGCACACATACACACTCAGAAGATATAATCAATCAATTCCAATGTAGTTGTTTGAATAAAGTCTTCAGACCTATATCTACTCCATGGCGATCCTCACAAAGATGAATATAAATAAAAGCTCAAATCATGAACAAAACAAAAGAGTTCAATTGAATTGAATACTGTTTCTAAACTTTGGTATGGAAAATGAAAGCTTCTAAGTGGGTTTTTGGTCGAGTATAAGAAAAGTGAGCAACATAGCCTTCATCTAAGAACACACTAAAGGTGGGAAAGGAGTGAGAGAGAGAGAGAGAGAACCTTGATCCGGATCGGTGGTGGGTTGAGCTGAATTCTGAGCTTGAGACAAAACAATCAGGTGGCTAACGATGGAAGCAATAGCACAAAGAACAAAGACGAAACCTAAAGACGAAGACGCCATAAGTCGTTACAAGATTATGGAGGGAGGAAATGATATTTTGGTTTTTATGGGATCCTAAAATTCTAGATATTGGGATAGCCATCGTATTATTGTAATATTCTGACCAAAACCATGACGGCAAAAACCACAACAGCGTTGAAAAGGAAGACCACGAGGGAGACTATTGAGAATAATTCAACTTCCCAATTAATGAATTCATTATCTTGCTTTGTCAATATAAAACTAATGATCAAATGGCATTGGGAGAGGCAGGTGGCGAAGCAATTAAGCATATAAAAAAATGGAAGCCCATGTGGTCGAATTGAATTGAAACAGATAAACGTTAGCGTACAGTGATAGACGAGTATTGTTGGGTTGCAGGGAAGCTCCGTTAAAGCGCCGGCGGGGGCGGGGTTGACAATCAGAGCATAAAATTATGAACAAAGGAATGTTAAAGTAGAGAGTAGGTGAGGATTTGAGGGTTAAGTGTGAAAAGAGAATAAAGATTTAGTTTTACCTGTTGTTGATTGCGTTGACAATTCAAGGTTGGCGGCAGAAGTGGGTCGCCGTGGCCCCTGCTTTTATCCAACTGGGCTCTTTGCCGGCGGTTGTCAAAAACACAAGAATTCAACCTGACCAACGGCCACCTTTTTGCCTTTTGATCGTCCCCGTCTTCTCCGTACATAGAGATGGCCCAATCTTAAACAAACCCTTTGGCCCACTTCTCCATTTTTTTCTACTCCATAGCGGTCTCAATTTTACCAAAAATGGCCATAAAAATATCATTACAATGCTGATGTAAATAGATATTTTTGGAAAAATAATAAAAACAAAAATTCAAAAATAAACTAGTTTAGTAAATATACATTTTACGTTTTTAAAACTAAGTGAAAATTATATCATATTCAATTGCTTACTTATTTTTTATTTTTTATGTTTTTTTTTTATGAAATAATGAAAATATTGATTCATTGATGTCAATCTCACAAAAATGTGTAAATATTAATGAAAATATTTACATATTGATGAAAATTTGATTCCATGATCTTTACTCTTTTTTCTTTTGAAGTTGAAGTTTTTTTTTTATTTTATGCATTAAATAAACAAGATTGAAGGGCATTTGGATTTGTTATATGTCATTTTAATGTGTTATTTTTTTAGTATAATTAGGGCAAGAGAATTTTAATCATAAATCTCATAGTTACTAATACACATGCCAATTGAGCTAGGTTCGTTTTGGATATTTAGTTATGTATTCTTAAAAATGCTTAGTGCCAAAATATATAGTTTTACCATTTTCATTCAATTTTGATATGTAAAAGTGGCGTTTTGATTTTTTTTTCCAAAAAGTCATTTTCATTTTTAAAAAATTATAAAAAAAAATTAAAATAAAATAATCACGTGTTTGGTTACATTTTCTCAAGAATATTTTTATACACTAGTATGTTTCGTTTGCTATACACTCATACAGTGGCAGGGCTAGGAATTATATATAAGGCCACTAATTTATTACATTATAATTGCCCTCTACAAGTTTTCATGTTTTGAAATCGATCCTGACTTTTCACCTACTTTTGATTTGAATAGATAGCAACATATCAAAATGCAGCATCCTTTAAAATGTTATATTCTAACTAATTAGAATATTCACTTATCTAAGCTATTTTAAATCATCTTGACTTTGTACCAAAATTCTTAAGTGAAAAAATATAATTTCGAGGTTGATAAGGACCTTTTAGTAAATATGTTATATGAACTTGATCTCGAATATTATGATTATAATCAGAAATTTTGGAATTATAATCATAAACTTTGATTCTTAGATCATGATGTGTAGGTAGTTTTTCTAGATTAATTAGAATCCAAAACTTTTTTCTTCTTTGAAGATGATACCACCTCTATAGTCTCTATTTTTGTTTTTCTTAATATCTCTCCATATTAATTTTGAATTAACTTTACAAAAGTATTAATAATAAGAATAGTATATTCTATTATATAGATTTAAAGGCATAAAAACATAAAGTCTAAGAAGATTTTAAAACTTACTTGTTAAGTTTGCATATCTAAACGATTGACAGCAAATAATCTTCTTGCTTGAACTCTAAAATTAATTTTAAAATCCTATATGAGTAAATATGAATATAAAAATAACATGGAAACAAACAAAAACATATAAAGTGTAATGTAAATATAAATTATGTGAAAATAATCAACGATATCTTTTTAATATGTCACATTGTTTGACCTCCTTTATTATACTTTACATGAGTTGGGTTTTAAAAGCTCATTAGAGATGAAAGTTTTGGGTAAAAACTCATACAAATGTCCAAAATAAAATGTTGCAAGTAGTAAGAGTCAAACTCTTATATGTTGCCAACCAATCAACACTAAACACCAACAAGCCAACACTATTTTTGTTATTTTACTTGAACTGTTTTATATATATTAATATATATTACTTTATAATTTATATTAAAAATACAAAAGACGGATAAATTGAGAGGGGGCACATGCCCATCCCTACGTGGCTCTGCCCATACACTCAAAGTGCTTCCGTTATTATCAAAATACTATATAAATACTAAAAACTAATCATTTCAATTTTGTGTATAAAATATTTCACCAACTGGATTTTTTATTTTTTTTGTTATTTTTTTCGACTGAGTTGGTCATTTGAGTTAGTTGTTAGAGATAGGCGACGGACTTGGTCGCACATGTGGCCATGTCGTAGTTGGACGTCAGAGATGGTCATTATAATTTATCACCATTTATGGTCTTCATTGGAGTTAGTTGTTGAAGTTGATCCCCAAACCATGTTATCGATGTGAGGCAACAATAGTAACCAACAATGGTTATTGCTGGAGTTGGTCGTTGATGGATGGAGTCATGGGAAACGTTAGAGGGAGAGAGAGTTGGTTATTTTACCATTGAGTTGTAAATATTGTTAGTGTAGCAAAATGAATGTTAAAATAACATTTACCCCTATCTTCTTAACACATACCTCAAATGCTGAGTGAGTCAACCCATTCCAAATTAGAGCCCAAACAACCCTTAAATCTTCCTCATCCCCTTTTTTTCTAGAAACTTCATATTTATAGACATGAAATCTTTAGAGTCCAAATAAAAGGACTTTTCTAGGCTCTTCTTGCTTCTAAAACATCTTGGATAATTTATAAATTTAACCCTTATTTAGGTTGTAGAATTCCTTGGGGTGTAAAGAAATACTAGGATTTTGCTAGAGTCTTTCTTAGCTTTTGAAATATGTATTTACAATATATAAGATATAAAGGTAATCTTATACCTTATATATTGTAAATACATAAGATATTGCAAGAACAATCAGAAAGTAAAGAGAAAACTAAGATAGACAAAACACAAGGTTTGGTAAACTAGTTCGGTGAAATGCCACCTATGTCTGGGAGGCAATATGCTTGTAGAAAGATACCTTTACTAATATGAGTCAAATAATTACAATATTGTCTTTATCTGTAAACATATGGCAAACACAGTGACACACAAATAGCTCAACTCAATGAATGAACACTTAGACTCCCCTAAGTGTGAGTGTAAACCCCGAACCCTACTATCCCTACCTAAGTACGTTAACTATGGTTACAATGTTAAGTAGGTTTACTTATGAGGAATATTACATTGTAGGAAAAAGTTGAAGAATGAAGGAAAAGAAGAAGGCAAAACTCTAACTGTTTTGTTGAAATGCCTCGGGTAAACTTGTGAAGTTAGCCAAGAGTGCTTTTGGTAAGCCAAATTTTAAATCTTTATGAGATATATTGAGATTGGGATTTATGTTGAACAAGGGTGGAAGAATATTATTAATCATAATATGATTAGTATTATCTTGTTACTAAAGGTTGAATGGAAGTATGGAACTAAATAATTTTTTGATTATTTGAAAAAAAAAAAAAGAAGGAAAAGAGAAAAAGGTGCAAGTTGGTGGGAAGGTTTAAGTGGGATGAGAGATCACTCTTTTCCCATTTTTATTGCCAACATACCTCCTCCTCCAAATCAAAACAAGTGAGGATACATCGGCTAGGCATTGAATTGGAGAAGAAGAAGAAGGTTTAGGGTTGAGTGGGGTAGAATTTGAAGAAAAACTTGGGGAAATTCAAAGAAAAATTGAAGCTGGTCTGGAATTTGAGTAATATGGACAAGGTATGATGTTCGAAGGATAACAAGTTGTAGAGACCGAGATTCGAGCTGAATATTTGAGGTTAGTAAGTTAACTCATTTCTTAACAACTTTTTGAAGGATGCTTGAGCTAAATATGAAAGGAAATGGGTGAAATTCGAAGAAGAATTGAGGTTGGTCTGGAATTCGAGTAATCTTGGAAGGATAAGAATTTCGAAGAATAACAGGCTGTAGAGACTGAATCTGGAGTTGAAATTTTAAGATAAGATAGCTAACTCAATTATAAACAAGTTTGTAGAAGAAAGTTTCTTGAAATGAATTCTGGATTTCGAGTTATAAATTTTTTAATTTGAAACAAGAATTTGTTGCATAAGCAGACAACTGGTAGGGAAGATCAAGTAAATAGCTCACCCAAGGGAGTAAGAGCGAGATAAAGATGGTGTAAATCTAGTTGGTCACTCAAATTTCATTGATTTTCTGTCTAGTCTTGCTAGAATTTATGCTAAATCTCGCTAAGAATGAAAAATCTCGCTAGTTTGTGCCTAATCTCGCTAATTTTCATGCTAAGTCTCGTTTATAAGATGATCTCGCTAGTGATGATCTCCTTGGTGATAATCTCGCTAGTGATGATCTCATTGGTGAAGATCTCGCTAGTGATGATCTTCTTGGTGATGATCTCGCTAGTGACAATCTTGCTAGTGTTGGTCTCACTAGTGATGATCCCGCTAGTAAGGGTCTCGCTAGTAAGCAAACTATTTGAAGCATCTTGATGAGAATTCTAAGGAATCTAACAAGAAATTGCGTTGCTTAAGGCCAAAAGGAGCTAGAATAAGCCTATAAACTGTTAAGAGCCCAGACGAGTAGTGAGTGACTAAAATAAACTTAATTTTTTCAATGTTTTGTGCATAAAAGACCATGCGATTTCAATGATGTTTGATGATAAGTTTATACATTTTCAAGCATCCAAGTTTTATGAATTGTATAACATTTCTTCTCCAGCATGTGTATATTTTATCGCATGCCAAGGTTATATGTTAATTCATTATAAAAGCTAAGTATCTATGATGAAGCATGCGTTTTTAAGATAAAAGCTATGTTTCTACAAATTCCATGCTAAGGGCTATGATTGAATGATTCTTAATGTATATGTTTTTTCTTAAGCATGATATGTTTAGTAAGCTGGATACTGAAGGTATAGAAGGTATCCAAAAAGTATCTAAGGTGTTAACGGTACTTAGAAACTCCATGTACACGTAGGTAGTTCTAAATGAGAGGGCGAAGTATGGGTCTCCTAGGTCATATACCAGCAACCTAAGGCCAAAGTATGGTCTCTTGGCTGGATACAGAGGTTGGGAGCTAGAGCGATGTATGCTCATTCTCAACTAAGGTTTAATGATGTTTATTGATGTTTAATGAGTTTTTTTCTCAAAAGCTTGATACTATGACTATGTTCATGTTTTAAAGGAGGTTGCTTGAAATGTTTTCCAGTATGTTTACATGCCTTATATTAATGAAAAGCGTGGTATGTCCTGATTTCTAGTTGTCACTCACTGGACGAATAGCTCACAGTTTCTAAATATTTTTTTCTTTCCTTGGGTAGCAGTCAGATTCCTCGAGATTGATCCTGTTGCTACTTGCCACACAAGACCCAGTTAGTTGAAGAGAAACTAGGTTAACTATTGTATATATTGTAGGAAATCGAATTCGAGATTTTCATGAGCAACAAATTATAGATCATTCTAAATTATAATCATGAATGAATATTACAAATTACAGTCAAAACAGAAACATGCGGTTATACAATCAATACAGAAATTATAGCATAAACAGCTACAAATGAACAAGGAGAAATCTCTACGTACATTTGTAGACTCATCTTCACTCTCCTTGCTCACGAACGCTCAAACACAGTAACCTCAAACGCTCGAACACCACAACTGCAACACTGCACGAACACTTCGCGCTCATCCTCAGCGATCGCCTCAGTCACAAACTCTTCAGCAGCACAAACAGCCTCCACAGAACCTCGGCGGTGTCGAGTTGAGTATGACACCACCGAGAAGGCTACCTTGGTATTCTCGATGTGAGAATCCAGAGGGTGGGCTCTGTTCGGACTTGGATTGAGGCAAACGAAGGAGGAATGAACAATCGTGTACACAATTGGGCAAATGGGAGATGGCTGAAACCTATTGTATAGATCGATGCCCAATCGTTTAGCTAAAGCTAAGCGATCGTCTAGCAAAAGCTAAGCGATCGTTTAGCTCAGTGTCTATCGCCTACAAAACACACACGATCGTTTACTAAAACACGTTGTCACTTAGTAAATCCGTATTTACTTGATAAGTATCGTGAGTTTCTTTTTGCGAGAGAGAAAACTCAAAACAATTTTTAAACCTTTTGTCAAAACCTACTAAAATTAGGAAAATAATTTTCCTTTTATCTCACGGTTACTATGAACCACCAATAACCTCTCACTCAATTAATTATTAAAGAAAAAGATTTAATTATCCAATAATTAATATTATTATAAATATAAATGATAACTAACTTATCATACTATATTTATAACCTATAGTTTTAATATTTCATCTCATGAAACATATAAACCATAGTTCTTTTTCTATTCCATGGTACTTAATGTAAATCTCATTTACATCAATCCTCCACTAGATATATCTCATACATCATACCGATTATATCATATATAATCAAAATACCTCTTGTCAATTTGAACATTTCAAATCAACACCAAGAACTGATCCTCAACTGAATCCATTGAGCTACCAATGGGACCTTATGGACCTATAGCTTAAAGCTCCAACGATACATGAATAACTTACTAAACTCTTTAGTCACGAGATCCACCATCCGTTAACTGCCAGACACTCCACTAAAGATCGACAGTTGAACTCTTCTTACCACAGATATATTATGTATCCATCTTAACCAATCAAAAGTGCGACAACCCTTTACAGATCGCTCGTAAGTACAGCTGGACCAATAACCGTTATGCCCCTGTAGTTACATCTAACTCCTTAAGTACCACTGATCCCTCTAATGAACATAAGTCATATTCCTACTATGACTGAGTCCTCTCTTCTAAAAAGAAGCTGTGGCCACTATGTTCAAGCCCTGGAATCAGCCCTTAAGGGAACAATCTCTCTAATTATCCCTGCTTTGGGAAATGAGTGAATTCCATCTTATGGATTGAGTTCCCAACTCCCAGATCAGACAAAACCCCAAAATGGTAAGCATGTTGAGTTTGCAATTTGGCCACTCTCACCCATACTAATCAAAGGACCGCTCTCAAAGGCAGGAGTTCCCAAAATACTCAGGATTGAAGTCGTGTACCTATGGTCGTTTAAGTGAGATAAAAGTCTTTAGTATCAACGCCGTTATATACAGAGTCTAATCATCTCGTGGTCCAGGTCTTATACAAACTCTTTGTATAGGACACCCCCGCTCGTGTGTCTCCACATGAATGGTCAGGATCTACTATCTGTAGTAGTTTACAACACTTGCAAACCTCTACAAAGCGAGTCGTATCCGTAGTGTCACCAGGATCAGGTATCCTACCTTAATCCTTATACGACAAACCTATTTAGGTTATCACTTAAGTCATGATCGACTTTTATATCACATATACATGCTTAAGTTCACATAAGATAACCAAGGAGCTTTGTTTATTGGATATGAGTAAATGCCAAAATTAAATAACACTTATTTTATTCATCAAACAATGTGTATCTTTACAAAACAACGAGACTCTGGGAGAATCAGGACACCAATCCCAAGAATGTACACATGTTGTGAGAAGTGTCAGGGACATGTTAGTGAGGAATGTCAAGGACTTGTTAATATCGTTTTGGGCCCAACTGTAAATATTTTATCTGTGGATATTATGTTATGGTTTGTTAAGCATGTGATTGTATGGAAGTTAATGTTAAGCCTTCCTGATGTGGGCTAATTGTATAAGTTAATAATGTTTATCAGGTTGGCACTAAAGGAGTTAAGTAAGTAAGTAAAGGGAGTAAGTGCTGGCGATAAGGCTAGTAACTGCTACCGTCACATCTTCTTCCAGGATGAAAGGGTAATTTGGGAGACGATGTGACAGTGAGACCTTCTCCCAAGAAACTTTAGACTCTTTCTGAGTATGAGAATATTAGTAAGTATTAGTAAGCAATCACTTAGCCTCCCTTATGTGTGAGACCCTTTCTCAACTATAAACTTTCCACTTTCTTGTGAAAACCTCTTCACATGATTCTAAGTTAGAGAATCTCTGTCAACTAATGATGAAATCTTAGGCTCCCCCTAAGACCAAGAACAACCTTCTAACAAAACTCACTTCAACAATGATCACAAGTACAACTTCAAGATCAACGATGATTCTGAAGCACAATTCTCATGTTTGGCCACCACAAAAATAAAAATGTTCAAACAAAATACTAAAGAGCAGCAACCCTAGCAAGACAACAATTAGCTCTTAAAAGGGTACAATAAATAAGGTAATTAGACTCATTCATTATCTGTAGAGCTTAGATAAGGAAAGAATCTCATGAAAATAAGGTCAGAAGAAAAATAAATAAAGAAAAAAATAATTCATAGAATCAGTAACCCAAGAAACGTTTTGTAAGACTTTTTTGAGACAATCAACCAGCATTAATCACTCTTAAATACAAATACAACCCATTGTAAACATTAACAAGATAAATCTAGAGAAGATTATATATACACAAAACAAAGTATGGAAACAAATAGAGAAAATGCATGAAAGAAACTAATTCAAATTGTGTTCATGCAGTAATGTGGAAATAATAAATGAACTTCTACAAATAATAATAATAAATAAATAAATAACCAACCATTAACACACAATCTAAACCACTAGCTTTAACAAATCTTTGTAATCATCTCCTAAGTTATTATACCACATCTTTTCTAATTTGAACTCATTACACTAAGGGGGTGTTTGGCTCATCAACATGAGTTGAGTTGGTGTAATATACCAACTCATTGTTTGACCCACTAATTTTAAATATTGGTGGAGTTGAGTTGGTATATTTTACCAATTCACCTCAACTCTCCCTTCTTTCCATGTTTTCAATGGCTCCACCCATTGACTTGAAGGAAATCGGAAGCGAGATTTTCATGAGCAGCGGAAAAAGACTATTCCAAATCACAATCATGAATGAACAAGACATTTATAGTCGTCTTCAAATAAACGGTTATACAAATAAAATGCAGAAATTACAGCATGCACAATATAAATGCATAAAGAGCAAATTGTACAAATAATCGAAGAAACGTCTCCATGCTTCATTGCGCTACTGCTCGAATAATCAGCAACCACGAAAGCTCGATCTACACGATTGCAATACCGTAACGAACACAGCACGAACACTTCGCGCTCGTTCTCAACGATCTCCTCGGTCACGAACTCCTTCGCAACACGAACGACCTCCATAGCACCATGAACGACCTCCAGAAAACCTCGACGGTGTCAAGTTGAGTCTGACACCGCCAACAACGCTATCTTGGTATTCTTGGTGTGAGAATCCAGAGGTTGGGTTCTGTTCGGACTTGGTATGAGGCAGAGGAAGGAGGAAAATACCGATCGCGTACATGACTGGGCAAGTGGGAGATGGCGGAGACTTATCGTATAGGCTAATGCCCAATTATTTAGATAAAGCTAAGCGATCGTCTAGCAAAAGTTATGTGATCGTTTAACTCGGTCTGTCGCCTACAGACTATACACGATTGTTTACTTTAGGAAAGCGATCGTCTAGCAAAGCTATGCGATTGTTTAGCTTGACACTGCACGATCGTTTAGCTTGCCCAACCGTCGTTTAGTAAATCTGTATTTACTTGACGACCTCGTGAGTTTCTTTTACGCGGAGAGAAAACTTAAAACTTTTTCAATCTTTTGTAAAACTTCTTTTTAAAATAGGAAAACCATTTTCCTTTTAAACTCACGGTTACCCTGATTCAATAACTATCAACTACTTTGGTCATTTAAAAGAAAAAGAATTAATTATCCAATGATTAATATTATTATAAACATAAATGATAACCAACTTATCATACTATATTTATAACAATCATTTATTCATTTAGCTATCACTTAAGGCATGATCTAAACGATCCACTTGTATATTTCATCTCGTTTTGATAACTGATGATGGGCAAAAACTTAAGGTAATAGCAAAAGTTTCTACCCGTCATCAGTTATCACTTAAGGCATGATCCACTTGTATATCACATATACATGCTTAAGTTCACATAAGATAATCAAGGAACTTTGTTTATTGGATATGAGTAAATGTCAGAATTAAATAACAATT
This sequence comes from Benincasa hispida, assembly GCF_027475165.1. Taxonomy (NCBI): domain Eukaryota; kingdom Viridiplantae; phylum Streptophyta; class Magnoliopsida; order Cucurbitales; family Cucurbitaceae; genus Benincasa; species Benincasa hispida. The sequence goes on from NC_143482.1 coordinate 69,002,468, forward strand.
ATTTTATTCATTGAACAATGTGTATCTTTAAAAAACAACGAGACTTCGGGAGAATTAGGACACCGATCCCAATATAACCACTGTCACACTTCGAGAACTAATTCCAGACTTCAACAACCACCTAATTTGATGACAACTCCGACAACCAACTTTGGGCTCCGACAACCACCTTTGATGAAAATTCCGGTGACGAAATTTGGACTCTAACAACCACCTCTGATGACAGCTCCGGCAACCAACTCTGAGCACCAACAACCTTCACGCGACCAACTCCGACAACCAATTCTGGCCTTCAACAACCACCTCTAGTGACTTAACTTCGACGACCACCTTCGCGCTACCAACTCCGACGACCAATTAGCTCCGATGACCAACTTCGACAACCACCTTCATAGGCTTCGACAACCAACTACAAACTTTGATGAAAATCACCTTTGATGATCACCTTTGAAACAGCAACTCCGACAACCAACTCGAGGCTTCGCCAACCACCTTCGATGACAAACTCCTATAACCAACTCTAGTATCACCTTCATGTGACTAACTTCGGGCTCACACATTCACCTCCGATTACAATCTCCAAAGAAAATCATCTTCGACGACAACTTTCACCGACCAACTTCGGGATTCGAAAACCACCTACGATGAAAAACTTAAAAAACGAACTCCAATACACCTTCATGCAACCAACTTTAGACTCCAACAACCACCTCCGACTACAAACTCCAGCAAATATCTTCTTTGATAATCAACTTCGAAACCATACTATTATAAGATTGATGACTGTTAAAGTATGTTGTAGGGTTGTCGATTATATATAAAAAAATATTATTTTATCAACATTAAGTGCAATGATTATACGTAATGAATTTACATATCAAATGAGCGTTAAGAATAAAGACGAAAATTATAAAATATAATTTTTTTTCCTAAAACATTTTTCAACAAGAATTAGTGAAAAATAGAGATTTATTATTTAATGATCCTCCAAATTTAGAGAAAATGAAAGTGAAACTGTTGAAGAAATGTGATGACATTCTATTGGTTGTTATGATGATGTGAGAGATATAATTAAAAAATTTATGACATACTAAAAATATAGAGCTAACAATAGGAAGAAGAAGAAGAAAATGAGAATGAAATTCATGGAGAAAAATTAGTTAGAATCAAAAGTTTTGATTTCACTTTAGTTTCTCATTTTATTTACCATATTTCTAAAGAAATGTAATAGGTTAATGGTTGTTAATGGCTCAAAAAAGAAAAAAATTATGAGAGTTTTTGAACTTAACTTAGATGGCCAAACAGAATAAACCAATCTGTAATTTAATATCCATCCACTGATACCGAGAGATCTAGATGTTGTCTCTGCCACCGAGAATAACCCGCTACAAAAAAGTCCAAAACAGTGCACTACCCCCTCTGACTGGCGAACCACGTAAACCCGCGGGTCTCTCTCACTGTCAACCTGCCGAACGAACCGCTCCTCAGACATGACCTTCCCAGACCGGACCGCAGGACACCCACGCTCGAACCCAACAGACACCCGCCGGAAACCGAGACCACCTGTCTCTCTGTCGATCTGGCCGGACGGAAACCAGTCGCCGCCTCCTGATCTGCAAACACCACCAGACGGCTGCTACAGACGGCTTTGATACCAGCGGCGTTTTCTTCTCGGACGGATTGCTCACCTCAGACGGCTGCGATCTATCTGCTCCCAGGCGGCTGCTCCTCACACTCAGGTGGCTACCGCATTTTACTTCAGCTCCCCTAGGTGGCTTCCGCGTTCCTCTGTCGGCTGCTCTCTCTTTCAGTCGGCCGCCTCTCTCTTTTCTTCAGTTCAGACGGCTACGATCTATCTGCTCCCAGGCGGCTGCTCCTCACACTCAGGCGGCTACCGCATTTTTTCCTTCAGCCAATTAGTCACACGATTTCCAACACTAAGCGGAGAAGAAATGAATAATTACCAAATTGTCATTTGCCTATAATTACAGTTGGACCTTTAATTTTTCAAAAATCCAATAAAACTCATTCAAATATCTTGTTATTTTCTACGAAAAGAAAGAAAAGTTTTAAAAATGAAAAGAAAAAAATATAATCTATATTTTATTCAAACAAAGATGGATAGAATTATTGAATAAAAAAAGTTTCAAAACAAAAATAGTAATCATAAAAACATATTATTTAAAGTTACCCAAACATATGAACTCAACTCTGTACCTCAAACAAAAACATATGAATTTAGATCAAATAACTTTGTACAAACAGAGACATATGAACTCCACAGATCCACATACAATGAATTTCAAACATCCTATCTCAATTCAACTCCTCAAATAGCCCATAAATAATACTAAATAACTGGCACTGACATTTATTGAAAAGGACTAATTTAAACTACTTTTCAAAATAAATTTGCGCTAACATTCAGCATCATTTATGTAGATTTACTTCTAAGTTCTTAGATAGCATAAAGTACTTTTAGTACTCCATCATCAAATACTTGCCTTAAACTTGTAAGTACTTTTTACATTATACAGCAATATGATCTAAATCATCATTGATTTCCTCCAATGTTTCAATTCCGAATCTCACTGTTTCATTCTTACTTCTTTTCTTTTCTTACTAACCTAATTTAACTACTTCAATATATTTACGATATTTTAATTAATTAATCAACAATATAAGTCATTTTCTTATTTTAAATATGTCTCATTTAGTAACCATTTGATTTTTTTATTTTTTATTTTTAAAAATTACGCCTATATAAAACTTCTTTCCCCCTCTAAATTTCTTAATTTATTATAAACTTTTTATCAATATTTACAAAAATCAAGCCAAATTTTGAAAACTATAAATGACAATATTTAAAATTTTGTTTTGTTTTTTAAATTTGATTAAGAATTCAACTCTTATACTTAAATATGTAAATCACTGTAAGAAATTGAAAGAAAATAGATTTGATTTTCAAAAACAAAAAACGAAATTATTATCAAACGGAGTTAAGTTCCATTTAGTAATTACATTCATTTAATAAGCTTGGATTAGTAAATATGAACTTAGCATATATTTTGATAGTTATTATTGATTTATTCTAATGAGAGAGTTAATTATATTGATTTTGGAAAATCAATATCTATTAGTTAGTTACCTAATATGCTAAATTCAAAATAAAATTACATATGAAAATGAAAAGCAAAGGAAGAAAGTTGGACAAAAGAAAAAGGTACAAAATATTATTATCTATGGGTATAAATTATACAAAAAAAAAAAAAAAAATACAAATATTTTCATGCCCATCTCTATAATTCTTATGCCAAATAAGAATATCATATCACATTATTTTTACCAATTTACATCTCTCGATTTCTTGTACCAAATAACTCTTCCTTAAAGACTATAAAATTAAGTATATCGTGGAGAACCCGCTATACATGTATTTGCCTTTATTTTTTTATTTGGGATGACAATCCATATCCAAACAACTTTTAAAATATAGAACTACTTTTCTATCTTCGTCATATCCTTGAATTGAGCTTTTATTTCTTTTATAGATAATAGATACAGCCTTTGATTTAAACTATTGGGTCCCATGATAGTTCCGCAATGATTATTTATATCATTAATATTGAGACATAAACATTACTTTATAATAATGCACGTTCACCTCATTCATAGTAGTGTCACATATATACTATCATTTTATCTTTACTATTTTTTAGATCAAGAGCTATTAGTTAAAAGAGTAAGGTAAATTGTCTGCATTTGTACAAGCATTCAAATATATCTAGATAACATGAAAATGTATGGTATAGTAGGAGGTTAAAGAAGGCACCTAATTTGAAGCTTCCTCTGTCCTTTTCCCTATGTAAATTTTGGGGGTTCATCTTCTTCTATGGTCATTGATGAGCACTATTTACTACATATTAGACTTGTATATCTTGTAATTGGGCTGTCAACATGAATGGATAACAAATAATTTTCTTAGTTCAACAATTGCGACTATCGAATTTTTAAGACGATAGTTTGTATCTTATTCACTGATTTATGTTCAAATTTGATAGTTAGTGGTTCTTTTGTTTAAGTTTTAAAATTTAACCATGTGGATGGTTCAACTAAAGATTCATAGTTGGTATTTCACCCAAAAGGAATTTTTGTTGTAGAGCCTACAAGCACTTTTGTTTTTTTCCTAGAGGGTATTCAGTTTAACTTTTCAAGTGTTTAATTTTGAAAATAAATCATTTTAGAAAAAAAAATGGAATGTTTGACAACCACTCAAAATAGCTTTCGAAATGTTTTCAAAATATATTTTTAAAAATTTTTTATCAAAAGAGTTTAAATAAAAATTATTTTTATTAAAAAAATATATTTTTTTTTTCTCTCGTCAATTCAAACAAGCCTTTAATTTACTTTCATCCCTCAATTTCAAAGTACTTCTAGCTCTAGTATGGTAAAAATAATAATACAAACTCATCGTATTTGGAAGTTATTGAAAAGTATTTTTTAAAAAGGACAAACACCTGAAGTGGCTTGATGGGAAAATACAAATAAAATACTCTTAATAGAGTACAAACAAACACCACACAATAAAAATCCTTTCGATAAAAAATAAATTTAAAAAAAAATATGCTTATTTCAAAAGCAAGCACATGCATCCAAAATACGAAAGAGATTAGAGAGATGTGTCCATCATGCAAGGTTGGACCCACAAATTTTCTTATAAGGAAGACTAAAATTTTATACTTCATTGATCATTTGATGTTTAACGTTTAATTTTGAAAAATAAAATTTATAGATATTGCTTTAGCTTCTAAATTTTTTATTTAGTCATATAATTTTGATAATATTTTCATAAACCAATCTAAATTTTAAAAATTAGAAAAATATAATTTTTTTTAAAAAAATTATGATTGGGTTAAGAATTCAACCCACCCTTAACATCTTTGCTTTCTAAAATTTTTTCAGTTGAATTCAAATAATTTAAATATAAATGTTACATATAATTTTTGGTAAAATAAAATAAACAATGGCCTCTTTCTTTCTCGTCTCTGCCCCTCTGCCCATGGCCAAGTGCGAAGATTGTGTGGTGGGCTACGGCCCACAAAGCCCAAGCTGAGAGCACCACACCAAGTCCAAACACCCCATAGTCAGTGCCGGCCCGCATGCCTGACTTAGGCCCACTCCCCCATATTTGTTTTACTTTCGTAAGAATTTTAAAATATGGTTATTCCAATAGTTGTTTTTCATAATGGAATATGGAATGAAAAATATTGTTATGTGAATTACAAGGCGACTAGAGTTTTAGTAGATGATATGATGGTTTTTGGAGATTTTGTGGGTTTAATAGAGAAGGAGATTTGTTTGAATGCATCTACTGCTTATATAGAACTATCAACTTTATTATATTTTGTTATGAATGAAGTTCAAAATGTAGTTTACATTTGAGAAGATAAGGATGTAGCTTGGTTTTTCACTTTAGTTAAGGAACACAATACAAGACATCCTTTGGTTGCTCATGTCACTGGTTCTTGTTTGGAAGTGTCTTCTAATGTTGTTTCTAGTGGAATTGAGAATTATTTGTCTGTTGTTTCTTCTTCTACACCTATGATAGATGATGGTGATTTCTGAGTGATTATGGATATATATATATATTGCTCGTGACTTGAAAGAAGAAGATGTGCTTGCTAGTAAAGAGATTTTAACAAATTGTTTTTACTTGATAGCAGTCAAGAAGAATTTTGAATTTAAGATTGTAAGATCAAATTCAAGAGCAATTGTGTTTCGATATGTTTGAGATGGTTGTCAATGGTATGTTAGGGCATCCTATTATAAGCGTAGTGTTTTATGGATACTTAAGAAGTTTATTGATATTCATGATTGTTCTATAAAAAGTGTTCAGACTTCTCATAGGAAAGCTTCCTCATCCTCAATAGCTAAATGTTTGAAAAATGATTTTAGATTTAATTCTTCTCATACCTCAACTCCTAATGATATTGTAAATAAAGTTCGTAAGGAATTTGGAGAAAATGTTAGCTAATATAAAGCATGGAGGACAAAAGAAGACATAATGAAATTTTGAAAGGTATACTTTGATTCCAAAGTTTTTGATGAAGTTAGAAGAAAGGAATCCATGTTTGTTTTCTTGTTTCTAACTTATTAACGGGTTGGATGATCTATCAGTGATAACTTCTATCTCGGGTAGGAGTCTATCACTAATAGCTTCCATCATTGATAACATGAAAATGATGGAAGCTACCGATGATAGATTCCAACCAGTGAGAAATTATTACTGATAGGCATCAATAAACTATATACCTTTTAAGAGCTTGTTTACTTGCTTATTTTCATGTTTATCTTATTTTAGGTACATCCACTGCATATGAAGCTGACACAATGGGTATTTTAAGTGTTGTTATTTGGCTATTAGAGTGTCAATTGAAAGTTGGAAGCATCATAGACCCAATTATATTGGTTGATGGCACGTTCTTGAAAGTATGTTAAGACTCTTTTGACGGCTTCAACAGTTGACGATAAGAATCAAATTTTTCCTCTTGCTTTTTGTATTGTTGATTCTGAAAATGATGCATCATGGAGATGGTTTTTTTAGCATCAAAAGAACAGTTTTGGTGAACGAGACAGATTAGTCTTTATTTCTTATCGACATTTTAGCATTCCAAAAGGTGTTATGAATGTTTTTCCAACTGCTAAGCATTGTGTTTGTCTACAACATCTTTTGCAAAATATGAAGTTGACTTATAAGGATTCTTTAATTGATGACATATATTATAGTTTTGCAAAATCTTATATAATAGATAAATTCGGATATTATATGAAATGGATGGAATCGATATATCCTACCATTTAGGAATATCTCAGTAAAGTTGGTTATGAGAAGTGGGCACGTGTGTATTCTAGGAGAAGAAGGTATAATATGATGACTACAAATATTTCATAGTGCTTGAATAATATTACGAAAGAGCTTAGAGAGTTCCCTGTTGCATCATGGAAAAGGTCAATTAATATTATCCATGAAGATTGTTTTGACTAATTGGCAGAGGCTGAGTTGCTAAAGCAACACAATCAGTCAAGAAGCTTCAAGGTACAAAATTAGCCATTAACGTAGATGATATCACTAATTCCAATTTATCAATGATAGCTTCTATCATTACTAACATATTATCAGTGATAGAAGCAATCATTGATATTTTTTATAAACATGCCATCAGGTAGTGATTCACTATCACTGACATCTTCATTTATCTTTTAGTTTTTAGTGATATGACATTAGTTTACATTGATAACTGTTGATCAGGTAGTTGATTATATTTTGTTTTTCAAGTTGATCCTATTAGTAATAAATAATATAAAGTAGTTGATGGAGACAAACAATTTGTGGTATATTTGGCCTCTAAATCATGTAATTGTCGTGTTTGGGATTTATGGAGATTCCATGTATTCATGCTTGTACTGTTATTCGTAGGCTAAATTTAGATATCTATGCTTTTGTGCCAGACTATTATCTTTCCATAAACTGTTACCAACCTATAAAGGATCATTTTATCCTATTATAAATCATTTTGACTGAAGCTCTATTGATGTTGATGTGAATATATTACCACTGATAGTTAAACGTCCAATTGGACACCCACGAAAACAAAGAATATTATCAATTGGTGAAAAGAAATGAAGCTTAAAGTGCAATCAATGTCATCATCATGGCCATAATTGTAGGACATGCAAATTGCCACCAGTTGTTTATGTTAGGGTTGATGCCCTAAAGTTTTGTGTCATGTAGTTTGTAAATAGTTTGTACGAATGCTTGTGTTGTATAATATATGATATTTACTTCACATCTTGTTTTTTGCTCAGTTGCATGTTTTATTTGCTTTACCACAAATCAATAAACATAAAATACCTGGTTATCTGTTTGTAACTTAAGCATGTATGTGGTGACATACAAGTGGATCATGTCTTGAGTGATAAACAAAATGGTCTGTAGTATATAGATATAGGAAGGAAACCTTATCCTGGTAATGCTACGGATGCGGCCCGCTTTGTGGAATGGTCACAAGTGTTGTGACTTGTCACAGATGGTCTGATCCTGATCATTCGTGTTGGGGACATGCGAGCGGGGGCGTCCTATACAAAGAGTTTGTATAAGACCTAACCACGAAGTATTAACGTCTCGTATATGACACCGTTCATGACAGAGACTTCACTTCACTAGGATGACCATAGGTAACATGACCTCAATCCTGAGTGAGTTGAGAACTTCTACCATTGAGAGCGATTCTTTGATTTATATGGGTGCGAGTGGCCAGGTCGCCGATTCAAACCTACCATTTTGGGGATTCGTCTGATTTGGGAGCTGGGAACTCAGCTACACAATGGAATTTACTCCTTCCCCGAGACAGAGGTATGTAGATAGATAGTTCCCTTAAGGGCTGATTCCAGGGCTTGAACGATGTGGCACCACACACATTCTTTTGGCCCGATAGGTGTTCACACATAGTTGAACTATGTTGTATTGTTCATTAGAGGAATCAATGGTACTTAAGGAGTGAGATATAACTACAGGGGAAAAATGTTAAATTGGCCCAGTTATACTTACGAGCATCTGTGAAGGGTCATCGTACTCATGATTGGTTATATCCGATGGACACAGAAATATATCTATGGTAAGAAGAGTTCAGCTGTTGATCTTTAGTGGAATACCTGACAGTTAACGGATGGTGGATCTCGTGGCTAAAAAGTTTAGTCAACTATTCACGAATCGTTGGAGCTTCGAGTCACAGGTCCATTAGGTCTCCTGGGTAGCTTGGATAAAGTCGAGAATCAGTGTTTGGGTCAGTTTAAAATGTTCAAATTGATAAGAGGAAGTTTGATTATATATGATATAATTGAACTGGTTAATAATATATGATATAATTAACTAAATATATGAGATACATTATTTTAGAGGAAATTAGATATAAATATGATTTATATCACATGGAGGAGAAATTACTATAGTAGATATGTGATATCAAACTATAGGGTAAGAATATAATATGATTATATTTATTAATAATTAATTGATTAATTATATGATAATTGGCCTAAAATTTCTCTCAGACGTGCGTTAGTGGGAGCAGTCGCTTCGGTTATGGTAAGCGAAGGATAAAATAAAAATTGATTTCATTTTACAAAGGTTCGGAAAAATTGGCATCGGTGTGAAAACGTAAACAATAGAATAATTGAGATCCTATACGATAGTCGCTCAGTGCCTAAACGATCGTGCACCTTGTGCCTAAACGATCACCCGCTAGTCCCTAAACAATCGCTTAGCTTTCCTAAATGATCGCATAGTGTGTCGTGTTTTCTAAACGATCTTCCACCTTTTACTAAACGATTGCTTAGTAAAAACTTACACGATCGTGTAGCTTCTTCTAAAAGATAAGCATTCAGCTATACGATAGCTCCTTTTCTCTCCCACTTGCTTATCATCTACACGATTTGCTCTTTCTCCAACCTCTACCAAACTCACCAAAGACCATACTTTAGGTTCTCACTCCGAGAAAACTAAGGGCTCCATTTTGGTGGTGTCACCCCCGCTGCTGTTCACTTGTTCATGATAGTTCGTGCTGTTGCAGACAACTTGTTTGCTAGGCGATAGAGATTACGTAGAGGTCTTACGTAGATTACGTAGAGGTCTTCAACTGGTATGAGAACTTTTTCCCTTCGTATTTTTATTGTTCGAAGCATGCCTTTAATTAATGTAAATTACATATCTGTTTGTTAGAATGTATATGTTGGTCACGGTGAAATCGGAAAGATCCGAATGCGTTCATGGATGCTCTTCGTTAAGAGATCCTTCAGTTTAATGATGTATAAGAAGCTTGTGAAGAAACCATGACTCAAATACCTCAACTAGTTTAGTTTATAACTAACTTTATCTTGTAACGGTCTGTTGGTATATGTTATAAATATCACTGATCAGAAAACAAAAACAGAGTAAGTTCATAATTTCTATTTTTTTGTAAACAAACAAGCTGTACGCAATCTTCTAAGTGAAAAGAACGTGAATCTTCTCGTGGACGTAGGCATCTTGGCCGAACCATGTAATCCTATGTGTTTCTTCTTCTTCTCTTTATCTACTTTGTTCGATCGACTTCAATCTTTCTGCAAATCGCGTGAATACAATCTTGTAATCAAATCGTATCGATTTCCAGAGTATCGAGTTCAATCGTGATTTTTTCTATGGAGTAGCATCGAGTCAGTCATTTTTGTTTTCAAGTTGCTTCGAGTAAAGATTAAGACTCATCGAGTAAAATCGAGTATCGATCAGTACTCATTGCGTTCCATGGAGCAAGAACAGAAACTCGTCATGGATAGAAGGAAATTCGCATCGAGTATCGAGTAGAAACTTATCGAGCATCAAGTATCTAGCATCGAGGATTTGACAAAGCGTTTCTCAGCCATTTCTTCATCATCTCAGTGTTGATCTTGAGTAATTGAGCCTAGAGAAGATTGAATAACCCAACAATTTGTGGTATTAAAGCATTTGAAGATCATCAAGGTCAACATTCTTGGAGCATCAAGATACTCAAGAAAACCATTCTCGATACTCGCTCAAGTCAATGATGGTTGTTGCTAGATTTGAAATAGAGAAGTTCGATAAAAAGGGTGATTTTGGTTTGTGGAAGGCCAAAATCAAAGCTATTATTGGACAATAGAGAGCTTATAAAGCCCTTTTAGACCCGTCGACTCTACCACCTACATTAACAGCTCAAGAAAGGGAAGTTATGGAACTTACAGCCTATGTAACTTTAGTTCTTAATCTCAGTGACAACATCTTGAGGCAGGTGATCGATCAAGACACGATCTACAAGATATGGGTCAAGCTGGAAGGTCTTTTTGCAACCAAGGATCTCCCCAACAAGATGTACCTAAGGGAAAAGTTTTCCACTTTTAAGATGGATTCTGGTAAACCGCTATCAGACAATCTGGATGAGTTTAAAAGGATAGTTTCTAAATTCAAGAGCCTTGGTGAAAAGATTGGCGATGAGAATGAAGCTTTTGTCTTGTTAAACTCTCTACCCGAAGCCTATAAGAAAGTACTGAATACCTTGAAATATAGCAGAGAGTTAGTTACCACTGATGCCATTATTTCAGCATTGAGAACTAGAGAGTTAGAGCTTCACTTAGTGAAAAAGGAGCAGCCTGGTGTAGAAGGGTTGTTTGTCAAGGGCAAGAACAAGTAGAATCAGTCTAAAGGGACTAAAAATCAGTCTGGTGAAGTGCATAAACCCAAAACCAAGCTAAGATATAATTATTGCAAAAAGAAAGGACAATTGATGAGGGATTGCTACAGCTTAAAATAGAAAAATCAGGAAAAAGAAAAGGATCAGAAAGGAAAACAACCAAAAGCTTCAGTGGTTGAAGGGTCCTACTTCTATTTTGACGTCTTAGCCTCTACTAAAATAAAACCAACAAAATAAGTCCTTTTAGGAAGCATGATTGGGTACTTGACTCTGATTGTACCTATCATATGACACCCTTCAGACCTTGGTTCAATACCTATAAGGATGTGGATGGAGAATCTGTGTACATGGGGAACAGTGAAGCCTGCAAAATCAAAGGGTTGGTTCAGTATCCTTAAAGCTAAAGGATGGATCAATCAAACTTCTTAGAAATGTGAGACATGTACCTTTACTCAAGAGAAATTTGATATCTCTGGGTATGCTTGACTTCATTGAGTGTGAGTGCAGAAGAGATAGAATCCTAGAGGTGATTAAGGATTCTAAGGTAGTATTGGTTGGTAAAAAGGTCAATGACCTCTATATAGTAAGAGAAGTAGAGATGATGACTAATGCCTACACGATTTCAATAGCAAGCTTGACAGAGGCAGACTTATAGCACAAAAGACTATCCCCTATCAATGTAAAAGGGATGCAAGCACTGTCTAAACAAGGTATACTGCCCAAAGGGATCAGTGAGCATCTTTCCTTCTGTGAACATTGTATTCTAGGGAATGCAACCACACAAAGTTTCACAAAATCTCAATATACCACTAAATACATTGAATTATGTTCATTTTGACCTATGGGGACCATCTCTTACACCAAGCCTTAGTGGCTCAACTCAAGATATTTTCTAACCTTTATAGATGACTTTTCTAGGAGGAGTTGGATATACTTTCTTAAAACTAAGGACCAAATGTTTGGGAAGTTTAAATAATGGAAAGCTATGATAGAAACTCAAACATCTAAAAGGTTAAAATACTTTAGAACCGACAATGTGCCTGAGTTTTGCAATAAATACTTTGACAAATACTATAGTGAGAATGGTATAACTAGGCATAGAATTGTAAGGTATACATCTCAACAGAATGAGGTTGCTGAGAGGTTAAATAGAATTATAATGGAAAGGGTCATATGTTTGTTTTTTTATGCTATCCTAAGTGAAAACTATTAGACAAAAGCTGCAGCCTACACAGTGTATACTTTGAATACTACCCTCACACATCTTTAGAGTTGTTTACCCCTAAGGAGAAGTGTACCAATCATCCTCCTAATCTAGACAACCTTAAGGTTTTGGGGAGTGTAACGTTCATCAAAATAAGGGAAAGTTGAAAGCCAGAGTAGTTAAATGCATATATGTAAGCTTCACAGAGGGTGTCAAAGGATATAAAATGTGGCATCCAGTAGAGAGAAAGTTCATAATTAGCAGAGACGTCACTTTTAGAGAATAGGAGATGTTTATGCAAAAGGAGAAAAGACTTGAGGATGAAGATGAGTCATCTACCATAGGAATTGAGGTGGAGTTACCTACTAAGTAACCAATAGAATCTAACCTACCTAGTGACACAGGAAAAGTTGAGGAAGATGCAGGGGAACAAGAGGAGACTGTAAATGAGCAGCCTGATTTGAGTTAGTATGTCTTAGTTGGGGATAGTCAAAGGAGAACCATTACCCCTCCAGCTAGATATACTAAAATGAACTATATGAATTTGATTCTAAATATTATTGTGGCTCCTACTAACTAAGAACCAACAACCTTTGAAGAAGCAACAAGTTGTGTTGATGCAAGGGATTGGATAGAAACTATGACTGAGGAAATGCATTAACTAAATGTGAATGACATTTGATCTTTAGTTCCTCTGCCTAAGGATTATAAACCAGTTGCCTTTAAATGGGTTTTCAAACTTAAGGAAGGTGTATCCTGTGATAAAATACCTAGGTATAAGGCAAGGTTAGTTGCAAAGGGGTTTACTCAAAAGGAAGGAATAGACTACTCAGAGATTTTCTCTCCACTTTCAAACAAACATCCATAAGACTTCTCTTATCCTTGGTTGCTCAAAATAACTTAGAATTGTATCAACTAGATGTGAAAACTGTCTTCCTTCATGGACATCTAGAAGAGATAATCTATTTGACGCAACCTAAGAGATTTTAAGTCAAAGGAAAATAAAATATCTATTGCTTACTCAACAAGTCAATCTATGGGATAAAACAATCACCTACATGCTGGTATAGAAGGTTCAATAACTATATTTCTAGCATTGGATTCAAAAGAGGTTCATTTGACATATTTGTTTATGTAAATACAGGTTCCTATAAGGACAAGGTTTACCTACTCATATATGTGGATGATATGTTAAAAGGTAGGTCCAAGGTGAAAGATCTCTATTTACAGAGGACCTTTGAGCGGGATCGGATCGTCTAAATCCCATTGTGGTTGAACGCATACATTTACAATCATACAAGAACAGATTATGCATATATCTCAAATTACAGCATGCTTTGAAATAAAAAACAAAGTATCAAGAGACTATACCTTTGAATAACCATTCTTCAAGTAAATCCATCGATCGAACTCGTTCACCAATGTGTCGAACAACTCGAACACTCCTCGAACAAGCTGCAAGCAAAAACTCGATCCTCAAACCAACAGGACACTCCCACTTGGTGACCTTGGTATTTTCGGTGTGTGCATCCAGGAGTGGTGGGCTCTGGTTAATTTTGGTTAGAGGGAAAAGTTTGGTGTGGAGGAGGAAGACGATCGAGAAGAAAATAACACTATCATGTAGACGATCAAGTCTATCGCATAGACAAACTTACTCGATTGTTTAGTCTCTTAAGTAATCGTGTAGATACTAGATTATTAATTCTTGTCTTTTTTTTTTTTTTTTTTTGGAATTCTGAAATCAAATTTCATTTATCCATTTTTGCCACAAAAACTAGATAACTACCCACTAAGGGTGCTTATGAAGAAAAAAGAATTTAATTATCAAATAATTAATAAATATAAGTAAATATGATAACTAACTTATCATATTATAGTTATAACATATAGTTTTAATATTGCATCATATACAATATATAAACCATAGTTCTTTTTCTCTATTTTATAGCATTTAATTTAAATCATATTTATATTGAATTTAATAACTATGAATCTTATTCATAGAAAATATATTTGAATCATATTCAAATATTAGTTCATCCAAATAAACAATAATGTATCAAATACATTATGTCAATTATATCATATATAATTGAATTAATTTAATTATATAATATATAGTCAAATCCCTCTTATTAATTTGAACATTTCAAAATAACGAAAAAATTGATTCTCAATTTAAATCCATTGAGCTACCAAGGGGACCTCATGGACCTGTAGCTTGAAGCTTCAATGGTACGTGAATAACTGATTAAACTCTTTAATCACATTATCTACCATCTATTAACTGTCGGACACTCCACTAAAGATTGACAGTTGCACTATTTGCACTACAGAAATATTTCTGTGTCCATTGGATATAATCAATCAACAGTACGATGACTCTTCACAAATCACTCGTAAGTACAGCTGGACCAAATTACCGTTTTGCCCCTATAGTTATATCTAACTTCTTAAGTACCATTGATTTCTCTAATGAACAATAGATCATATTCCCACTATGACTAAACCCCTCTCGAGCCAAGAGAGGGTGTGGCGCCACATTGTTCAAGACTCGAAATCAACCCTTAAGGGAGAAATTTATCTACTTACCCTTACTTCGGGGAAGGAGTGAATTTCTTCTTGCGTAGCTGAGTTCCCAACTCTCCAATCAAACGAATCCCCAAAATAGTAGGCTTGTTGAGTCGACAATCTAGCCGCTCTCACCCATGCAAATCAAAGGACCGCCTTCATAGGCAGTAGGATGGCAATGGGGCCGGGGCGGGTCGGGGATGCATTCCCCATCTCCGTCCTTGTGGGGATTTTTAATCCCTGTCCCCGCCCCATTCTCCATTTTGGGAGGCCAGGGAATCCCTGATCGGGGATTCGGGTCCCTGTACGGAAAAATCCCCGCCTTTTATTTTATTATTTTTATTATCTAAAATTAACTAAAATTAGTATTTATATTAAAATTGTAAATTTTATGTAATAAATTAGTATTATTTTACATATTTGTTCAAATTAACAATTAAAAAAATATTTTAATATTTTTTATTATAAAATTTATTACATTAGAAAATTAAAATTAAAAAATTAACTGAAACAGTAAAGCTACTGTTTCAGTAGTTTAATAATAGTAATAATAATAATAATAATTAGAAAAAAATTATAATTAAAAGTTTTGTTTCTGTTTGTTTTTCTAATTATTATTATTATTATTATTATTATTATTATTATTATATATGTTAATAATTAAAAAATTTGGGGCAGGGGTGAGTATCAGGGTCGGGGTCGGGGTCGGGGACGGGGTAGGGATCCCTTCCCCAGTCGATTTAAATCCTCAATTTGACCCCCATACCCGGTCAAACCGGGGATTCCCCGCCCCGATCGGATCGGGGACCCGACCCGTGGGGAATTTTTCCATCCCTAATAGGCAAGAGTTCACAACTCACTCAGGATTAAGGTCATATTACCTATGGTCATCCTAGTGAAATGAAAGTCTAAATTATAAATGACGTTATATAACAAGACTAAACATTTCATGGTCCGGTCTTATACAAGCTTCTTTATATAGAATATCTTCGCTCGCATGTCTAATACATGAATGATCAGGAGCAGATCATTTGTAGCACTTTACAACATTTGTAACACCTGCAAAGCGGGCCATACTCGTAGTGTCATCAAGATAAGGTACCCAACCTTACCCATATACTAATCCCTCTAATGAGCAATAAGTACCACTAATCCCTCTAATAAACAATAAGCCATAGTCCAACCATGAACAACCCCCTTTCGAGCCAAGAGAAAGTGTCGTATCACATTATTCAAGCCTCAAAATTAGTCCTTAACGGAACAATTTCTCTACTTACTCTAACTATCGAGAATAAGTGAATTCCTTCTCGTGTAGTTGCGTTCCTAGCTCTCCAATCAAATGAATCCCAAATGGTAGGCATATTGAGTCGGCGACACTGACCAATCTCACCCATGCAGATCAAAGGACCGCCTCAAGGCAGGAGTTCACAACTTACTCAAAATTCAAATAAAGTCACCTTTGGTCATCCTGGTGAAATGTAAGTCTCTTCTATCAATAGTGTTATATAGTGAGACTAGTCATTTCATGGTTCGATCTTATACAAACTCTTTGTATAGAACATCCCTAATCACATGTCTCCACATGAATGATCAAGATCAGATCATTTATAGTACTTTACGACAATTGTAACATCTATAAAGCAGGTCGTATTTATAGTGCCACCAGGATAAGGTACGTAGCCTTATTCATCAACTACAGACCATTTAGATTGTCTCTTAAACATGATCCACTTGTATATCTCCACATACATGTTTAAGTTACAGAAGACAATCTCGGATCTTAGTTTATTGGTTTTGTGGGTTAATGCTACTAGATGTCAAATAAAATACTACTTATTTTATTAAATAAATAAATTATTTGTACATTACAATTACAAGCTACATGACCCACGAGATTTAGGGCATCAACCTCAACAAGAAGCTATCATTGATAGCTTGAAATCAGTGATAGAAGCAATCACTGATAACATGCTAATGATAAATAAATAAATAACCATGATGAAAGACTTACACCAGTGGCTTTGAAGATATTGCTATTGATGTGTTGCCAATCTTGCAGTGCTTTCCATTGAACAATTCTTGGCCTATCACTTTTTATTCTTCTTGCAAGTCCAACCGTAGGGTTGGATAGTCTTGGCATCACCTCAAAATCCCAATAAACCAAGGCAGATGGAAATCCTTGAAGGAAAATTGAAGATGATTTGTTGATGGCACCCTTCTTAAAAAATTCTATGGTAAGTTCGAAAGACAACCTCCCCCATGGATAAGATCTAAATTTTTCTTCATCATCCAACATTTTTAGATGCTTCCATCTTACTTTATTAGGTTCTTGTGTAGGAATTAATAAGCTCTCTAAAAAATACAAGTTGGCAAGTTTGACTTTTAGATCAATGGGTATATTGGCATCAAAACTTAAAACATTAAAGGTAAGTTGAATCTCTCTCCTTACAATTTTTGTATTGGTCTTAAAAAAGAAGTTCCTAACTGTGTTGTCCATTGTTTCATTTTCACTATAAAAACCATCTAGAGGGTAGTGATCACAATTCAAACTTATTACTAAACAAAATTCTTTGAGGCAAAATTTTAAAATGTGTCCTTCTATATTAAAGGCCAAGATGTCTTGTTTTGTAGTTGTTCATTGCCTTCTAATGAGGTGTGATATGCGTTGGATGGGCACTCTTTTCATTTTCATGTCTAAAAAGTGCCCAAAAGGGTCTTCCCTAAATAGTTGGAGTGATAGCTCATCTAAAGTTCGTATGTTGAACAAGACTTCTAATGTTATAAAGAAGCATACTTTCGAGGGGTTTCTCCATTCAATTTAAGGAACAATCAATACATTTTACTGTTTATATAACAACATAAATATAAGAAACAAACAACTACAAATGTATAAATTGATAAAATATCATTAGATTGTGTACCTTGCACTTCTTAGGCTTTTTTTTCCGATGTTGATGTTGATCCTTCTAGTAATTTTCTCTTTCCTTTCTCCATTTATACTAAAAAGAAACAACACCAATATCACTTTATAAATATTGAAAACTAAAACTTATAAATATTGTTTCTACTTCTAAATTTCTTACGTAGTAATATAATTTTGTTCAGTATTTTTATAAACCAATCCAATTTTTCAAAACTAAAAGAAAAAGATGTAATTTAAAATATATATATATATGATTTGGCTAAGAATTCAATCCACCCTTAACATCCTTGCTTTCTAAAATTTTTTAGTTGAATTCAAATAATTTAAATATAAATGTTACATATAATTTTTGGTAAAATAAAATAAGGGCTGACAAGAGAAATGACAAATGTTAATGTTTTATTTGGAAAAATGACAAAAAAAATCAAAATTATAAAAATAGCAAAACGAAATTGTACAATAGAAAATACTAATTAGTAAATGAAAAAACTACCCTAAAACAACAAAACTAAATACAAATGAGAATGCAAAGATACACTATTTCAAAAACAATTCGAGTACCACAAATACACTTTATCTAAACAAGCTAGAACCACAATTACATAGTATCTAAAAATTTCAGAAGCAAAAATTAAAAATCACCTAATATGATCCTTAACGCTCCTGGTTGCCTATAGAATGCGTGTATGCGAGGGAGGACGACGACCAGGCAGTGGGAGTCATTAGAAACTTATGGATGTCCATAATGATGGACTTCCTTCAAGGTGAGAAAGAGCAAAGTTGATTGCACCAAAATTGTAATTGATAAGTGCGTATTTGAAAGAATTGCAACTTCAGGACGATGTGAAATATATTTGTGTTTGACATCAAACCAGTTATAGGAAGTTTCATCGTCTTCATTCCATGTGACCATTTTGCTCATAAGATATTCGATGGAATTCAAGAAATGGTTGTTGAACGAACGATCGCAGACATGAGATTGATAAGAAGAAAAATAGATTTTTGGGACGGCTAAGTGAAGAAGATGAAGAATATGAGATTTTGGGTTTTTTTGTTAATTTATAATAATAATAATAATAATAATAATAATAATAATAATAATAATAATAATAATAATAATAATGTTAATACTAGTAATAAACTGAAAAATATATATACGCACATGTTTCAAACATTTAGGAGGTGTTTGGCCCCAAGTTGGGTTGGGTTGGGTGGGTAAAAAAAAAAACCCACCCACTGTTTGGTTCATCAATTATTAAAGAGTTTTATTACCTCGTTATTCGTGCTAACTCACATTTTCACCACGTTATTCATATCAACTCTCCCAATCACTCTCATCCTATAATAATTACCAACTCAACTCAACTCTGCGCACCAAACGCACCCTTAAAGTTTAGTTTTCATTTATATGTTTGTTTTTAAGTACAACAAACCCTTTTTACGTGTTACTATATAAAAAATTGAAAACATCCAATATATATATATATATATATATATATAATATATATATATATATATATATATATATATATATAAAAGGTCAAATTAATTTGATAACAATATGTATAAAATAATGAAAAAATATTTAGATATATTTGAATTTGTAACAAACATTCAAACAAATGGAAAGTTAGTTAGATAAAATCAAATTTGATAATATAAGATAAATTCAAATATAAATTGAAGATTAAAATCAGGAAGTTTTTGTTTATCATGATTAATTCGATAAGTAGTTAGATAAAATCTAATTTGATAATTAAATATAAATTCAAATATAATTCGACGGAGAAAAATCTTAGCTTGTTTATTTACAATTGCACTGAATTCATAATTCTATTTTCACTTAAGCTTCAACAATTACACTGTATTTATAACTCCATCAACCATAAAACTCATGAAAGAAACTTAACTCGTTGTAGAGGCGTAGCAAAAACAGCAAGAATGCAAAAGTGAATATTTATTTGTTTGTCAAAAACACAAATTAGTGGTATAATAATATAATAAGATGATAATGAATAAATGGTGATTAAAGAAATACAAAAAAAGGATAAAATTTAAATGAAATGTATAGTTTGTTAAATGATAATATGTATAAAATATTAAGTAAAATCTTAATTAGAATTTTTAAAAAATTAATCCGAATTTAAAATAATAAAAAACCAAAAAAATAATGTAAAATATAAAGATATATTATAAATTAAAATTAAAATTAAAATAGTGATAAATAAATTAAAGATTGATTAATTTTGAATATTTTCGAAAAATGGTTAAATCAAATCAAAACAAATATGAAATGCCAATTCAAATTTTAAAAT
This sequence comes from Benincasa hispida, assembly GCF_027475165.1. NCBI lineage: Eukaryota > Viridiplantae > Streptophyta > Magnoliopsida > Cucurbitales > Cucurbitaceae > Benincasa > Benincasa hispida. Next base: position 69,022,721 of record NC_143482.1, read on the forward strand.
GGGAGAAAAATTTGTCACATTTATCTCTTGAATCCGTTATGTTGAAATTTCCTAACCGACGATTCCATTTACACTATATTTTTATACGCAGTCTCATAACATACGACTCCTTTTTACACTGTATTTCCATTGAGAATTTATACATGATATAACAATTACATAGTATTCGAAAAAAAATAATTAATCGACCATACCAAGGACACTTTGGATATTAAAAAAATATATGTCATGTGTACGATACATTTTTATCAAAAATCTTATTATTTTTATTTTTGGACAAAAATCAAAAGGTATCCCTCAATTTTGCTATTTCCTCTAATTTCCCGTAAAATAAACAATGACCTCTTTCTTTCTTCCCTCTGCCACTGTACCCATTGCCAATTGCGAAGATTGTGTGGTGGGCTACGGCCCACAAAGCCCAAGCTGAGAGCACCACACCAAGTCCAAGCACCCCATAGTCAGCGCCGGCCCGCACGCCTAACTTAGGCACACTCCCCCTATCCCATCCATATTATTTTATAGTAATCGCAGTTTTTTTTTTTTTTTTTTTTTGGGTTAGGTGTATAATAACATTTTAAAAATTATAAATACAGTCAAATTTATCAGTGATAGACTATATCGTTGATATACTTAAGCAACATAGTCTATCATCGATAGACTCCAATAGTAGAGTTGGCAATGGGACTGAGGCCAGGTGGGGGAGGGGGTTCCCCGTCCCCGTCCCCGTTGGGGGATTTTACCCCCATCTCGGCTTGAAGGCGGGGATTCCCCATTTTCCATTTTGTTTTCCATGAGGACTTTTTAAAAAAAAATCCCTAAAATTCTATTTGGTTTGGGTATGGACACTTTAGTTGGGCTTAAATTAAGCTAAATTAAAAACTAGGTTAAATGTAAAAAGTTGAATATCTAATATATATATATATATATATATATATATATATAACCTAATTAGGGCGGGGTCGGGGACAGCGACAGGGTGGGAATACCCTCCCCATTCTTGCCTCGTCCTCGATACGAGGATCCTAAAGGGGTCCTCGATTTGATCCCATCCTTGGTCAAATGGAAGATTCCCATCCCCGACAGGCAGGGCCCCGCGGAGAATTTTGCCAACCCTATCCAAGTGTTAGATCTAAATTTTTCTACATTTACAAATTCTTTTACATTGTACTATATCTGCTTATATTATAGACTTGATTGCTATATTTGTAATGGCTCCTATATTATATATAATATGAAGAAGATTAAATTATAATTTTAATTTTTTAACTTGCTTGTGTCTAAAAGGTCTTTTGAAATTTAAAAAGTGTCAAATTGATCTTTTAACTTTTATTTTATATTCGAAAGGACCCTCAACTATAAAAATGTCAAATAGATTCTTAAATTTTCAATTTTGTGTCTAATAGGTCTTGAATTTTGTTAAAATTATTTGTTATATTAAATATAAAATTGAATTTTATGTCTAATAAAAACTCAAACTTTCAATTTAATGTCTAACAAGTCAATGAATTTTAAGGAATAACACAATTCAGAGACCTACTGAACATAACATTGAAAGTTTACATATTGGACATTTTTTAATTTTCAAAGACTAAATAGAAACAAACTTTAAAGTTCAAAGACCTATTAAATTCTAAGGTTCAAGAGTTAAATATATACAAAGCTAAAAATTTAAGTCTCGTTTGATAATCATTTATGCCCCATTTGATAAGCATTTTTTTTTTTTTTTAAATTTTTGGTTTTTGAAAATTAAGCCTATTTTCTTCCCCATTTCTTACCATGATGTGCATAGTACAATTGTTGAATTCTTTGCCAAATTCCAAAAACAAAAATAAGTTTTTCAAAACTACTTTTTTTAGTTTTCAAATTTTGGCTTGGTTTTTTAAAACATTGGTAAAAGGTAGATAACAGAAGAAGAAATTTAGAGGTAGAAATAGTGTCTATAAACTTAATTTTCAAAACAAAAAATCAAATGGTTACCAAATGGGGTCTTAATTTTTTTGTTTTCAATTTTTAAAAATTATGCACGTTTTCTCTCAATTTCTTACTATGTTTCTCGTTTTTTCTAAATAAAAGAGTTGAATTAGGCCTAATAAAAAAAAAAAAAAAAACAAAAACAGGTTTCTAATTAAAACTATTTTTCTTAGATTTCAAAACGTAGCTAGATTTTTTAAAAATATTGATAGAAAGTAGATAATAAAAATAAAGAAATTTACTTGTAAAAATGGTATGTATAGGCTTAACTTTCAAAAATAAAAAAAAAATTACCAAATAGAGTTTAGACATTGAAATTATAACTAAGTTATTCCAAATCTGTTGTATCCGTACATATCAGCCTTGACTACATTAAAGACATGGGAGTTGATATACAGCTCAAGTGGGCTCTATTCTGTGCTATCTTTTAAAATACCTATCCATAGGATATTACTTCCTTTAACATAGAGTTTACACCAAACCTACTTCCTACAAATTTATGGGAAATTCAAGCTCCCAAATCCACATTGCTTCTTGTTAACATATTTACCAAATAGATTGATACGCTACGCTCGTTGTTTTATTATAACCAAAATATTTGGCCATTTTTCTGTTGAATTTAAGGGGAAATTTTGGGAGAGAATAAGCAAATTACAAAAGGCAGATTCAGAAGATTGCTACCACAGCCTTAAATTTCAGGTCCCAATTCCCAGCAACCAAACAAACTGGGTCCACCCTTTTCAGATATTTTCCTCCAAGAATTCAACAAATACCATAAATATACATACATTTAGACTTAAAAGATAAAAGAAATAAAATAATATTTTATTATTATTATTATTTTTTTTGGGTTCCAAATTTAATTAGTGTTGTGACTTGTGAGTTGGGCCCAAAGAGGATGAAAAATTGCCCCAAGCATTGAACTATCCTCCCCAATCTGCCCCCTTTACAAATTCCACTCCCAGTTTGCGTGTAATTGTTAATGAGCTTATCTACTTTGAACTCTCTTTTTCAAATGCTAAAATACATATACGTCAAATTTATGTGCCGGAATTCAATTCTATAAATCCATCAACAACTTGCTCATTTAAGTCCCACCACTCCCTTGACTGACGCCCCTTCTAGCTTTTCAACCCAACTAGCTATCCCCTTTTTTCTATTCCTTTGTTAGGTATTATACCGTATTTAACATAAATCTATTGAAAATATGATAAAAAAGTAAGGACAACTATCTTTATTGGTACGGAAAAGACGAATTCGAAGGAGATTGCGTTGTGTTTTGTCGTTGGTAGGCTGCTCTGGCAATGTGGATTTCCGGGTCATTATGGGCTGATTCTGCTCTGTAATGCCACTACCAAAATCCCCTCATACTTTATGCTTTTTATCTCTCAAAAAATCAAAATCGCAGCTGAGGTCATTTCCGTACCAAAGCCAAAACTTTATTTTATTTTATTATTTCTTTGTTTTTACTTTTTGAAATAACAGTCATGGCTTGGCTGCCCTGCCCACGTCCGAAAGCACAAGGCTTTTGGAATAATTGAATGGCCATTTTGATTTCTTCTTCTTTAGTAAAAGTGATGTTCATAAAAAAGAAAAGAATAAACTAGACTTTTCTTCGGCTCGGATAGCCACTATTGAACCATCCCATTTTTATTTCTTCCTCCTCGGTCCTCCCTAATTATGGTCTCTTTCGCCCTTTTTAGTTTTAGATAATATTGTTTTGCCCCACTTTCAATTTAAACTAGAAAATTATATAATAAACTAGCTTGTGCCTTACGTGTGCATGCGTGTGTTTTTTTTTTCTCCTATAAAGTTAATGACAAAAATAAAAAAACAGCAAGTATAAATTGATACTCAAACCGATTCATTTCTCAAGAAATAAAGAAGTTACAGTATCAAAGACAGTGACTTTAAGCCTAATTTAATGTTACAAGATGTGCATCATATTGACATAATCACTTTATCAACTTATGAAAACCGACCTGCTCAAATATTAGGAAATATGGATAAACACTCATTAATATTTTATTAAACAAATTTTCAGGAAAAAAAAATGTCAATGAAGAAAGGGAGATTAATTTGTGCATCAAATTGAAAATTCCCATCCCTATAAGTTGGGGATGGATTGAAAATAAATCAAAGGGGGCAAGAAGCAAATGGGGGCCACGGCGGGGTTAGAGTTAGACCAACTTGGCATATCATTCCGTACATTATCATCATCTTGAATGTATCTCATTGATGCTCCCAAGTGGCAAGAAAAGTACTCATTGTGAAAATAACATCGTCCACGATAGTTGGCATATACTCGTTTACTTGAAGTTGGGTGAGGGTTGTCTCATACAAGTCCCAAGCTCAAGAAAAATCGGACATTCCAAAAAAGATAGTCAAAACCATTAAAAATATATCAATTTGAAAATAATCGAACTACATTTGGACGCAATAGCTTCGAGCACCATAAACTACCATGTCATTAATTGAGTTACACATAATCAAAAGATGACATTATAAATAGCCTTCTTTGACGATCCCAAAGACAAAAAGTAAATAATCTTCAAAAGAGAGCTATGATTTTACTATTGTATGTCTAGCTAAACTATACTTTTATATTAATTTAGGCAGTGGAAAGTGGTAGACTCAACCCCACATCGATACAAAAATCTCCCACACAGGTTGACTCAAAAAGCAAGATGAAACCAAGAGAAACAAGTCGGAGGACAACCCATGACGACGAGAATGTGTGTGAGATCCACATGCAAACAAAGTTATTTGTTTAAATCTATATACCCCACTTATTATGTTCGATATAGCCAAATTCATTGGCTAATCTTAGTTTTATATTTGAAAATAAAAATACTAACCTTTCACTTTATTAATAAAAAAATGATAATAATAAACGGACTTTCATTGTTGAATAAGAATTGTTTAGAATGAAGAAATTTAATCAAATTCAAATAAGTTTGTTGAGGATCTCAATACCGGAAAAATCAAGAACCTCACAATTTTTATAAGATAGATGACTAGTTTTCTCATATTCATCCAATATGATTGAATGAAATGAAATTTAGAAAATAATTATGACTGAATTGGACCAACTCGTGAACAATTTTTTAATGTAAAACCTTAGCACATATAATATGTGAGTTGAGGTATGAGGAGTGGCAAAATTAGAAGTAGAGGGAAAGCAAAAGAAAAGGGAAAAAGGGGTGTGTGTGTGAGTGTTGTGTGGGACTTTGGAAGTGATTAAAGTTGGGGTGGGCGGCAGTTCGGTTGTGTTTTTTGTTATTTAAAATCTGTGAATGTGTTTGTACGGTGCTACGGAGTGGAGGGTTCCGTATATATTTGATAAGCAAGGAGGGGGAGAGACCAAAAGGTAAAACAGAGTAATGGGTAGTCCAATCCAATGCAATAATAACAAAACATTTAGGTTGAATTGAGATAAATCAATTCAAGATTGTTGTTATGAGGAAAACAAAAGGGATAAGATAGAGCGTAAAATGGAAATGGAGGATGTGGAAGAATACAAAAATACAGGCTGACATAAAGAATAGTTTTGATTGTGAAAATATTGAGAAATTAAAATATTATGACAACCGGGAGATGAGGGAAGCAATCCGTTTGAGAATATTAAAATGGAAAACACGGAGAGAGGAGGAGGAGAAGATTGAAATAGTTAAAAGGAAGGAGAAAAAACGCGTAGGTAGAAGAAAAATGAATAATGGAGAAGACAGTGAAGGAGGAAACGAAGAAGACTTGTCAAAAGAGACACAAGAATGCTGCTTGGGACACCCCTTTCCCCCTTCCCCCTCCCACCTTGTTTCCTCATCCAATTAATGTTCCTTATTCCTTTCCTTTCCTTTTTTTTGAAAAATAACATTATTAATAATTGATGAATGGCCGATCTTTCAAACAATCTTAACTCAAAAATTTAGGTGGATAGGATTACAATCAATTTAATTACGTCAATGTTTTAATAATAGCATTGAGGTCAAAGGTAATAGGCTGGTATTCCCTCCTTGAAAATCAAAGGTTCGATTTCACATCTATGTAATTATTCTATTTCAGCTACCCATGTTGTACCTGTACGAATTTAATCATTTAACACTCCCCTTTACTTATGGGCTTCAAATATGAAGAAGAGCCAAACAAGTATAAATCGATATAAATTAGGGAGGAAACAACGTTTGCAGGAGTTTGAACTTCTTTGATAACATATTAAATCACCAATCGACTTAAAAACTTAAGTTGATGATCAGTTGACTCAAAAGTCTAAGCTAAAAAACTTTAAATTGATGGGTGAAGGTAAATTGAATTACATATCATCCAACGATTCTTCGACGAATAGAATGAATAGTTAAAATGTGTATAAATTAAGAGCTATTAGTGTGTATTACCTTCCATGGACGGTTGAAATGGTTATATTCTCAATTATTGTCCTCGATCAATATTACAACTCATATTTCCTTATTTCTTTTCCTCCAAGAAAGAATGAATGAATGGCCAAGAAATTTCGTGTTCATTATGGGAACTGAGATTCCAAAATTTCAGAATTTTAAAAAGAGTGAAAATGGGAATAGGGGACTTTGGAGTGCATATTGAAGGGCACCGCCGTTGAGGCTTGGGCGCACACGGTAGGACGTAGGAGTGTAGGAAATAGGAATATTAATATTTAAATGCTAAACAGAAACACAACCGAGCGCCGCTCAGCCACTCCGGTCTCCGACAAACAAAGTCCCTCTGGCCTCTCCCACACGTCATGCCCCCACCCAAAGCCTACTACGCCCACCTTTTTTTTTTTCCTTTTTTTAATCAGATTCCCCCACTATGAATATTCAATATGCTATTCCTATGTATACTGTATCATTAATATACTTCTTTTATAATTTGGTTGGAAATGACTTTTGGACTTATGTCTATAGGAAAAATTAAGAGAGTGATAAGTTTTATCTCACATGGATAGATTTAAAATTGTTTGAAGGGTATAAATACCAAGAAATTCTATATGAGAATCCAAAATGTGTTGGTGGTAAAAGTATAACTTTTTTACCACACGCGCTGCTGCCGTACGGACGAGTTCAGGTAACTGCACTTACGCAAAAAAGAACTAAATTTTTATTACTTATCTTTTTAATTATTTGTGACCATTCGTTTCAGATCGTTCGTGTCCTCCTCCCCACTGCTATTTAACAACTCAATTTTCTTCTTCTATTTTCTTCTAAATTCTTCTTCTGTCCTAGGCATTCTTCTCATCGGTTCTAGTCCATTTTTCAAGGAGTGCACGTTTGAATTTGGAGACTGTGTTAACCTTAAAGAGCAACCGACATAACGATTAGTACCGAGGTCGCACCGTAATTGCTTTCAGAGCAGTGGTTTCTCCACGATGTAACTACCTTTCGTGACATCTGTTTTCTAACAATCTGAAAGCAATTATCCAGATGTTAATCTAGAATGGTAAGGTTCTCCTCGATTTGTCCAAGCTCAAACCACTGGACGAAACAAATTATCGTCGCTGGTCTAAAAAATTATTGATCTTCTTTGAGCAGCTGGATATTGATTACATCCTCATCACAAAAGTGCCTACTAATACCGAAAAGGTGACCACTATCTCTGATCCAGAATCCTCCAAATAGCCTCTTGATATTTTTTTATCAATCACAATAGTCCTGCACGATTAATCCTGATAAGTGATAAGTACGAGAAAGACAACAAAACAGTCTGTGGCCATTTGCTGAATCATATGACATATTCGATGTTCGATTTGTTCATGGTCCAAAAGTCAGCAAGGGTAATTTGGAGTATGTTGGATTCCTGATATGGAGGAGATGATATTAATCGTAAAAAGTACGTTGTTGGTAAATGACTACAATTTTAGATGATAGACGAGAAACCGATAGCAGAGCATATACATGAAAATGAAAATTTTATGGCCAACGTTTTGGCCGAGGGCATGAAAATGTGAGGTTCTCCAAGCAAATGTACTGCTTGAGAAAATTTTCCCATCCTGGAGCGACTACAAAAATCATCTAAAACACAAAAAGAAGGATCTCACACTCTAGGAGCTTATCAGTCACATGCGCACGGAAGAAGCCAATAGGCTAAAAGATAAGCTAATTTCTGGAAATCTAAATTCAGTTAATGTTAACTTGGTTGAATCTTTTGCTTTTAACAAAGATAGGTCCAACAATCATAAAAAAACAATTTGGAAAGAATAATTCTTCTCAGAAGAATGGATGTCACAAAACTGTTGGTGGGAAGATATAAAAGAAAAAATTAATTTGCTATGTCTGCAGAAAACCTGGGCACAAATCCTACCAATGCAGTCAAAGGAAAGGAAGGTCAAATCAACAACCCATACACACAAGCTAATTTTACTGAACAAGATGACGTAATTGCTGTTGTGGAAGTAAACTTAGTGGAAAACAAAATTGACTGAATACTTAACACCGGAGCTTCGAAACATTTTTGTTCAAACCAAGAGCTCTTCCATGATTACGAGGACATTACTGATGGAGAATGTGTGTTTATGGGCAACTCAACCATAACAGAAGTACTTAGAAATGTTGGGATTGATGCCCTAAATCTTGTGGGTCCTATAATTTGTAATTGTAATGTACAAACAATTTATTTATTTAATAAAATCTGAGGTATTTTATTTGAAATTTAGTAGCATGAATTGTAAAACCTGAACCCTAATTACTTCAAGTAAGAGTAAGTAATGTGATGTCTTCTAATGAACTAAATGAAGCCATGTCTTAGGAAAGGTAGAAGATGTAAGCAAGAAGAAATAAGCTCTTGGGTAGCTAAGTGTAAAAGTAGGACAAAACTCGGCTAGGCTAAGGAAGGTCATGCTTGATGATGGAATGCATAATAAGCATATGAATGAGACCATGCCATCTAATGAGGTATGGTGCTAAAGTAATATTGTGAGTGAAGTTAGCAAAAGGAAATTTGCTAAATCCTAGCCCTTCACCACCAATAGTGGGCCAAGTGGCACAAGGAGAGTTCATGCTGGATTTTGGGTGGTAATATAAGTAAGAAGGTTGAGTTCATTAGGTCGGTTTAGACAAATTACTTAAGCTATTTGTATAATTCTAGTGGTATTCGAAAGCTCTGTGTGTCTATTTTTTGTGGCTAAGTTGTTGAAAGGAAAACTTGCCAGAATAAGGCCGGAGGGGCAAAATAAAGATGAAGGGTTCGTTTCTCAGGTGAATCTAGGTCATCAGTGAAGAATTGAAGTTCCGGGACCAATTATGAAGCGTTTTGAGCTAAAAATTTGAGAAAATATTTTTAACTCAGTTATAAACAACCTTGTAGAATAAAACTTTTTAAGATGAGGCCTGAAAATTGGGTTATATAATTTTGAAGTTTGAACTAAAAATTGTTGAACAAGCAGGTAGCTACTTGAATGGGGGCCAATGATGAATTTTTGAATCTCTAGATTAAGCAACAAGAAATTTTGAGCTAAAATTTTAAGGTAATGTTGCTAACTCAATTCTAAACATATTTGTAGAAGGAAGTTTTTTCAAAAGATAGCTGAATTTTGAGTTATAAATTTTTGAAATTATAATAGAGAACTGTGCATAGGCATACAGCTGCTTGGGAAGAACAAGCAAACAGCTCACCGTGGAGATTATAGCGAGATTTTGTGGTGAGGATCTCGCTAATGAAGGAAATCTCGCTAATTTTGTGATGAGGATCTCACTCTAGAAGGGAATCTCGCTAGAAATTGGGCTGAATCTTGCTGGTAAGGTTAGTATCGCTAGGATGACAATTTTCCAGGAAAAGCTTGATCTCGTTCATAAGGATCTTGCTCTTGAGGAGGATCTCGCTAGTAAAGCTGTCTTTGTTGATGAAAGTTCCTTAGTAAATGAACTATTTGAGGTATCTTGCTAAGAATTCTGAGTAGTTTAACTGGGAATTATGTCTTTTCAGGCCAAGAAGAGCTAGGAGAGGCATATAACCCGTTAAGAGGCCAACGAACTGTGAGTGACTATGTGATGACTTACTGTTTTAATGATTTAAAAACTATGATTTCTTGAAGATATTTCCCATGCTAAGTGTTTAAATGGATTGCCAAGCAACATATTTGTGAAACTGTTTCTCATGTTAAGTAAAGCATGTTTTCCATGGAATTGGCATGATTTAGATATGTTATCTTATCCAAATACTATCAGTATGTTTAAGTAACTCCATTTTTATGATGAACCAGTATGATGGATGAACTAGTATGATGATTTGAGTACTAAGCCTTAGTGTTCAACTAAATGTTTATGACGGATACTGAAGGACAATGAGAAGGTATCCTTTCAACTAAATGTTTATGACTAGTTATATGATGGATACTAAAGGACAATGAGAAGGTATCCTTTCAACTAAATGTTTATGACTATTTATATGACAGATACTGAAGGACAATGAGAAGGTATCCTAGTCAAGTACCTAAGGTATGACGGTACTCAGTTATAACAACGTGCACGTAGGTAATACGACGTCGAGGGATTGAGCAAAAGGGTTCTCCTCGATCAAGGTTGACATTGAGGGTTAGATCTAATAGTTCACTCTCAACTAAGAATAAGGGCAGTCATATCTTTTCCTATGTTAGAAGGATAGTTTGGAATTGTTAATGCTTATGAATGTTTATCAACACATGATGTTACTAATGTATGAATTTTTCAAGTATGTTTTTCATATCTAACGCATGCTAATAGTTTTACAAGCTAGATCAACATGATTTAAGTCAAATTATTTTACAAAGTATGAAGCATGCGTTAGGGTTAAATCTAAGGTTGAATGAAGCTTAATGTACCTAAGATTGTCAAAGTACAAGCGTTGGTATTCCTAAATATAATGAAAAGGGATACTGAAGGTAGGGAAGGTATCCTAAAGAGTTTTCTATGCTATATTCGAGAACTTGATAGCTTAAGTGAGCCGGATACTGAAGATAAGGAAGGTATTTGAATAAATGTACCTAAGGTGTTGAAGGTATATAGAAAACTCCATGTGCCATAGGTAGTTCCAAATGAAAGACCGAAGTATGGGTCTCCTAGGCTATATACTAGCAAAGGGAGGTCAAAGTATGAGTCTCTTGGCCAATAACAAACGTTGGGAGCTAAAGCGATGTATGCTCGTTCTCAACTAAGGAATAATGATGTTTAATGGTGGTTTAAAGGTTTTATATACACGTTTTCTTGGTATACTTTAGTTTCAGTATTATGGTTTCAAGCTTCCGGTTTTGAGCATGAGATTTATATTAAGTCACTCACCGGGTTTCTAGCTCACGTTTTCAAATGCTTTCTTTCAGGTAGCGGTCAATTTCCAAAAGACTATTCTGCTACTGCTTTGCTACTCAAAGAAACAGGTTGAAGGAAGCGTAATTATAGACCTATCTATCTAGTGACTAGTATACTAGATGGGGTTCACTAAGTTGTACTATTCATGTATGAACAATGTTGCGAAACCCTGTAATGTAAATGTGTTAAGTTCCAAAGGTATGTAGAGACATACCCTCGTTAACTGGTTATATCCAATGAACATAGAAATATATATGTAGATCTATAGGTTATAAAGTCCTCTCCTCACAGTCCTTTAGGAAAAGGGAATGTTCTTTTAAAATTAATGTCACCCAACATAGGATTGCTCTAAACTAAGCACGCTTAACTTTGGAGTTCTTAAGATTGAGCCACCGAAAAGGAAGGTGTACCTTGTTGGTATAGGTAGTAACTTTCAATTCTTTTTAAGCCTTTCTTAACCATACTTTCATATCCTCAGGATCTCTCTCATTCAGATGTGATACCGGTTCATTCATGTACCCCTCCTGAATTTGGGTCGTTGCATTTTGTCCTTAAGTAATGTATTGTATGTACCTTCCTTATGTAGGAACTTGGTGTTTGGGAGTCTGTTGAATCGAGCTAGGCTTAAGGTTGTCTTAGAAGCTGACAAGATTGTCCTCACCAAAAATGGAGATTTTGTTGGTAAGGGATATCTTGCTGATTGTCTTTTTGTACTAAATATTGTCCCTGTTACAAATATGATGAAGGCAAGTGCTTATAATTATGCTTACATAGTTGAGTCTCTTGATATATGGCATGGTAGACTAGGTCATGTGAACATTGCATCAATTATGAAATTTAAGGTTTTAAAATTGATTAATGCATCTGAAACACATGAAATTAGTAAATGTCATGTTTGTGTAGAAACAAAGTTTATCAAGAAACCTTTTAAACTCATCACATCTAGAAGTACAGAATTACTAGAACTGATTCACTCTAATTTAGCTAATTTCAAAAACACCACAAGTAGAGGTGGAAAAATTACTACATTTCTTTTGTTGACGATTTTTCTAGATATACTAAAATCTATCTTTTAAAGACAAAAGATGAAGTTGGTAGTATGTTTTTGAAATATAAAGCAGAAGTAGAGAATCAATTAGATAAGAAGATTTAAAGGTTAAGATCAGATAAAAGTGGTGAATACAATGATAATACACTTAAAGAATTTTGTGAATCAAATGGCATTATTCATGAATTTACTGCACCTTATTCACCACAACAAAATTGTATAGCAGAACGTAAAAATAGAACTCTTGAGGAGATGATGAATGCTATGTTGTTAAGTTTTGGATAGTCTGATAACATGTGGGGGGAAATTGTGCTTTCTGCTTGTTTTATTCTTAATAGAGTATCTCAAAAGAAACTGGATAAGATACCTTACGAACTCTGGAAAAGATATGCACCTAATCTAGTAGGATCTAAAACTTTTGATTGTGTGTTTATTGGTTATGCACAAGATAGTGCTGCATACAGATTTATGTGCTTGAATGATAGATCTGTATGTGAATATAGGGATGCATAATTTTTTTAGCATATTTTTCCTTTGAAAATGGGAAATACTAAATCTGTTAGAGTGACCAATTGTGAGAATGATCTGTTTCTATACCTTCCTTATCTAATAGTATGCATGAAACAAGAAATAATATAGTTTCTAGTAATCTGTCTGACATTGTAGATGTTAACACCATAGATAGAATGCTTGATATAGAACCTAGAAGAAGTAAGAGACAAAGAACTGAGAAAAATTTTGGTCCTGATTTTTTAACTATTTTTTTTTTTAGATGTTAGTGCCGCCGCCGTCCGTCCAATTGGATGGTTTAACTTCACAAGTTAATAATAGATACTCAAATAATATAATCTTATGAGATATTTTTACTTTAGGTATATAAATGAAACTTGGTATTTATTTAGCATATCAACAAGTGAAAGCGAGCTGTATTTTTTTCTAAGAAAAAATAGTAATGCTTGGTTAAACCAATTAAAAGTGAAGTAATTTTAAAATTTTCAGAAAACAATTTTTTTTAAAAAAAATTCAAAGTATTTCATCTTTTTGGATCTCTATGTAATTAACTAATATAATGTTCTTCCGAAAGTATGAGTAGTAAAAGTACTACAAAAGTACTTTTTTATTTATTTAGAAAAGAAAAGAAAAGAAAAACGTCCTACACATGCCCACATCATCATCCACAATTCCACATTAGTATTGAGCATGATAAAGGTTAGTTGGTAAAGATTAGAGTGTGCAAACAAGTAGTTTAATATTTCACAGCAAAACTTTAATTTGAAGTTATATTTCAAATATGAATTAAAAATATCGATATTATGTTGTTTTTAGAAGGATTTTTAAATATAAAAAAATAAGAAATATTTATACCAAATAAAAAAAAATTAATCTTTTTATAGAAGTGGATAGAAATCTATCCGTAGAAGTTTATGAGTGATTTTTAAAATTATTTTTATAAATATTTTGGTATTTTTTGAAAATTTTCATTGTTTTTATATAATCATTAGTTTTTTATGTAGATAATATACAATTATTAGTTAGTTGTCGATCCAATAAATATCTGTTTAAATTCCTCAAATAAACATCTATTTTAATTCATACCTAATTACGTTGCTCTGCCCTTTTTCGAAAAAAAAAAGGTAAATATATGGACTTAATTATTAAGACCGTTAAAGAGATAAACCCACAATAATGTAGATTTTCTTTTTTCTTTGAAGAGACGTAATAATGTTGAATTATAAACATCTTTTAGGGATGAAAGAAAGAAAAAAGAGAGAGATGGTTAGTTTTGTCACCTAGTGTATCCTAAGCATAAAAAGAACACAAATACAGTTTTTTTTTTTTTTTTTTAATAAATGTATGTATATATTTCTTTAATATTATTACTCAATTTAGATTAATTAATATACTAGATATTTAAAAAAGAATTGCAATTAAAAAAAATTGAAAATGTAATAATCATTAGCAATAAACATTTGCATTTAAAGAATTATACCAATAACTCAATAAGTCAAAGGCTAAATTAGGAGCCTGTTATTTTAAATTGGTGGGTAACATATCTTTAAACTTTAACAAACACAAAATAAAATAAAATAAAAGCCTATAAAATATTGATTTTATATTTAATAAATCCTCAAATTAAAAAGAACTTATAATCAAATATCTATATAGATAAAAATCGAAAATTCAAATGACTTTTACAAGAAAAATGAATACTAACTCTTTTTAAATTATATATAAAAAATTAAAAATCTTAAAATAAGTGAAAAATGAGGATTTAAATTTTCAATATTGTGAAATGTAGTCCATGTCAATTACTACTAAATTATGCTCACTTTAACAAATTTTAAAACTTATGATATGCACATTTAACAAAATAAATACAAATGGACCATTTGAGGCAACGACTAAAAGTTGGTGGAGTGAGTTACGTGTCAAATATAATAGTAGTGTGTAGAACTACAATTAATTATAGTGAATATTATTTGAAGACCCAATTTATTATATTATTTACTATTTATTACAGTATTTACTATTTCTCGTTTTGCTCTTTTCTTTTGTTAGAATGTTTATTATTTTCTACTCAAACAAAAATAGTTTACACCTTAAACATAAACTATTTTTAACTAGACTAAAATAGTTTGTAGTCTAAATATTAACTATTATAATCCCACTGTCTATTATAATAGAATATACTAACCATTAACTATATTCAGCGCTCCCTAAATTTATAGTAGGGAGAAATCAAAGGCCAAAATAAATTTATACCATAAATATGGAAAAGTAATTGAAATAGAAAAGAAAACAAGAAATAATAAATAATAATGAGAGAGGGAAAGGGGAAGGTGGTGTGAGTGATTGTACCTGGCAAGTACTCTTACCTGTACCTCCCCACCCTCTCTTTTTCTTTTTATATATATTTATATTAATATTGTATTTAATTTTAAATTTTAATCTGGAAATTCCAAACTCACACCTCCCCTTCACTTCTATATATATTATTCCCATTCTTCTCCCAATCTTCAACCTCTCTTTCATCTTCTTCATACTAAACCACCAATTCACTCATCAAATTCATTCAAATCAAATCAAATCTCAATCTCTATTTCTTTTATCAATCATCATGAAGCAATTGATCCGCCGCCTTTCTCGTGTTGCCGATTCCTCTCAGTACTGTCTTCTCCGCTCCGACTCTCCCTCCGCCGCCGCCGCCGCCGCCACCAAACTTCGCCGTTCTCGGATCCTCCGTTCCGGCACCGTTCCGCAAGGCCACGTCCCCGTTTACGTCGGCGAAGAGATGGAACGTTTCGTCGTCAGCGCTCAACTCTTAAATCACCCTGTTTTCGTCGAGCTCCTCGATAAATCCGCTCAAGAGTACGGTTACGAACAGAAAGGCGTTCTACATATTCCTTGTCACGTTCTTCTCTTTGAGCGTGTTCTTGAAGCTCTCAGACTCGGTGATTACGATTCTCGCCATCTTCAAGATCTTCTTTCCAATCTCTCTCTCCAGTCATAAACGGACCTTTTTCTTTTTCCTCTCTTGTATTTTTTTTCAGAGAGATTGTTTTTCTTTTTATTTTTCTTTTTTAAATTTTTCTGTATATAGGTTTCTTTTCTGATTTTGGTTTCTCGTAGACGATTAGTATATCAAAGAGAGTGATCCAGGACAAGAATTTTTTAGCTTCTTTTTTCTCCTTCCGATGTAAATCGATAAGGATATTACTACATTTTCTCTGTTATGGAGACAACTTCTTCTTCACCGAAATTTGATTATCAATCTCTGAATTTCACTTTTTCTGAATCGTAACGGTGATGAATTCGATTTAGGATCTTACGTTCTAATTCTGACCACAACGTAAATGGTTATTCTCATAGATTTTCAGTTTTCATTGCCTCGAATCGAGAACATCCAAGATCTTATTCCACCATTTATGGCAATAACAATCAAACAAAGGGAAAGAAAGCAGCGAGAGAAGTAGTAACTCGTTAAAATTACGGGAGAAGGAAGTCCAATCTCGCCGGAGAATTAGGGATTCTTCTTGATAAATCAGCAGCACTATCATCGGAAATAGAAGCGAGAAGTTACCTGATTATTCGGCCGGCGGCGTTTGTAGAGATCCGACGAGATCGAAGATCGGAGATATCGACCGGTCGGTCATGTCCTTTAGAAATGGAATTTGAATTTTTTTTTCCCCAATTTAAATTTACATCCTTTTATGAATTATTTGTCATCAGAATCTAAAAGAATATTATGTTTCTAAATTTTTCATTATGATGAGTTAAGACGATAAAATGTAATTAATGTTAAATATGACCTAATTTATTAATAGAAAATGATATTTGCAAACGCATCATGAAATCATAAGTCTATAAGGATTTGGTATTTATTAGCTGTAGTGGCAAAATTCACTTAATCATGCCAGATCACCTTTCACCTACCACTATTACTATGCAAGCCTTTATTCACTTAATATATGATTAGTATCTTAACCAATATAATCATAATTTCTATTTCATTTACATATCTGTCCATCTCAATTTAATTCAGTAGATGAGTTACGAGCTTGAGTTTAGTCAAATTTTGGAGACCCATCCTCATAAATATATCAAGCAATTTTCATTCCAACATTTGTTGAGTTAAAATAGAAAAAAAAAATGCTTTAAATAACTTGATAGAGGTGTTCAAAAAATTCGATGACCCGATCAACCTAACTCAACCCATGCGGTTTGGATTCGGGTTATCAAGATTGGGTTGGATTCAAATAAACGAAAATTTTGTGGATTGGATTGGTTCATGGAACCAACACGAACTTATGGTTAACTTTAATATTTTTCTTAACTTATGATCCAATTGTATATACATATATTTGTTTTAAATTTTTTTTGATAATTTATTCTCCAATAACACTTAAAAATAGTTTTTTTTAGCATTTTGGAAAGAAAAATTCATTAGATAAATTGAAATTATGTTTAAATATTAATTCAATATATGAAAATAATTAAAATCAATTTTTTTCCATATTAACATCTTACTTCGTTTTATAACATAAATCTAAATAAATAACCTGGTTAACCCGAACCAGCCCAACTCGAATGTTTCATGGTTGGATTGGGTTGGTTCATTTTTTAATATAGGTTATTTGGGTTTAAAAAATTAATAAACCGAACAATTGGATTACGTTTAAAAAATCTTTCAATTCAATTCAACCCAATCCACAAACGTCCTTATAGCTTGATATTGTTGTGATGTAATTAGAGGAATTAGAAGTATTTAAAAAAAAAAAAATGGTTGGTATAAGAAAAGAAATGAGAATCTTGGTAATCACAATTATTGTTGGTGTGAGTTGAAAAATGTCGTTTTATGTGTCAACTTTAATGACTTGAACAGAAAAAGATTAAAGAAGAAAGAAATGTATTACTCCTAAATCACTAATATTGAGACATAAGAATCTCTTTTCTTCACCAATTTTTATTTCCAAAATTATTAAAGATAAATAAATTATATATATATATATAAATTATTTTTGTGGTGGGACGGAGGATCGTCCTTTTCAATATGTTTTTGAGTGGTGGTTTGATCGCCCATCTCACTTTTTTTTTTAATATTTCAAAACAAAACAAAACAAAAATATATATTATGCATCTTCTAATTGTAATTATTGTGCTAAACTTAATCATTAATGCATCTAATGGCCCAATCTGTAAAATTATACCCATAATTATTAGTAATTCAATTCTTCATCCAATAAAGATAAGCAATATATATCCACAATTTCCCTTTGCCATTCATTGGACAAATGTGATCCCAAAACTCATATACACTCTCCAATAGCACCCATCACATGGAACATTGATTTTTTTTATATATATATATATATATATTTCTCTCTCTCTCTATTTAATCAATTATTAAATATATTTTTTAATTTGGGACTTTGATGTATTAATTTCAGGAGGGTTTAATGTGGTATGATATATAAATTAAATAATAATCAGTTTCTCGAATCCAGCGTGTCAGATTCAAATTCAGCCATGTAATTGGGATTAACAACTAAGTAATTATCTAAATCTTAGCTTCTTCACATTTTTTCTACTAATACAACTCATGTTCTTAGAGTTGACTCTAAACGTTTTAAATTCTTAGTCTGACCCAATTAGCAACAATAGTGCTTTTTTTTTTTTTTTTTTTTTCTCTCTCTCTTGTTTTCTTACTTCTAATAATTATAATCATTGAAGGTTATCTTTTCATACTTAGAATTATGATTAATTTCATTACATCGAATATTATTAGCCACATTTTCCCATCCTTCATCAGAATGTGGATTTCCTTAATTAAGATAAGGTTTTTATTATTATTTTTTTCTCATCATATGTTAGTTAGAGAGAAGATGGATACATTGCCAATGTAGTTTAATTTCAGTTATCACATGATATGAATAATCATAGAGCTTATATTATTAATGTCATATGTTTTAATCATACAACATGCCCAAATTAGGCCCAATCACCACTTATTGTTTATGAACCCATATGTTAATCAAAGAGCCAAGCATATGGCTTCATTCATTTGATCGTATCTAGTATTTGTTTAATTTCAGTGAAAGCTTTAATGGGTCAAAACTATAGGATGTGTTTATTATATATAATTCAAAGATAGTCATCTATATTTATATTATATGCTAAGCATTCACACACATACATATAAATTTATCAAGAATATAACAACTTGTAATATGTGTATATATAATGATTAATTGAGGTCAATATTAAGAATTTTTTTTAGGAAAAAAACCTTGCATATTATTCTCTGCATTCACACATAATCACAAATACAAGTATTTATTAAATATGATGGATTAAAGAATAAGCAAAAGAATAAGGAAAATGAATTAATTGGATGAGAAGTCACATCTATTGTAAGAAAAAATAATGTATAGTAAGGGCATTATTAGGGGCAGAAATAATGTAAGCGTGCTTAGGTTCCAAACAAGTCACGTTACAAGCAAAGGGAATTAAGAGAGAGAAAGAGAGAAATGATTGGAAGCCACCAAAGTGGATTATAAAATATATATAATTCATATGCCAAAATATTATATGTTGAAATTATAATGAGGAAAAAAAACTGCCAATAAGATGACGGATACTTATTTATAATAGTTTGAAAGTGAAATCCCTTGATTTGCGCTGTTATATCACATGGTGGGTGTACTATGGTTTCGTTTTTTTCTCGTCTCTTCTTTTACTTAGTTTCTCAATATTCGTTCATCATTATTATCGTCTAAACGCTATAAAAAAAAAACCAATTCTTTATGGACTAAAACAGGATTCTTGATTATTTTGAAACTTGGAGGATTTGGACCTTTTATAGAATGAGGTTTAATGTAAACCCCGAGTTTATGAATAAGCAAAGATCACTCACTCTTAGAAGTATGCTGTCTAAGTTGCAGGGAATGTCGAAGCCACTAGGTGCTGAATCTAAATTCCGAATACTAGAATTGGAGCATTATATCTAAATTTTTGTTGACCACATTCAAGCACAAGAAATGGGAGGATTTGTTCGTAGTATCATTTTAGCACAAAGACTGGTAACTTTGTTACTCATTATTTGGCAAATCATGTTAAGGTATACGAACATTTTAGGCGTTTGGATGGAAGACACCCGTCATAGGTAATAGTTATTTGTATCTAAATTCCTTTGCCTTTTAGCTTCATATGCACTAAAAGAAATTAATGCAATTTTTTCTTTTTTGAGAAATTAAAAAAAATGAATGTATTTTGGGTTCATCGATTTCGAGAAACTGAAGGTATTTATGCTGAGGAAAATCTTAATACTTAAACAGTGAAACAATCTTCCAAGATCCGAGAGAAGAGGCAGATACTACAGAGAAGCCCCATGTGGATTCTGAAGAGACTCACATGCCTTACATTTATTTTCTTTCATTTATTTATAGATTTATGATTTTTTTTTTCAAAGGGAAAAAATGTTCAATATTATAATTAAAATTAAAGTTGAGAATTGATTGACATTGTTGTTGGTTAGACGATCTATTTATTGAGTTGTGCGTTTGCCTGGAGACAAATCATTTGAAGACTCCATGCTATATAAAACTCTGACGACTCTTCTTTCCAAAAATAAAAAAAAATCTATTCCTTGACGACTCTTATTTTTTATTGGTTGTCATCTACAAGGACCCAACAGTATATCACCCCTATTATAATTAAATAGATTAAGTATGAGCACCAACCCGATATCTAAACGTTCAAATCTTCATATCTCGACTTTGTTGTACTAGAAAAGAAAAAGTAATGATAATAATTTATGAAATACAATTCCAAATAATCATAGGTAAGTCAAGTTCTTCATTCTTCAGCAGCTCAAACTGAAGCTCCAATGATTGTTTCTTGCGTGTGTGAGATTTATGGAACTTTCTGCTTTCAGAACCAACCGCCCTATGTTTTCTCTCGACTTAATTGTCAGAAAATGAGACTACAAAAACTATCAAAAATTTTTGGACGGTAAAAATAACTTCCATAAAATTAAACTAAACATTCCTAGACCTTTTAGTTTTTCTCTTTTGCCTTTTGTATTCTTCATATAGCTGCAAAGACAAAGTAGTGCGGTCTAATTCAGCCCTCAACCTTTCATTGTCTTTGATGTCCCGGAGAAGAAAGAATCTTGTTGAGAGTTTCTCCTTCACTTCATTTTCATCGATGGCACTGCACGTATCGAGAGTGGACTGGGAAGATTCAGTAGCTCTTTTCCTCTTGTTAACTTTTCGGGCGTTAAATTGTGGTTTGAAAGACTCCTGTTCCAACGACAAGTCTTTGAATGCTTGTTGGGGAGAAACAGTGGATATATATACTTGATTTTGAGCACTAGTCATGGTTGATATGCTAGAAGCCATCGTTGAGACAGCTGGATGATAATGCTTCCACAGAAGATCAAGTTCCCAAAGGACAGAAGCAAGAGCGCCACTCAAATTTGGATCAGAGGCATATGGCTGATATTTCTGCATATCAAGTTAGTAAAAATTAGTTCATCTCATTCCTCCTTTCAGTGGGGTCGTGATGGGAAGAATACTGTTTTCTGTGGCCTCGTACCAAATCATTACATGTAAATTATATCAAAGGCCTGTAAGTCTATTTCCAATGAATTTTTAAGTGCTTAAAAATTAAAAGCGCAAACTACTTTTTAGTTCTAGAATTATGAAGAATAGGTGTGCTTCTTCTAAGTTTTCAAAATATATCTTTTTAGTCCTTGAGTTTTTTTAGAATTGGTGCATTTGGTCCCCGAGTTTTCAAAATGTACCTTTTTCGACTTTTTTTTTTTTTTTTTCTTAAGAATAGGTTTAAAGAATCCATACTATTTTTTATTTTCATTTCATATAGGTATATGAAATTTTGAAGTATAAAAATATGTAATTTAATTTCTAATTTAAAATAATAAAAAAAATAATGTACAGACCTTTTAAACTTATTTTTAAAAACTCGTGGACTACATAGCTACATTTTGAAAACTTAGGGACCAAATAAACCTATTCTAAAAAAACTCGAAGACTAAAAAGGTATGTTTTGAAAACTTGGGAGCCAAACGCACATATTCTTTAAAACTCGAGGACTAAGAAGGTAAATTTCCCAAATTAAAAATACTTTTCTAAGATCTTAAAATGTTGTTCCAAACAGGTTTGACAGAAATGCTACGTTCTTTGGTGGTTTTTTTTCCCTCATGTTCATGATATATGGGGGAGAGATATAATCATGCAAACTTGAGCAGCACAATGCAAGTTTCATCATAGAAAGGTTGGTGTTACAAAAAGTTATCATATATCTCAATAGTTATAATATTACCGCAATAGAGCCAGATACTGAACCTCCACCAGCATCGTTTTCCAAAAGGTTGCGGCACTTGACATTTTTCTGAAGAAGATGCCTTACGGTGACCAAGGCTGTAAATAGACATACATATCCGAGGTTAATAAAAATCATTATAATGTTTTAAATAATAAAAAGGAATTCATAAGCTTCTTAGTATACCTGCCAGCGACTCTGCAGATCCAAAGCATAATGCGAAAGTAGCCAAACGCTTAATAAATGCAGCTGCCTTTTGCATGTCATGCTGTCTATCATCGCACAACATTATCTTCAATGCTTCAGCTAACAATCCACCTTGATCTCTGTGAGTGACACTTGAATGTTACCCATTCGAAAAATAATAAAAATAAAACAAAAAAAGATAGCAGATAAGAAGTAGAAACTATAAACATTAATACTAAGGCCCACCCTTACATGATATCCAGGGAACAGGGAATTAAAATTGTTTCATAACAAGGACCCCAGGGCAAGGTCCACCAGACTGGACATAAATGGACTTGGCCTTAAAAGTATAATCAAATTTGTTGTAGTTTACATGCGAATAAGCAAGTAATGTCTGAGAATTCTTGAACAGTTGAAAGCATTAATGCATAAGGATAGTAGTTTCATCCGGGTTCATATAACGATTGGATGCCTTAATGATGAATCCCAGTAGAATATCAGAGAATTTTCAGAAGATTAGGTTATCAGAGAACTTGTTGTAATCAAGATCATAAATATCAAAACAAATCCTTGGAGGAAAACAAATGCATTAACGAGGCTTGCTTTGAGAAAATCATCAACAAATTTAGCATTTTATTTTAGAGTTCGACACTAACCTCCCAGGCCTGTACTCGAGTACAATATTGTATAGCTGGACAAAGAAGTCCTGAAGATCAACATTCAAAGCATCAAGGTTTTTCCTCATTACTTTAAATGCCACGATGCAACACTGAAGACGCTCAGACACAGTCAAACATTGTGACTGTTTCTCAGAAGAATTGTCACCACCAGAAGCAAGCCTTTTCAAATAATTCATAAGATCTCCCATGAAATCTATATCAATGAGATGCGAGAATTTTCCCAACCCATTCAAACATGGAGCAAGCAGAGGATGGGATCCAGATGGGCTAGTAGTAGATGGAGTACTACTTGCTTCAGGCCTTCATAATAAATGAAAGATGCATGGTTCAGCAGTCTGAGTTGCGGAAGATGAAAAGTGCAATGGAAAACAATTGAAATTCATGAACACAAAAAACACGAATATACCAAAGCTTTCATTAATCAAGATGTCTGTGGTCTAATTTAAAATTTCAAACTTAAGACAGTTCAAGCAGACCAGGGTCCCTACACCAACCTCCAGCCAAAGACTCGAGGGAGCCACCCTACTGGGGCAAATAATAATCAATCGAACTTTTAAAATCAGTTTCCTGTTAGCATTAAGCTTAAGAAAAAGGAGCTGAACTGAAACAAACAAATGGTTTGGTTTGCTCTTGTTGAGTTCTGTATCCTTTATCAGAAAAAATAGAACACCTATTTTTATCCATGTTTTGAGTAATTGAAAATTTTTGTTCAGCTCAAAAACAAAAAGTTCCGATATAGATGCATTAAATGATTAATAATTATTTTAGTTAAACTGAAGTATAGTTAAATGAATATTAAAATAGGTTTCATGCAATCTTGTTCCCTCTCGTACATGCACAAGCACATCAAAGTACTTGGCAATTTTTCTGAAAGACTGAATTGTTCAAAGAAAACACAAACAACGTCCACCCTTTATACAATAATAACTTACCTAGCAGTTAATGACTGCATTGTATGCCTTAAAATTCGGAAATATGTTTCAAACATGGCAGAAAGTGTATCAGACTGCATCTCTCTTTGCTTCATTACATCTGGAGCAAGAGAAGCAGCCCTGTAATCAGCAGCAACCTATAAGAAACATCACAAACATTCATCAATTACCAACTAAAAAGATACCAAAACAAAAGAGAAAGGGGCGGGGGGCGGCGTGGTGGAATAATAGGTAACAATAATACCTCTTCGGTAAACTTCGTCCTCATACTCTGTCTTCCATCATTGCCATCATTCCCTTGCAAATGACTTGATTCCTCACGATTCTTTACTTTCCTGTGTTTTTTGTTCTTTACTTTACTATGCTCGTCTTGCTTTTCTGCTTTTCTCAGGTCCTCGTCAAATGTTAGATGTACAAAAGGCTGGTAGAAGTTGCAAACAGGGAACTTTGAGTGGGAAAGGCTAAACAAAAATAAATGAAAACTGCAGTTCAAAGTTTCATTTCAACAACAAATATCTGCGTGCGTGCCTTGCAATGACAATTGAAATTTTAAAATAATTTAACATCCGGCAACTACTCATGGTAGGTGGTGTTGTCAAGCACATTTGATCCTTGTGTAATCAAACCAGACATAATTCCATCTATCTATATAAGTTCATCTATGAAAGACATTGACGACAACGGACCCAAATTGTAGCTGAGCCACAGCTAATTTAACTTATGTCATCCCAACCTTGATTGAAGCATCTTCCATTTAGTCTTTCTTCAGGTGCAGTGTGCCATAAACTTTAGAAGTTACTACAAGAAACAGAACTCCATATTTCATGGCCATATCATGCACACACAGAATTTAATCAATGCTTCAAAAGTGAAATCTGTAAAGGTAGCCTCAAGACCATCTCTTGGAGAAACTATCTAATTTTCCCTTCTCTCGAGCAGGTGGATAATTTTCCCTTTCTTGAGTAGGTGAACATATGCAATGAGGTGGTATGAGGAAGAAGTTTTAATATAAATTTTTTAAAGAAAAAAAGAAAGTGAAATTGCATAAAATGGATCACCATGAGTCACAATACATTAAAACAAAAATAATAATAATAATAAATTTAAATAAATAAATAAAATAGCCTAAGAGAAAGGGAGATCTAAGAAGTGGATGTCTACATTTTGAAAATACAGTAATATATATTACTTTTTCTAACAATTACATGAGCAGTAATAATTTGGCTTCAATGTGTTCTTATCAATGCATAAACTTCTATAAGAAAGCATGGGCTTCACGTGCTTCCAGAAAAAGGTGCAAGAATGAGAATTCAAACCTCGATGGAATCAGGATGCAATTGGCAGTCGTGAGATTTCACATGATCAGCAATCAACCGGACAGCCTCCATGGTCGCTTCACCGCCATGCTTTCCCCCATTGATAAATAAAGATTTAATAGCACCACAACAAAGTTTTCTGTCAATCCACAAATATCAATAGAACATAAAGGTTAAAGCATGTCCTAGGGAGAGAAAAAAATTAAAAGAAAACAAAACAAAAAAATAAAACAAGACCCTGTATCCCAATATAGCCAAGGATAAGAACACACAATGTAGATTATCAGAACTCAAGAACAGAAAAGATGTTCAAACTAAGAACGCACAAGTTTACAATTTCAAGAAGAAATGAACCGTTATGATGTGAAAAGTAAAAGATTTAAAACAGTTGATGCTGGAATGAATATACAACTTCTTGCTCAATATTGATGCATGAGAAGGAAGAAAAAACTCAGACAAGAGAACAGCTGCTTTAAAGGCTAACCTTACAACATCATCAGGGGAGCTTATGTTTTTAACAACGACACCTAACAATGTCTCTCGAAAGTTGAAGTGGGGAACTGCATCAAGCAATGTACATATACAGCGAATAACAACATGCTGAAATGACGGCAATTTTTCTAATGACATCAGCTTCTGCAGGTATCCCTGCAAATATTAACAGATGGCAAAA
The DNA here is from genome assembly GCF_027475165.1 of Benincasa hispida. Taxonomy (NCBI): domain Eukaryota; kingdom Viridiplantae; phylum Streptophyta; class Magnoliopsida; order Cucurbitales; family Cucurbitaceae; genus Benincasa; species Benincasa hispida. The sequence goes on from NC_143482.1 coordinate 69,048,657, forward strand.
GTAAGATTAAAAATACCTAAAAGGAAACCATCTTACAGTCAAAAAGGTGCACTTCAGAAATAATATCATACAGTGATCTAATCACACGCCAAAAGTGAACCAAATGACTTAATTGAGTCAAGCAAGGTAGAGTTGTAAACATTTTCACTGATTTTGATTTCAGAAAGTGTTCTACTGAATATTTCCAATTTCCAGCACCATTAGAAGACAATACTCCATGGAAAGATGAAATAAATCGGAGCACAAACCTTATAAACAGTAAGAAGAGAAGACTCATAGTACCGCATTTTCTTGACATCCTTGGACACTTTAATTTCTAGCTCCTTTTCTGTTGGAAGCCGAATCCGATAACTGTATATGCATTCCATAACAGAGTATAAAAATATACAAATTTTATAATTAAAAAATTTAGAATCAAAATAATAAACAAATGTGACACTATATAAGTTAAAATTTTAATTGTCTACCTATAATTAATATTATGTTATTCATTATAATGATGTATCATTACGGAATAACTTATTAGCATGGAATGAAATTAGATGATTTTTCCTTCTTCATTACAGAAAATAATAAAAAATAATAATTAAAAAATATAAAAAGCAAACAATGCAACTAAGACAATCAAAACATATATATTATGTGCTATTAAAAAGAAGAAGACGAATAAGAATCAACATCAAACCCGGGTATAATGTCTTTAAAAACAGCCAACAATGATAGAAGTCCAAGTTTCACGATTGCTTGATCATTATCCTTAGCAATCTGCAGCATCTCCTTCAGAGATTTAATATTGGAATTTGGGTCTGCCAGCAACGCAATGCCAAGCTCCGCAAGTTTCTGCTTCTTACTTTCAAATGTCTTTTCAGCAGTAAGATCTTCTACCACTTCGGCCTACACAGAGAAATATTTAACAAAACAAACATATGAGATCAAGAAAGTAGTTTTGAGGTCTAGAAGGAGATTAATGACAAATGCAACGATCAAACATATAACTATTGAAAGGAAAACTCATACGAAACCAGCACATTAACCAGTGTACATGAATCCTACACGGTTGCTCCTAATTGCTAGTGCAACAAATACTGATACAACATTTTGTCCTTCAAGAACAGAAAGAAAATTAAAGAAACTGTAATGTTCAATCTGAAGAGGACATAAACTAGTCTATTAAAATATCAAATGATAGATGGAATTCGTTGGTAAGGATATCCCCCTGATCAAGTCTAGAGCTACTTATTACTATTCTCATAGGAACTTCCGTTTATTTTTCATTACTAGCAATTGTGGCTCCGTCTAAATGATTATTTATCAGTAGCTATGTGTTTGGTGCGGTCATGGTTTTTTGTGGCTACTTTTGTTTATTTCAACTTAGTAAAAGTTGGTTTTCAGTTTAAAACAGACCCAGGAATAGGATGTTATACGAACATTTTCCTACTGAATTAAGAGCCTATAGGAAAAGCAGGCAGAAACCAAGGGTTCTTGTGTCTGCTTCTACAAAAACTACATGACTACATGATAGACAGCATGACAAACCCAACAAGTTCAGTTAATTTCCACCTCTTTTTCATAACAAAAACAACTAACACCATTTCATGGGACGGTGCTATAAAGAAGAAGGAAAGTGAAATTGTGGAAGAATACCAAAACTGCAGCTTGTGAAGTTGGTTGAACTTCTTCAGCTTGAGTTACATCCTCTTGTTTCTTGGCAATCTTCTTAATTTTCTTTTGCTTTGCCCTCCTTTCTGCTTTAGTTAACTTCAATACACCATTATCTACCTGGTCCTCTTCTGTTGCCTCTTCATTCCCACCATTTTCAGGTGCATCGGATAGTTTTGCTGCATCAAGTATGTAGGAAGAGAGTGAATATACTAAATGAAGCAAGCAGTAGAAAGAGACAAAGGAGACAAGTAAGCTATACATGTTCGGTAGTAGAGTTTCCCATCAAGTGTTTTGACAGGAAGAGCATCCACGCGATCAACTTGGAGCTTATTTTCCTCCTCCTGTTTCTCCACTGGCTTCTTCCGCAGACGCTTCTCGTATAAAACCTCCAAAGCATCTTCTTCAACATTAGCAACACGCGTAACATGCCTTCGGAAACAATAAATTGAAGTGTTCAATAGATAATTTAGAGCACCTAAGTAATCTTCTTAGCGGATGTCCTAAGGAGCACAGAAACTCTAATTTCCATTTTTCACTCTCTTGGAAGGAGCCAATAAGAAAACACTATTCCAAAAGTAGCTTATTGAGATTGAATACGAACTTGGTTATGGATTTAGTGTCTAGACGGGAAACAGAGACGGCATAGTCTTGATTCTCCTTAACAAACTCCAAGTCCTCATCGGAGACCTCAATTTCTTCCTCGGTGACCTCTGGTGGAAGCTCCGGCGGTAGAATTACCTTGTGTTTCTCGTTATTACGTTTCCTCCCCATAGCCAAGGCAGAATGAAAGCCGCCTTGGAGTGGTGAGAGATTAACCCTGTTTGGAATTCCTGAATTTGGAAGGATTTCAATTCAGTTCACATGTTTGGATCAGAAAAGAGGCAAGAAATTTGAAATCAGTTTTGATTTTTTTTTTTTTTTTTTAAAGAGAAAAAAATTCCAAAAAGAAAATTCGGTCCAAATAGGTCAGATTTTACGGTATTTTTATTTATGCTAAGCCAGTTCGTATGCAAACGCCATTCTATACCAATTCATATGCAAACGCCTCCCAATAACAATGCACCCCATTCGGTCGAACTCAAATCTCCCGGTTACCTTTCTATTTTGTTCGTCCATTCTACTTTGTTGGGTTTTATTTTAATTGATAGGAATAGTTAGAATCATTCCAAATACAGCATTTCAATTGCAACAAGTAAATCGACCAAACTACAAGTTAGTTTGTTTCTTCTTTTTCCTTCGTCCATAGGCATGCCATTCAGGCGATGGTCCGCTGGTGGCGGCGGCAACGGGCATGACGCCGGCGGTGGTGTGAGCTGTTGGGCGGAGCTGCAAACAGGAAGATGAGAGAGAGAGAGAGAGAGAGAGACGTCAAAGGTTCCTTACCGGCGTCCCAACTACTGACCGAAGAAGAACACGACGGCGACGCGAGGGCTTCACGGAGAGAACGACAGCTGGCGGCGCGAGCTGGTCGACGGAGGTGGGTGGCGTCGTGGATTGCGAAGAAAATCGAGCATTAGAGGGAGAAGGAGGGTTTAAACAAATTAAAAGAAGGTTTTCTCTTCTTTTTTTTTTTTTTAAATAAAAAGCAAAACCTAATTGACTTTGGTCAAACATAGGACACCATCTTCATGTCTAAATTCTCACCGAGTTCGTTTTAGGGGTAATTTGTATTGATGGCCCTATTTAGGGTCCACTCGAAATTTGACCGTCGTGATGTATCACGTCATGAATTTACCATTTTAAACTTTTTTTTCTTCTTCTTCATTCCTCCTTCATCCTCTCTTTTGCATCATTTTTTTTTTCGTTTTTTCTACTTTTCTTCTTATTTTATTTTTTTTTTCATTTTTGACGATTTCTTTTGTTTCACTACCCTCTAGGCGATTTTTCTTTTTTCTTCTCCAACAATATATGTTTATGTCGCCTTATTTTTTTTGTTTTTCTCTCTTTATTCTTCGTTCTGCATTTTTTTCTCACAGAGAAAAGTTGCAGGTGTGTCTGATGAAGAACAAGACGAATGAGAGATGAGCCGGAGCGGGAGTGAGAAAATGAGAGGAAGAATCTAAACAAATGAAAAGAAAAATGGGAGAAAAAATTGTTATCGTGTCTTGTGAGGATCAAGACAATGGAGCGAGAAGCGGGAGCGGGAGTGAGGAGTTAACAACAGGCCCTCGCATACGTTTTGAGGTCAAATGGGTACTTTCAAATGTTTTCACATGCTGATGACGTCAGCAGAAGGCCAATTCCGAGCGTTTTTAAAAGTGAGGCCAAATTTCAAGTTGTAAATTCTCCATCATTTTAGTATGTCCAATGAACTGAATTGGGATAAATCCTCAAATAATCCTACTTATGATAAACATGCTTTATAAATGCAAAATTAGAGGTCCTTCTGGGATCTTACAAACACTCACAAATAAGGTTAACTATACAAATGATTCTAACTAGGCGTATCTAGTGTTAAGGTTGATGTCTCGAATCTCGTGGTTTCATAGTTTGTAAATTATTTGTACAAATGATTTTTTTAAAAATAAAATAAAGTGTTATTTTATTTGACATTTAGTTACATTAACCCAAAACCAATAAACTATGATCCTAGGTTATTTAGTGTATCTTAAACATATATGTGGTGACATACAAGTGGATCATGTTTAGGTAATAACTTAAAAGGTTTGTAGTAGATGGATAAAGTTGGGTACTTTATCCCAGTGACACTACGTATACGGTTCACTTTATAATTATTATAATTGTTGTAAAGGGTTATAAATGATTTGATCCTGTTCATTCTCGTGGAGACATGTGAGTAGGGGTATCCTGTACAAAGAGTTTGTATAAGATCGGACCACGAAATTATTAATCTCTTTTTATAACACCGTTACTTGAAGAGACTTATATTTCACTATGATGGCCACAGATGACTTAACCTTAATCCTGAGTGAGTTATGAACTCTTCCTGCCTATGAGGGTGGTCCTTTGTGTTGGGGTTGATGCCCTAAATCTCATGGGTTCTATAGTTTGTAATTGTATTATATAAATAGTTTATTTATTTAGTAAAATTTGAGGTATTTTATTCAACATTTAGTACCATTAACCTACAAAACCAACAAACAAACATCTAAGATTATCTTTTGTAGCTTAAACATATATGTAGAGACATACAAGTGGATTATGGTTAAGTGATAACCAGAACGGTCTGTAGTAAATGGATAGGACTGGGTACCTTATCTTGGTGACACTACGAATACGACCCACTTTGTAGATGTTACAATTGTTGTAAAGTATTACAGACGATCTGATCCTGATCATTCATGTAGAGACATGTGAGCGAGAGTGTTCTACACTAAAGGGATTGTATAAGACTGGACCACGAAATGAACTCCTAGCTATGAAGGCGGTTCTTTGATTTGCATGGGTGAGAGTGGCCAGATCGCTAACTTAATAAGTCTACCATTTTGGGGATTCGTCTGATTGGGGAGCTGGAAACGTAGCTACATAAGATGAAATTCACTCCTTCCTCAACGTCGGGGTAAGTAAACAAATTTCTCCCTTAAGGGCTGATTTCGGGGGCTTGAACAATGTCACGTCACATCCTCACCTGCCCTGAGAGGGGTTTGATCATAGTTGGACCATGACTTATTGTTCATTAAAGGGATCAGTGATACTTAAGGAGTTAGATGTAACTACAAGGGCAAAACGATAATTTTGGCCTAGCTGTACTTACAAGCAATTTGTGAAGGATCATTGCACTGTTGACTGGTTATATCCAATGGACATAGAAATATATCTGTAGTGTGAAGAGTGCAACTATCGGTCTATAGTGGAATGATCGACAATTAATGGAAGTTGGATAATTTAATTAAAGAAGTTCAATTAATTATCCAAGTACCATTAGAGTTTCAAGCTATAGGTTCATAAGGTCCCCTTTGTAGCTCAATTGAGATTATTAAGAATTAATTTTGAATTAATTTAAATTGTTCAAATTAATCAACATGATTAATTATATGTGATATAATTAATTTAAATTAATTTTATGTGATATAATTAACATAATGTATTTGATACATTATAATATTAAGTTTTATTTAAGAGGAAATAAATATTTAAATTTGATTCAAGTATTATTTCTATGAATTTGATTAATATAAAAATTATGAGTTAAATTTAATAGAAATTTGATTCATATTAAATACTAGTGGTTTTATGAGAGAATAATAACCTTATGTTATATTTGATATAATACAAAATTAGATATATACATATGTTAATTGTTGATATATGTATGATTATATATATTGATGTTTTTTATTTGAAAATAAAATGGGACGGGAGTTATGTAACTCCCTCCACCCTCTCTCTCATTTAATTTCGTGAAAGTGGTTCACGATAGATTCAGTTTTTTGGAAGACGTTTTCTTTTCCTCTTTTTCTAGGTTATCTTCTTCACAAAAGTAAGTGACAGAGATCTATCCCAAAAAGAAGAAAAAGAAATTCTCTTCTTTCATCTAAAATAACTCTCACTCTCCCAAAATCATCAGAGCCCACACACTCCTGAGGATTCTCATATCCTATAGTGAACACAGAATGCTCTCTTTGGTATTGTCCATTTGAAGAAATTTCTGTATTTTGGAGATCGAGATTCAAAGAGAAGGGTAAGTGACCGGATCGAGAGGAATTTTTCGTGAAGAAGTGATTCTTCAAGAGGTTAGTAACCCAAAGAATGCATAATAAGGTTATGAATTTTATCATTCTGTGTAAATTAAAAATTGGGAAACGATCTTTGCTTCCATCTAGGATTTTTACAAACCTTCCTGTGGTATTAGAGCGACGTTTTTGGTTCTCAATTTTTAAATTTTTGGAATTAAAATTTGTTTATGGTGGGTACTGCATTTTTTTATGCATCCATATTGATGAATGTTGGTTGTGCAATTTATGGATGTTTTTATCAGGATTGGTCTATAGATTTACTGCTTTCTTTACAAATTGGTTTGTAAGGGTCCGGTGTTTTGGGCATATTTATGGAATCGAGTCAGTATTTGTTATGTCCTATGTCATTCGTGATTGTTCCGATGAAGTTCTAGAGAAAACGATACCCAAATTGGAGCAAAGATGGTGTAAATCGTTATTGTATAGTAGGCGACTATACAACAACATCATAACGATGTGCCCCAGTGTTGCGACGCTGCGAAGAGGTGAACATAGAATTTTTTTATAGCGTCACAACACTAGGGAACAATGTTGGGACGCTCCGAGACAGAAAATTCACGTGGTTCAGTCGCGATTCGACCGGTTCACGTGCATTTTATGGGTTCGAGCAGTTCGTGGCTTGACTCACCTATTTTGGTCTGGTTCAGTTGCTTATTTTATGTAATAATTAGTTTTCTAATTAATTAAATTAATATAAAAGTTATATTAATTTAATTAATTGTTTAGGAGTCCAATCCCGATCCATTTATTGCTATTTAAATTATGCATTTGATGTATGGTTTATATATATATATATATATATTTATATATCATAATGTATGCCATATAGAATATCCCACCATAGATTATGCATTTAATCATGTATCATAAGTATTATAAATTTATAATATGGTTGCATGATTTAATTTTATAGCCTGCTCATGCATCATATAATATAAATGTTATAATATATAATGCATGCATTAATGACATTATCATACATAATTTATATTATAATTGTTATAATATTTAATAAGCATATTTGGATGAATGTCATTATTAATTACTTTAATATATAAATGTTATGTATGTTGAGTAATGGAATGGAAATTACATAAAGCATGTCATTATTTTAGGTAATTTTATAATTGTTATAATTTTCCTAAGTATGGTTTTGAATGCAATGTATAGTTTTAATTTATTTCAAGATTTTATAATTTCTATGGTGACATGAAATTAGAAATTAAAATCAACAATAAAAAATTGCATGCAAACTTAGGTTAAAATTATTTTTAAATAGCTTAAAATATGATTCACATAGACCTAAGTTCACAATATTTCTAATATGATTAAAAAATAGTTTAATCTTTTTAATCAGTTTAATAGGATTAAATTATTTTTTAATAAAAGATTAAAGTTATAGCAAATGTATATATAAGGGACATTTGTTTAAGGCCAATTCTGTCTAGGTTGGGTTATTTAAGCGGATGGAAACGGAACACCCCTACCTGGGAACTGACTTGGAAAGTGAATTGGATAGATTGGCTACAAGCATGCAATTGTTGATTAAAAGTTTATTAAAATGTTTAATAAATATTAATCAAAATCATTTAACTATCCAAAGTAAATGTTATTTTTGGGCAAAATTAAACAATCACTTAGTAAAAATAAGTAGCCGTATTTTTTCTAAGTTAAGTTAACCCTAGGTAAAATACTCAGTGGGAGGAAAATGGGTATACGATACTTCATTGTTCTTTTCACGTTTCTCCTCATAGTTCACACTGTGAGACCTATACTTGGCCTTGAGGCACCTTTGCTTGTGTCCCCCTACGGATGGTGTTTGTATAGGTCAATTCTGGAAATAGTGTTTATAGTAAGTGGAAGCAGGACGTGTGTCAACACATACCACGGTCTCTCTTATTAGTTTGTAGTAAATTTTCATGCTCGGCCTCGAGGTACCTTTTTTTGTGCCCTTCTCGGATGGCATTTGCATGACTCTTTACTCAAACTCCATATATGGATAAAGTTGTTTTAGTTTTTTCCCCAATTGATTTTTTTCTTATGGTTGGCTCATCGAGACGGGACTTTAAGATCTAAAATGAGGAGTTACACTTAAAGAAAATGTTAAGCTAGTTAACAATTTATAGACCGAATACTGGTGACTAATAAATACAAGAACAAATAGTTGTTTTGTTTATTGGTTGAGATGGTCTCATTTTAGTGAAAGGGTACATGTCACTCTATGGTGACTTATACCTTGCCTCACTGAAACATCATTGCAAGATAGATGTCACATAGGGTGCATTAAATTATTTTGCTAAATTTGATTGGTTTTTCCAAAATGGATAATGCATGGATTACTAATATAAATAAATTGCATATTTCAACAATATTATCAATATGACTTATCGTCGTCGACAAATTAACCAGCGATAATTACATCACATGAAAAAATACAATCAATATAGTTCTGATCATCGATAACTTACGATTTATCCTGGTGGAGGAATGTCCTCCAGTCCCAACTCCAAATGCCACTCGAAACGTTCAGGAGGCATACAAACGCTAGGTACAGGCAAATGAAAAGGCCCAAGTATATATCTTGGCAAGTTTTTCCGAGGTCTTGACCAAGAAGCATGAGCCCATGCTCACTGTCCGTGAGATTATGAAGTTTCTGAGAGGAATGTTCGGACAACCTTTGCTCAGCCTAAGCATAACGCTTTTAAATTCATCTTCAATACCCGTATGCAAGAGAGGACCTCTATTCGAGAACACGTTCTGAACATTATGGTCCACTTTAATGTGGCGGAGATGAATGGGTCCGTTATTAATGAGGTCAGTCAGGTTAGCTTCATCCTGAAAACTTTACCTGAAACTTTACATAAAAGTTTCCTACAATTCCGTAGCAATGCTGTTATGAATAGGATTGACTACAACCTGACCACCTTGCTTAACGAGCTACAGAATTTCTAATCCTTGATGAAAGTCAAGGAAGAGAAGGGTGAGGCAAATGTTGCCTCATCCTCCAAAAAGTTCTACAGAGATTCAACCTCTGGAACTAAGTTTGTGCCTTCCTTTTCCGACACCAAAAAGTGGAAGAAGAATAAAGGTGGAAAGGGGAAGGCTAACCCACCAGTTGATGCCCAAATGGGCAAGAAGGCCAAGGCTACAAAGGAAATATATTTTCATTGCAACCATGAGGGACATTAGAGAAGGAATTGTCCCAAATATTTGGCAGAAAAGAAGAAAGCCAAACAAGGTAAATACATTTTGCTTGTATTGGAGACTAGTTTAGTGGATAATGATGATTCGACCTGGATAATAAATCAGGCGTCACTAACCACATTTGTTCTTCATTTTAGGGAATTGATTCCTGGCAGCAGCCGACACCTGGTGAGATGACGATGAGTATAGGAACTGGGCACGTTGTCTCTGCGAGGGCAATGGGAGGACTCCGGCTTACTTTACAGAAAATTTATATTTTGTTAGAAAATGCATATGTAGTTTCTGACTTAATGAGGAACTTAATTTCTGTAAAGTGTCTTATTGAACAAAATTATACTTTATCTTTTTTTTTTTTTTTTTTTTTTTTTTTTTTTGTAAATAAAGTGTTTATTTATAAAAATGGTATTAATATTTGTTCTACTAAACTGGAGGATAATCTATATGTGCTAAGATCGTTAGCAACTAAAGCTCTCCTAAATATTTAAAATTGCGGTAACTCAGAATAAAAGACAGAAAATTTCTCCTAAAGCAAATGTCTATCTTTGGAACCTAAGATTATGACACATGAATCTCAATAGGATTGAGAGACTGGTTAAGAATGGACTTCCAACTGAGTTTGAAAAAAATTCTTTATCTATATGTGAGTCATGCCTTGAAGAAAAAATGACTAAAAGATCTTTTACTGGAAAGGTCACAGAACAAAAAAACCCTCAGAGCTTGTACATTCAGACCTCTATGGTTCGATGAATGTTAAGGAAAGAGGAGGGTTTGAATATTTCATCACTTTTACTGATGATTATTCTAGATATGGGTATGTTTATTTAATGCAACATAAGTCTGAAGCCCTTGAAAAGTTCAAGGAGTACAAGGCTGAAGTTGAAAATACATTAAATAAAACAATGAAAACATTTCAATTAATCGAGGTGGAGAGTATACAGAATGAAATTCCAAGACTATTTGATAGAACATGGAATTGTATCTCAATTCTCAACAGCTGGTACACCTCAATATAATGGTGTATCAGAAAGGAGAAATTGAACCTTATTGGATATGGTTCGGTCTATGATGAGTTATGCTTCCTTACCTGACTCATTTTGGGGATATGCAATACAAACTGCAACTTATATTTTGAACTGCGTTCCATCCAAGAGTGTTACTCGAACACCTTTGGAATTATGAAATGGTTGTAAAGGTAGTTTACACCATTTTAGGATATGGGTTGCCCATCACATGTACTTGAGGAAAATCCTAAGAAATTGGAACCTCATTCAAAATTGTGCCTATTTGTAGATTACCCCAAAGGAATGAGAGGTAGTTACTTCTATGATCATAAAGATAATAAAGTGTTTGTGTCAACAAATACTACATTTTAGAAGAGGACCACATAAGGGAGCATAAGCCTTGTAGTAAGATAGTGTTAAGTGAACTTTCTAGTGAAACTACTAAACCTTCAACAAGAGTTGTTGAAGTTGGTTCATCTAGTAGGTCGCATCTACCTCAGACATTGAGGGATCCTCGACATAATGGGAGGATTGCGAACCCGCCTATTCGTTATATGAGTTTAACAGAAACTCTTGCTATCGTAGTGAACGGTGATGTTGAGGATCCATTTTCTTACAAGAAGGCAATGGAAGATGTTGAAAAAGATGAGTGGATCAAAGCTATGGATATCGAAATGGAGTCTATGTACTTCAGTTCAGTTTGGGATCTTGTAGATCAATCTGATGAGGTAAAACCTATGGTTACTAATGAATCTACAAGAGAAAACGGGGTGCTAATGGGAAGGTGCAAACCTTTTAGGCTAGACTTGTGGCAAAAGATTATACCCAAGTTAAGGGAGTTGACTATGAGGAGACTTTCTCATATGTTGCCATGTTGAAGTCTATCCCTGGATACTCCTGTCCATTGCCTCATATTATGACTATGAGATTTGGAAAATGGATGTCAAGATTGCTTTTCTGAATGACTATCTTGAGGAGACCATATATATGGAGCAACCTGAGGGATTCATAACCCAAGGTCAAAAGTAAAAGGTCTGCAAGCTTAATCAGTCGATTTATGGATTGAAATAAGTTTCTCGATCTTGGAATATAAGATTTGATACTGTGATTAAATCTTATGACTTTGATCATAATGTTTATGAGTCTTATGTTTATAAGAGAATCATTAACAGTTTAGTAGCTTTTCTTGTGTTGTATATAGACGATATCCTACTCATTGGGAATGATGTAGGTCTACTGGCTAAAATTAAAGATTGGCTAGCGACACAATTCCAAATGAAAGATTTTGGAGAGGTGCAATTTGTTCCAGACATTAAAAAATTTATGGATCGAAAGAATAAAACAATGGCCCTATCTCAGGCATCATACATTGACAAGATGCTTGTCAAGTTTTTGATGTAGAACTCTAAGAAAGGTTTTCTCCCTTCCAGGCATTGAGTTATTTTGTCTAAGGAACAATGTCCTGAGACACCTCAAGAGGTTGAGGAAATGAGACGGATCCCCTATACATTGGCTGTTTGTAGCCTGATGTATGCGATGTTATGTACTAGATCGGACATCTGCTATGCAGTGGGGATAGTCAATAGATATCAGTCTAATCCAGGATTTGATCGCTAGACCGTTGTTAAAAATATCTTCAAGTATCTTCAGAGAACGAGTGACTACATGCTCGTGTTATTGGGTTTTATGTCCTAAAACTCGTGGTTTGTAAACAAGTAAACTTATTCTGTTATCAATAAGGATGTTATTGAGGTTTATTCAATAAAGTTGTTATTGAATGTATAAATTACTCATTTCATTTTAGAAAGAACCTAAATCCAATAAACTAAGATCCATGGCTATTACATGAGTACTTTATGTGAAGACATAAGAGTGAATCAAGTTGAATAGATAGCCAAAATGGTCTATAGTATACGGATAAGGTTGGGTACCTTATTCTGGAGACTTATTGGATGCGACTGACTTTGTATTTAGTACAAACGATGTGATCCTAAATCGTTCATGTGGAGACATGCGAGTGGGGGTGTCTTATACAAAGAGTTTGTATAAGACTAGACCAAGAAATAAGTCACTCTTACCTTATAACATTGTTTGCTGTTTAAGACTGATTATTTCAAAGTGATGACCTAGGTAACTTGACCTTAATCATGAGTTAACTATGAATCCCTGTTTATTTGGGATTATCCTTAGATTTACATGGGTTAAAGTTGGCCCAACAATGTCGGCTGAATAAGCCTCCCATTTTAGGAGTAAGACTGGGTAGATAGTTGGGAACATAGGATGCAAAACAGAATTCACTCCTACCCGCTTTTAAGGATAGTAGAAAGATTGTTCTCTTAAGTGTTGATTTCGAGTCTCGAACAAGGGGTCCGACCCTCTCATTGGCCTGAGAAGGACTCGGTTTGGTGATTGAATCACAAACTAATTGCTCATTAAAGGATCAATGGGACTTAAGGAACAAGATGTAATCTCGGGGGTAAAACAACTTTTGACCCAGAACAATCTGTGAAAGGTTGACTTACTAATCATGGTTATATCGAGTGGACAGAAATATATCTACAGTGAGGGGAGTACAACTATTAGGCTTTAGTGGAATGACAGGGTAGTTAACGAATGTTGATTAATTCGGTTAAAACATTTAGCCAATTAATCTCGAATCGTTGAAGCCTATGGTTTGCAGGTCCATTAGGTCCCCCTACTAGCTCACAAACGGATCAAAACTTAGAACAACGTAATGAGAAAATTTGAAATGTTCATATTCAAATTAGGGAAATTATTAATTATATGTGATATAATTAAACATTTAATTATCAAATTAAACAAAATTGGAGAATTGAAGAATATTTAAATATGATTTAAATATTAATTATATGAATAAAGATTCATATTTGGTATAGGTATTTTATTAATTTAATATTTGATATTATATTAAATTAATTTAATTAATTAAAAATTAATTTTAGGATTAATAATTTGTCCATTTTATTTCTGAAATTAGATTTAAAAAATTATTATTTTTTATTTAAATCCAATTTTAATTTTGTAAATTGGATTTCAAGATTGAAAAATTGATTTTAATTAAAAATAATTAATATTAAAAAATGGAAAATTAAGGGTTAGTGAATTTTTCCCACTTAACCCACAATGTAACACCTAAATTCCACTTTTGTAAAATATGTTTGGTGTCAATTTGTTGAGCAATTAGATTGCATGACTAAGCTGATCGAAACCACAAGCTTTTAGCTGGATTTGACATGCAATTTTTGAAAATTTGCTAAGATTTTGAATGAAGAAGGTGTTCTTCAACTTTTGGTTACTAAAGAAAAAATTTCTCCTTTTTCCCAAAAAATTCAACTCGTTTTGGTTTCCACAATCCAAAATGAGGTCCTAAAGAATAGTAGGGAAGATCAAGTGGTAGTTTACAACTTGTTAAAGAGTAGAATTCAAGCTGGATTTGAAGGATTGAAGAGTTCTTCAAAGGTAATCTCAACAACCCCATTTCTTAGTTATGAACATGCTTGCTTGGTTCTAAAATTGATAGAATTAGAGTGCTTAAAATCCTAATTGCTTCCGCATATTGAATGTTAACACCAACAACTGGTATCAGAGCATGATTTAAGCATTCAATTCATGTTAACTTTAGCTTGGTGGGTTTTTTCATAAGTTGTATGAAAGTGGGTGCTGATATGGATAATTTCAATTTTGGCATTAGATTTCTCTCCAATTCAGAAGTAATTTTTGTAATTGACTATCTGTTTATGGGCCTTAATGTGTGCTTAAGTGTCTATAAATTTATTAGAGTCAATAGAGTTGTAATTAGGTTGTAATTGAAGAAAGAAGGAAGCAAGCTCAGCAGCAGAAAAAAGTTTTTTGAAGTTATTACCTTGCAGCATTGCAACGTTGTTCATCATACAGCCCAGACCTAGTTTATGACCCATTGACCCGTCTTGTGAGCTTCGCATCTTATGAAGTTTGAATCGTCTTGTGAGCTTCAAACATCCTGTGCACTTCAGCCATCCTGTGAAAACTCCAGTCGTCTCGTGAAGTTCGAGCCATCTCGTGAGCTTCAGACGTCTTCTGCACTCCAACCATCCCATGAAACTCCAACCGTCCCGTGAAGTTTTTTTCGTCTCGTAAAGTTGCGTTTCAGTCGTCTTGTGAAGCTCCAGCCATCTCCTGACTCATCAGATCGCGTGCGCCAGCTGCTCCATCCGATCGCCCGCTCAGCTGAAAATGGCTCAGTCGGTCCAGATGGTATGGACCAGTCCGGTTCGACTGGTTTGACCAGTTTTGATCGATTTTTGTCGGTTTTTGAAGTCTTGGAGCTGGTTCAAGGGTTTTTCAAGCAGTTTGTGCAGTCTTGTAGTGGTTTAAACTTGTTTACCAATTATTATTGTAATAATTTAGGTTGTTCACTTACTTAGAATGCAAACTAGTCCATATTAGTGTGTGTTTAATTATTTATGCATTATGAATGTATGTTATAATTAAATAAATCTTGTATGTGCATATAGTATGCCATGTAGATTTAAAATCCCACCATAGGAAGCATGTACCATGCATTGAAAGTATGTTATAAATGGTTATAATATATAATATGCATGTGTTAGGGTTTCATGTTTTAATATAAAGTGTAATATTAAATTTTGAAATGCTTGATGAATGTTATGGATTGAAAGTATGCCTATATTTTATAAAGTGTTATAAAATGAATTAGATATTTAAAATCCATAACAAAGATAAGATGTATGCCCACCTAGGATTAACAAATAACAACCTGTTTTAATAGTTAAAATAGTTTGTTATCTTGTAAAATTTTGGTTACAAACTCACGTGGGCTAAAATCTCGTCTAAGGCTGGAGGTACTTAAGTTGACGGTTTACGAAACAACTGTTACCTGGGGATTTTAGCCGGTTCTTGAGTGTTGTTAACCCGATTTTATGAGCATGCGTGAGCGATGCGAGGTAATAAAATGGTTTATCACTTAGATGTCGTAGGTTAAATCCAAATATAAACATTACACTTGGATAATCACCTAAACTTAGGTTATTTATTATCCAAAATATACCTAAGTAAATATTTACCAAAAACAAATAGAACACTTCAGTAGAAGATTAATAATGTATACGATATGTTATTTTTAGCTCTCCCGTGAGATTCATGCTCGATTTTGTGTCACTTTGGGAGTGACATCCATTCAGAAGTGTTTGTATGGGTCAATAGTAAGGTGAATAGGGAAAGTAGTTCATAGTAAGTGGGTGGAGGATGTGTGTCAATATATCCTACGGTCTCTTCCATTAGTTTGGACTGTGAGATTCCTATGTTGCGCCTACTTGCACCTACTTGTCATTTTTAGGCAACATAAGCTAGTCGTTTTTTCGGCGGCTATCCCCTCGGACGGTTGTAACATAGGATTTGGAACAACTCAAACTCCAGAAATGGATAGGATTTCTTAGGTCCATTCCTAACCTTGAATATTCAATTCAGAAGCATCGTTGGGGTCAATATCTGAGATTTGAAGATTGAGGGTTACATTTACCAGAGTTACTAAGAGTTAGTAAATTCTTGACCAAAAATGGTAACTAAATAACTATAGGAATAAGAGTTATTTTGGAATTAGTATTTAGTCAAGAATATCTTGCTTAAGTGAATGAATATTTGACTGTCCCTCGGTAGCATCTATTTTGACTCACTAAAGTATCGTTGCAAATAAAAAATGAAATTTAGGTACATTATTACTTTTGCTAAAATTTGATTGGTTTCAAAAGCAATTTACTGATTAGAATTTTTTTATTTTTTCAGCATGTCGAATTCTTCTAAATGAATCGCTTTCAATAGATTTAACGATATTAATTTTTTAACATGGAAATCAAATATAAACGCAATACTAGCATATGATGATTTAAAATTTGTTTTAACAGAGGAATGTCCTCTATCTCCCAACTCATCTGCAAACCAAAGAGTTTGGAACTCATATGATAGATGGATTAAGGCAAATGAAAAGGCTTGAATCTATATCTTAGCAAATATTTCTAATATACTAGCTAAGAAATTCGAGAACATGATTTTTGCTAAAGAAATCATAGATTTGTTACAGACATTGTTTGGGCAATTTGTCAACAACGATTTTCTCGAAGAAATTTATAACCATGACATAAAGGATAAAGCTTCTGTTAATGAACATGTTCTGAACATGTTAGAAGTAATAAACACGAATGTCATAGATGAGAAAACTGAGAAAGAACAACAAAGTAAACATGATTTACTTGTCATTGAAACATGCTTAGTGGAAAATGATAAATTAACATGGATATTAGATTCAGGTGCCGTTAATCATATTTTCATTTTTGCTTAGGAAACTAGTTCCTAGAGGTAGCTTACAGAAGGTTAAACAACCTTTAAGGTAGAGATCGAAGTGAAGGAATTCTTGTACAAGAGTATCTATGAGCGGAAGTGAATCTTTCCAATTCATTGTGACATAATTTCCACATATACATTCACACATACAAATATGCATTAACAACACTAAATTACTGACATGCTAAAAAGATAAATGACAAGAGAATGAGTAAATATACCAGTTGAAGACTTTCTTCAGCAAGACTCACTCTCTCCGCGAACGAACACCTTTTGCTTTTGCTAGACCAGCAAGCAAACGTTCAGCCCCTTCAATCGTCTACCACGAACGGCTTCGCATGAACACCAGGAAATGGGGACGACACCACCACTTGGAGCCCTCAGTATTCTTAGAGTGAGAATCCAAAGGGTGGGCTTTGTTTGAATTTGGTAGAGGTGAGAAGGAAAGGCTATCGTGTACAAAAGATCAAGTAAGTGGGAGAAGTGAAGGACTATTGTAGAGTCGGGTGCTTGATCGTTTAGGCGAGGTACACGATCGTGTAGGAAAAGCTAAGTGATCGTCTATACGATCGTTTAGACAAGCTCAGGCACTAAGCGATCGTCTAGGAAATAGTAAGTGATTGTTTAGAGAAAAGGTCCACGGATGAATGCGATCGTTTAGGAAGTCAAATCTATCGTATAGGCTCTGAAAATACTAAGCGATGGATAACAACACGTCGTGATGTAATTATGCGAACCTTATGCAAAAATGAAAAACCATTTTCATTTTATTATTCAGTTACAAAACCGAATTAAACTTCCCACTTTCACACGATTTCGGAGAAAACGTCGAGCAATTATCTCATAATTGTCCAATTAATAAAATAATAAATATAATCATATTATATTCATAACCTATAGTTTTATATCATTGTTTCGGTTCTATCGTGATTCAAGTTGGGTGTGTATTGTATAAAATAAATTGGGAAAACAAGTTCTAAGTATAAGTGATGCGTTGATGCTTTGATGCGTTAGTAATTGTCACGCGTTGGTGCATTAAAGATGTATGCAACAGAACGCACGACACTCCTATTATTGACGTTCAAGTTTTCCTAAATCAGACCCAAGTATAAATCTAATTTAGGTTCCTGGTAAGTCCAGGGTCGAACTCAGGGATTCAGTTAAACAAATGCAGACCTTGCGTTGTAGCTATTGTAGGGGTTTTCCTAAATATATGAGAAAAATGTGTTATTTACATTAAGTGTTGTGCCTTTGCAAGAAGATACAAAAGAGTTGAGTAGTGATTAAATGGATCATGCGAAAATGGAGTTTAATGTAAGTGGTATGCATTGGTCTAAGATGAATGTATATAAACCAGAATGTGATGTGGATGAGATGGGATGATTTGCTTATCTTTTGTTTATGCGTTAGACTTTATTCAACACTTCTCAATGCAAATAACATACAAAACCTATCTCTAGGATGCATACGTTAAACACAGAATGCAATAGACACCAATAAGTCTATCTCTAGATGTACTAGGCGTCCTACTTGATGCGGCTTAGTTATTCTCTCGAACAATCTAAGTTAAAGATGCTTTTACCAATTGATCAAGTTGGCTTAAACGTTGAAATGAAGTTTTGCATAAAGTATAAATGCATTCAACATAAACAAGAAATAAACAATGGGAAAATGTGATAGATCAAATATATGAATTTTATAAAGAAGAAAATTGTCTTTACAAAAGCAATATTCAATCAAATGCAATGAAAGTGATAAATGAGATGAAAGAAACTGAGTCAAGCTGCAGAGTACAATCTCTTGTATCTCTTTGGCTCGCTCAATTATGTTGTGTACAATCACTTGTATAGGAGTTGGACGAAGTGTCTTTCTCAAGCTTGGCTTCCTCCACTCCCTGACTGGCATTGGTGGTGGTTCTCAACCCTTCTGATCGTCTTGGCACCACAACATAGCTTAAACTACGACTACGCTAATTACAGAGAGTGAGAGTCTTGATAAATTTCTATGTACTGTCTTCTAATTGTCTGCGAACTCTGGAGGGACTTCATCTATTTATAGGCGTTGGTCATGTCCACTTGGTGAATGGGCAGCATTAAAGTCCATGCCCTTGTCAGCATTAAAGTCCATGCCCTGGTCAGCCGCCTGACTCTTGGAAGCTTTTCAGACGCCGCCTGCTGCAGATGCCCATATTGCAAGTGGTGATGTGACATAATCAGCCTGAATCAATGTATCTTCTTTGCGTTGAATTCCCTCCGACGCATGGCCCACGCATTAGAGCTTTCCCTGTGGCACTTCTTGATTATGCGTTAGCTTTTTGTAAAGATCCTGCAATACAATGCGTTAGAGCCGCAATATTTAGTAATAAAACTTCTTTTGCATGAGTTTGCTAATGTTTGAATAATTCCATGCGTTTCTACTAAAAATGGGGAGAATTTATCATTAAAAACCTTAGTTGTTCCAACTTAAGAGCAAAAATAACTTATATTTCTACAAGTTATCACCACCCCAAAATTTGAACAATGCTTGTCCTCAAGCATTCCAAAATAATTCTTTGTTATCTCCTTTGTCTTAAGTGTGCAGAGTTCACCTCTCATCATATTTAGTCATAAGCTCGAGACAAGAATTTGGAAAATGTAACGCAGAATGACTCTTTTCTAAAAGGACTAATGTTTAGTTTCAGATACAGCAGATCTTTTATCAACAACTCCTTTCATTTCTCAAAACATTCTCGTTTTTTTTTCTAAACCAACAATGCGTTAGATGCTCTTTTTAAGATAAATGTCGGATAAAAAGAAAAAAAAATTATGAATTCACTTACCCATACGTTGTTCCAGGTACCCCACTTCGTTTTGGCTTGCCCACACAGGTGTCATGCGAGCATCCAACTACGGGTGAGAACCCTTCACAACTAAACTCATATCTAATATTCATGCGTTTCAAGATATAATTTCTTCAGACTAGATAGAGGAGTTCTATAAGACGCGTTGGTCTAGAAAACTTAACTTCATTGTGGCTTGCCCCCATGGGTGTCATGTGAGCATCCAACTACGGTTAAGTGCCTATTCCAACTTAACTCATGCCATTTTGAGGTTTTTCTTTTGAAGTAATGACAGAAGAGTTGTGTTTAACATTTTTCTTATTTTGTTTCCTTTTCTTTATGATGTACTCGTTTGATGCGTCTTAACTCGGATTTCCTTCATCCCCAAATTTGGAGATGAGCTATACTCATCCCAAATTTGGAGACGAGCTAAATCCTCATTGCTAAAAGAGAAACAAAATTTCAAAAAGGCTTTAAGAGTCCGAAAGGATTTGAGACTTAAAGCTTTCACGCGTTAGAAAGAAAACAATAGTCTTTTTACATAAGTTCAGGCTTTGTTGATTTTCCTAACGCCTACTCTATACTTATAGATTTCATATTGTTGATATCATTGAGGTCAGGCAAAGTACAAGACTTAGAAAATATCTAAAAAACAAAAATAAAATATGCTAGGGTCAAACGCAAGGAACAAAATGATAGGAATTTCTCATTCATTTTCATAGATTCACATGAAACAAACAAAAAAGTTAAGCAAGTACAAAAGAACATCACTAAATCAAAATACAAAAATAACCCAACACCCTATTGTGCTGGCACGTCATCTCTGCGTTCTTCTTCAAGATCTTCATCCATAAAGCGCAAGGGGTTTCTAAGATGAGCAGGCAATGGAGGCAGAGCAAACATTCCAACCAAGACCTGGTTGATGTACTGTGTTGTATAAACGAATTGGTCTTGCATCTGTCTTGTTTGCTGCCTTAGGTAGTCTCTTAGAACCCGGTTCTGTTGCTGAAGTCCTTCGATGGACGCGGCCAATGGTCTGAGCTGATCACTGAAAAAAGTTTTCAACTCTTCTAAGTCAGCACTGCATTGAGGTGGTGTTGGTTCTTCACTTCTTCCAACTGGGTCTTCAAAATTTGCTGCGTTGCTCGATCCTAACCTAGTTGGTTCAAATATTGTTGGAGGAGGCACAAAATTGGGAATTGGACTTATTGAGGGCGAAGGAAGGGAATAAGGGATGTCTTGATCTGTGTTAGTAGGTTCTTGATACGTTTGATCAAGATTTCCTTCTAGTGGGGCCATTGGCGAGTCATGGAGAGTAAGGTTGAGGATTGGCTGCACTTCTTCATCCGTATGATCAAGCTATGTTTCATAATCTTCATGTTCTGAAGCTTCATCGCTGTGTTCAACAATCTGGACATGTCTTCTTTTGGGGGCGCGCTTTGATGATCGAGGTTTGGTTGCCACTTCTTTGGTAGGTAAGGCAGGTTGATGTGGCGAACCACGAAGTAAATGGCTTACTAACTTGGTATCTATCAAACCATCGATCTCTTCATGATCATCCCCTAGAGGGATGCCCCTGCGTTTACATAGTGCACAGATCAGCCATGGGAAGTAGAGTTATCCTCGTGGTTTAGTCTTGATGGCCTTGGTCTGATCCCTTATTATTCTTCCAACGTCTAAAGGGATGCACTGCATGATGCAATAGGTAGCCAGGATGTGTTCCTTTGACAGTGTTTCATCATGCGTTGTAGGCATGATGCTTCTTTTGATCAGATAGTACCATAGATTCGCGTTTGGGGTTAAGTTCCTGGAAGCTAGCATCTTTGCTCCATTTCTAGATTTTTTCCACTTGCTTCCAGGTCTGGCTACCGTTAACTTATCTTCCAGTTGGCTTGCTGTTGGCTGCTCTAAGATGCGATTACCTTTAGCGTCCGGATTACTATCGATGTTGAACACTTCGTAGATCTTGTCGGCTGAGAAATGCACTAATACCTCATCAACGAAGGCTGTGTTCTTCTCCATGTCAAATTTGCTGCTATAGAACATGCGGACGAGGTTAGGCCAAATCCGTGTGTGCCCAATGCAGAACTGATTCCAGCCCATTGCATTTATTGTTTCTGTTATGTATATTGGCAGTGCGTGGCGCTCGGGAAAGAATCCTTTTTCTACAAGTATGTCACTGAATTGACGCTTTCTTCCCGAGGTTTTCTTAGGTAACGCGTCGGTTACCTTGCGTTTTTCTGCCACGTGTTCTTTGGCTTCCCTTGCTAACTCTCTCAATTCATTCTCCAATTCCCTTTGGAGAGCTGTCTTCTTTCGCCCTTGCCTCGCGGGCTGTCAGTCTTTTAATTCCTTCTTTAGTTCGTCGTACCTTGAGCAACTCCCATGCGTTACATTCTATAAGTGGAATGTTGATATACAATTGCCTCAAGGGCTCAAGAAAGAGCTTGAATTTTTGTTCATCATTCTTCTTCATCAGACGTTTAGGGAATGGTGCGTTCAGCAGCACCACAGGTTCTCCCGCGTTAGACGTACTGGGTTCTGAATGGCTTGTGGTCTCAGGCATTCTTTCTTCTTGATCCATTGAACGTGTGATGCGTTCTTTTGAAGGACTGCTGTTTCTTGGATTCATTCTTCTTTCTTCTAGAGCTTTTCCACTTTGCAACGTAACCGCGTGACATTTCTCCTTCCCATTGTTGTACCCAGGTGTTTCAGTATTGCTAGGTAGAACTCCAGGCTGCCTGCTCTTCAATTCGCTCGCTATCTGCCCTTCCTGTATTTCCAGGTTTCTGATAGACGACGCCTGGCTTTTCAGTAACGCATCATTTTGGCCTATGTACTCCTTCAATAGGTTCTCAAGCATAGATCCTGAACTCGACGCCCGTCCTCCTCTATTGAAGGGTTGTTGGTGATGCTGATGAATTTGTTGAAATGTAGGCGACGGTCCATTCCTTTGCTGTTGGTTCGTCCCTGGGTGGTGCTTCTGATGATTTCCTCCTGTCCAAGAAAAATTTGGATGGTTTCTCTATCCAGGATTATATAATTGGAAAATGGGTTGTTTTAATGAAACATACTGACTGAGGATTCTGTGGGCAATCCGCATAGATGTGACGGTCTCCACAGCCCACACAGCTAACCATGGGCTGCCCGAACGCTTCTACCTGATTCACCTTCTGCTGATTTGATGCGTTTCCTAGCGTTGTGTTCTGCAAAAGGCTGGTCATCGTAGCCACTTGTGCAGAAAGTGTGGCTATTGCGTTGGAATCAATAGAATTAATGTTCTGAGATCTCTTCTTCCAGTCAGCTCTTCCATCATACGTATCGTCCACCCATTCCATGTTGTGTTTAGCAATGCGGTCTAATATATCTTTAGCTTAAGTGTAAGATTTGTCCATAAGTCCACCAGCCGCTGCTGCATCTGCTGCCATCTACGATGCTCTATTCAATCTTCCGTAAAATGTCTCCATTTGGATAGTTAGTGGTAGTCCATGGTTCGGAAAATTCTTGACCAAACCCTTAAAACGCTCCCATGCGGCGCTTAAGGTTTCAACTTCCTCTTGTTCAAAGTTCATAATCTCTCGATGCCTCCTCACGTTGGTGGTAGGTGGGAAGTATTTTTGCATAAATTTTTCTACCAACTTCTCCCAGGTGGTGATTTCACCAGGCTTCAGTGAGCTTACCCATTGTTTTGCGTCATCACGCAAAGAATAGGGGAACAAAGACAACCTGCTCGCCTCTGGGGTGATTCCAGGAATCACAAATGAATTACACGTTTCCAGGAAACACTTCATGTGGGCGTGAGGATCTTCACCACGACCACCCCCAAATTGTCCAGTAGTTTGGAGCATTTGGAGCATTACAGATTTCATCTCAAACCTCGTCCCATCTGGCGTTAGGTATATGATTCCTGGAGAGAGATCATACAGTACAGGGGATGCGTACTCCCTCATGGGACGCGTGCTGCTATTCGCCATTAGGATTGGATTTTGTGTAGCATGGGCTAGTTGCTGAGCTAGTTGCTGATTTTCCTGTTCTTCCGCCATTGCTCGTTGCCTGTTCTGTTGTTTGAGAAATTGCTGCCTCAACCTTCGACAATGATTAGATCAGTTTCTACGTCGGAAGGTCCTTTCAATCTCGGGGTCGTATATGAGTTCAGAAGTGCTCTCCCTTCTCATAAATATTCACAAGCTTAGGCTTAGCTTGTAATATTCCCTTGACCGAAGTGTTCCTACAACAGATACAGACAAAATTTCTGGTTAGTTTTGTTTCTGAATCCCCGGCAACGGCGTCAAAAACTTGTTCGTTGCTATCGTGATTTGAGCTGGGAGTGTATTGTATAAAATAAATTGGAAAAACAAGTTCTAAGTATAAGTGATGCGTTGATGCTTTGATGCGTTAGTAATTATAACGTGTTGGTGCGTTAAAAATGTATGCAACAGAACGCACGACACTCCTATTATTGACGTTCAAGTTTTACTAAACCAGACCCAAGTATAAATCTAATTTAGGTTCCTGGTAAGTCCAGGGTCAAACTCAGGGATTCAGTTAAACAAACGCAGACCTTGAGGTTATGTTAAACGCATTAAAGTTCCCAGCTCCCAAATCAGATGAATCCCCAAAGTGGTAGGTTTGAGTCGGCGACTTGGCCACTCGCACCCATGCAAATCAAATGACCGCCTTCAATGGCAGGAGTTCCCAACTCACTCAGGATTGAGGTTATGTTACCTATGGTCATTCTAATGAAGTGAAGTCTTTGTCATGAATGGTGTTATATAACGAGACATTAACACTTCGTGGTCAGGTCTTATACAAACTCTTTTGTATAGGATGCCCCGCTCGCACATCCCCACATGAATAATCTGAAGGAAATAGGAAACGAGATTTCCGTGAGTAGCAGAAGCAAGACCATTCCAAATTACAATCATAAATCAATAAATCATTTACAGTCGACTTCAATACAAGTGGTTATACAATTTACAAAGAAATTACAGCATGATACAATAAATGTACAGAGTGAGAAACTGTACTAACAATGACAAAAGCATCTCTACGCTCTGATGCGCACTCTAATATGTCACAGCAACCACGAGCGCTCGATCTACACGACCACAATACTGCATGAACACTTTGCGCTCGTCCTCAACGATATCCTCGGTCACGAACTCCTCCGTAGCACCAGGAACGACCTCCAAAAAACCTCAACGGTGTTGAGTTGAGTCTGACACCACAACAAGGCGACTTTGGTATTTTTGGTGTGAGAATCCAGAAGGTGGGCTCTGTTCGGACTTGGTGTAAGGCAGACGAACGGAGGAAAGATAAATCGTGTACATGACTGGGCAAGTGGGAGAAGTCGGAGACCTATCGTATAGGTCGATGCCCAATCGTTTAGATAAAATTATGCAGTCGTCTAACAAAAGCTATGCGATCGTTTAACTCTATCGTTTAGCTCGGTCGATTCTAAAGATCGTTTACCTTAGGCCAGTGATCATCTAGCAAAGCTATGAGATCGTTTAGTAAACACTGCATGATCGTTTAGCTAGCATCTACACGATCGTTTACCTAGCTCAGCCGTCGTTTAGTAAATCTGTATTTACTTGACGACTTCCGTGAGTTTCTTTTCGGCGGAGAGAAAACTCAAATTCTATTCAAATTTTTGTTAAAACTTTTGTAAAAACTCTTTTTCAAAATAGGAAACCGATTTCCTTTTAAACTCACGGTTACCATGATCAATAACCACCCACTACTTTGGTTATTTAAAAGAAAAAGTATTAATTATCTAATAATTAATATTATTATAAACATAAATGATAACCAACTTATCATACTATATTGATAATCTATAGTTTTAATATTTCATCTCATGAAACATATAAACCATAGTTCTTTTCCTATTCTATGGTACTTAATATAAATCTCATTTACATCAATCCTTCACTAGATGTATCTCATACATCATACCGATTGTATCACATATAATTAAAATACCTCTTGTCAATTTGAACATTTCAAATCAACAACAAGAAGTGATCCTTCAACATGAATCCAAGCTACCAAGGGGACCTCATGGACCTGTAGATCCGAAGCTCCAACAATACGTGAATAACTGACTAAACTCTTTAGTCACGGGATCCACCATCCGTTAACTACCAGGCACTCCACTAAAGACTGACAGCTGAACTCTCCTCACTACAGACATATTATGTGTCCATCTTAACCAATCAGTAGTGTGACAACCCTTCACAGATCGCTCGTAAGTACAGCTGAGCCAATAACCGTTATGCCCTTATAGTTACATCTGTCTCCTTAAGTATCACTGATCACTCTAATGAACATAAATCATAGTCCTACTATGACTTAGTCTTCTCTTCCAAAGAAAAGTTGTGGCCACTATGTTCAAGCCCCGGAATCAGCCCTTAAGAGAGCAATCTCTCTACTTATCCCTGCTTTGGGAAAGGAGTGAATTCCATATTGTGGATTGAGTTCCCAACTCCCAGATCAGACAAGTCCCCAAAAAGGTAGGCATGTTGAGTTGGCAATCTGGCCACTCTCACCCATACTAATCAAAGGATCGCCCTCAAAGGTAGGATTTCACAAAACACTCAAGATTGAGGTCGTGTCACCTATGGTCATTTAGGTGAGATGCAAGTCTCTAATATAAACAGCGTTATATAAAGAGTCTAGTCATCTCATGGTCCAGGTCTTATACAAACTCTTTGTATAGGACACCCCCGCTCCACGTCTCCACACGAATGGTCAGGATCAACCATCTGTAGTAGTTTACAATACTTGCAAACCTCTACAAAGCGGGCCGTATCCGTAGTCTCACCAGGATCAGGTATCCCACCTTAATTCTTATACTATAGACCGATTTAGCTTATCACTTAAGGCATGATCCACTTGTATATCACATATACATGCTTAATTTCACATAAGATAACCAAGGAGCTTTGTTTATTGGATATGAGTAAATGCCAGAATTAAATAACTCTTATTTTATTCATTGAACAATGTGTTTACAAAACAACGAGACTTTGGGATAATTAGGACACCAATCCCAACAATCTCCCACTTGTCCTAATGACTCGGGAGACTAATGTACAATACAATATAAAAATGTACAATATACAATAAACTAGGGCATACTCCAATATCATATCCCACTTGCCCTAGACAAGATGTCGCATATCCTGCAGACCCAGACTCTCCAGGTGACCCTCGAACCTTTTAGCCGTGAGGGCCTTTGTAAAAGGATCAGCAACATTGTGCTCCGATGCGATATGCTCGACTATCACAACACCACGACGTACAATCTCCCTGATCAGGTGATATTTCCGTTCTATGTGCTTACCTCGATGATGACTCCGAGGCTCCTTCGAACTTACCATAGCCCCACTGTTATCACAATACAGTATGATCGACAAATCCATATTTGGAACAACTTCCAAATCTGTAAGGAACTTCCTCAGCCAAATAGCCTCTTTAGCTGCTTCACAAGCTTCTACGTATTCGGCTTCCATAGTGGAGTTCGCGATACATTCTTGCTTGATTGTTCGCCAAACTACAGCCCCTCAATTCAAAGTAAACACTGACCTCGATGTCGATTTGCAAGAATCTCAATGGGTCTGAAAGTCAGAGTCCGTGTATCCTGTAAGGATCAGATCCTTATCTCCATACACAAGCATGTAGTCCCTCATTCTTCTAAGATACTTGAGGATCGTCTTGATTGCCGTTTAGTGATCAAATCCTGGATTGGACTGATACCGACTGACAATCCCTACTGCATAGGAAATGTCTGGTCTGGTACACAACATTGCATACATCAAGCTTCCTACAGCAGAAGCATAGGGAATCCGTCTCATCTCTTCAACCTCCTAAGGTGTCTTAGGACATTGATCCTTAGATAGAACGATGCCATGCCTGAAAGGTAACAAACCCCTCTTGAAATCCTGCATCATGTACCTGATCAACATTTGATCAATGTATGATGCCTGAGACAGGGCTAATCGTTTGTTCTTGCGATCCCGAATGATCTGGATCCCTAAAACATATTGTGCCTCACCCAAATCTTTCATTTGGAACTGGGTAGCTAGCTAACTCTTAATGTCAATCAGATATCCTACATCATTCCCAATGAGTAGGATATCATCCACATACAGTATCAGGAAAGCTACTGAGCTGTTGATGATCTTCTTGTAAACACAAGGCTCATCAACATTCTGGTCAAAGCCAAGCGACTTGACAGCAGTGTCAAATCTGATGTTCCAAGATCGAGATGCTTGTTTTAGTCCATAAATGGATCTATTAAGCTTACAAACTCTTTGATCTTGATCTGGAACTACGAACCCCTCTGGTTGAGTCATATAGATGGTCTCCTCAGGATTACCATTCAGAAAGGCAGTCTTGACATCCATTTGCCATATTCCATAATCGTAAAATGTGGCTATGGACAGGAGAATCCGAATAGACTTAAGCATGACAATAGGTGAGAAAGTTTCCTCATAGTCAACTCCCTCAACCTGGGTATAACCCTTTGCCACGAGCCTAGCCTTAAATGTTTGCACCTTTCCATCTACACCTCTCTTTCGCTTATAGATCCACTTACACCCAATAGATCTTACCCCATCAGGTGGATCAACAGCTCCCAGACATTGTTCTCACTTGGATCATAGAAGTATCCTCCTCTCGTTTCCTTGGGGTAACCCACAAAGAGGCAAACCTTCGAACGCGGTTCCAACTTCTTTAGGTTAGTCACCAATACATGTGTCGGACAACCCCAAATTCTGAAGTGGCATAAACTACCTTTATGGCCTCTTCATAACCCAATAGGTGTTTCAGAAACACTTTTCAAGGGAACGTTGTTCAGGATATAACATGCAGTCTGCACTGCATAACCCCAAAATGAGTCTAGAAGATGAGCATAACTCATCATAGATTGAACCATGTCCAACAAGGACTTGTTTCTCCTTTCTGATACACCATTCTGCTGAGGTGTACCAGGGGCCGAGAGTTAGGACACAATCCCATGTTCTATCATATAGTTCTGGAATTGGAGGTCCATATACTCTCCATCACGATCTGATCGTAGTGTTTTATCTTCTTACCTAACAAGTTTTCAACTTCGGCCTTATACTCCTTGAACTTGTCAAGAGCTTCAGACTTACGTTGCATTAGGAAGAGATACCCAAACCTTGAATAATCATCTATGAAAGAGATGACATATTCATACCCACCTCGAGCTCTAACATTCATCGGACCATAGAGGTTTGAATGTACAAGCTCCAAGGCTTCCTTGGCTCTATAACCTTTTCTAATAAAAGGTCGTTTGGTCATCTTGCCTTCAAGGCATGATTCACATACCAACAAGGAGTTTTCTTCTAAACTCTTTAGAAGTCCACTTTTCACCAACTTCTCAATCCTATTGAGGTTGATGTGACCTAACCTTAGATGCCAAAGATGGGCATTTTCCTTTAGAGAAACCTTTGGTCTTTTAGTTGTTGTTGCCATACTGAACATTTCAGTGTTAAACAAGGCTTTTATGACTAACAACCTTAGTACATATAAGTTATTTTCCATTGAACCATAACCAATCTCCATTCCATTCTTGAAAATAAACACTTTATTCTCAGAAAAGGAGACAGTATAGCCTTGTTCAATAAGACAAGAAACCGAGATTAAGTTCCTCTTAATATGAGGAACTACAAAAACATTATCCAGTAATAGATAACGTTTCTTGTCAACAATTAACTTCAGCCTGCCTACAGCAACAGCTGAAACAACCTCACCATTACCGATTCGAAGAGTCATCTCTTCCTGTGGCAACGTTTGCCAGGAACTAAATCCTTGGTAAGAGAAACTAACATGATTGGTAGCACCTGAATCTAGGATCCAGGCAGAATCATCATTCTCTACCAGACATGTCTCCAAGATTAATAAATCATATTTACTGTCTTGTTTCCTCTTTTGGAGAGTAGTGGGATGGAGGTCGTTTGCCACGAAATTTGTTTCACATGATTCTTTCCATTGTAATAAATCAGTCATTTTTTAAAAGCTTTAAACGAAAATACTAACGAGTTACTGAAAAGAAAAACACATTGACCTACGTTAGGTTTTAAGCAAATACCCGTTGTAAAACAAAACAATATCCAATAAGGTTTTAGCAAAACTAACATGAACCCCATGTGACATCTAGTTTCGCAATGATGCTTCAAAGGTTTAAGACAAAAGCCGCCGAAAGGAGGTTAGTTATCCCTCCTATGAATTGAGAAGATCTCAACCAGTCATTAATACCAGAACAACTTTTACTCCTATAACGACTAGCCATCATTGATTTGGCCAAGAGATCATTAACTTGCTTAACAATCTCTCGTAAGTGTGACCTGCCATTTTAAGCCCTAGAGATTCGTCCCAAAAGGCCAATCCGAAGGGAAAAAATCCGATTGGGGCAAAACCAAAAGTGACCCTATCCATTTCTGGAGTTCACCTTGATATTGACCAACTACACAAAACCCATTTGAAGGGGGCCGCATCGAAGGCGACACAAGGGCGTACAAAATGATCTCACGGTGTGAACCAATGATAGAGACCATAGGACGTGTTGGCACACACCCTTCACCCACTTACTATAAAAACTCTCCCCATCCACCTTGATATTGACTCATGTAAACACCATCCGAAGGGGGATGCATCCTGGGGCATCTCGAGGCCAAGCATGAATCTCACGGTGTGAACATACAGGGAGAAACATGAGTAGAATCATAGACATATCTGATACGCCTCCTCCTCCAACTGAGTATTTTATAACCTAGGGTTTAGTTTACTTAGAAAAAACACGGCTAAGGATTTTAACTAAGTGACTTTTAGATTTTCCCAAGAGTAACTTTTACTTTGGATAGTTGAACAACTTTTGATCATCATCCATTAAACTCTTTAATGGAGTCTTTGACCAAATCGTCGCATGCTTGTTGAAAATCTATCTAATTCACCTTTCCAGGTAGGTTCCCAGGTAGGGGTGTTTCATTTCCGTCAACTTAAGAACCCCAGCCTAGCCAGAACCCGCCTTAGACAAAAATTCCCTTATAGACAGGTTTACAACAAATTTAATCTTTTATTCCAACCAATTTAATCCTATTAAACCGATTTTAAAAGATTAATCTAGGTTACTAAACTCTTTAGAACCATTTGAACTTAGGTCTATCTCAATCCAATTTTAAAACCCTTTTAAAACTTGAGTTCACCCTAAGTTTACATGCAACTCTGAATTATTGATTTTAGGCCTAATTTCCTTTATAACACTTATAAATGGAAAAACCACAATGTGAAGCTAACACATGCAAGGCATTCATAACGCTTATAAACGGCCTAAGTGTCATGCTCAATGCATTGTCCATTCATTGCTACTTCTTTTATATAATACTTATACAAAACTGCAATGAAACAAGCAAAACATGCTTCCATTCACCCTTAGACTATAACATTTATAATAAAAGGATGATGCATGATAATGCTCAATGCATGCAAAATATAACTCTTATATTTCATGATGCATGCGCATGCTTTCAAGTAATAAAAGTTGTGGCCACTATGTTCAAGCCCCAGAATCAGCCCTTAAGGGAGCAATCTCTCTACTTATCCCTGCTTTGGGAAAGAAGTGAATTCCATATTGTGGATTGAGTTCTCAGCTCCCAGATCAGACAAGTTCCCATAAAGGTAGGCATGATGAGTTGGCAATCTTGCCACTCTCACCCATACTAATTAAAGGACCGCCCTCAAAGGCAGGAGTTCACAAAACACTCAGGATTGAGGTCGTGTCACCTATGATCGTTTAGATGAGATGCAAGTCTCTAGTATAAACGGCGTTATATATAGAGTCTAGTCATCTCGTGGTTCAGATCTTATACAAACTCTTTGTATAGGACACCCCCGCTCCACGTCTCCACATGAATGGTCAAGATCAACCATCTGTAGTAGTTTACAACACTTGCGAACCTCTACAAAGCAGGCCGTATCCGTAGTGTCACCAGGATTAGGTATCCCACCTTAATCCTTATACTCCAGACCGATTTAGCTTATCACTTAAGGCATGATCCACTTGTATATCACATATACATACTTAATTTCACATAATCACCAATGAGCTTTGTTTATTGGATATGAGTAAATGGCAGAATTAAATAACACTTATTTTATTCATTGAACAATGTGTATCTTTACAAAACGAGACTCTGGGAGAATTAGGACACCAATCCCAACATGATCAAGATCAGAACATTTGTAGCAAGTCACAACACTTGTAACTTGTTCCACTAAGTAGGTCACATCTGTAGCATTATGAGGATGAGGTTTCCCTCCTATATCCATATACTACAGACCATGTTGGTTATCTCTTAAGACATGATCCACTTGTATGTCACCATATACATGCTTAAGTTACATAAAGACAACCAGGGATTTTAGTTTATTGGTTTGTGGTAAAGCAAATAAAACATCCAAATGTGCAAAGTCAAGAAGTGAAATAAATATCATATATTATACATCACAAGCGTTCGTACAAACTGTTTACAAATTACAGGACACGAGACTTTAGGGCATCATCCCCAACACAAAGAGGTTGTCTCAGCTAAAGTAGTTGGAGATATAAAGTTATTTATTGAAGATATATTCATTTTACTTGAAAATATTGATTACATTCCTACCATGAGGTGAAATTTAATATCTATCTCATATTTGCTAGAGCAAAAGTATGAAGTCTCTTTTGAAGTTAATGAAGTGTTCATTATTGCAAAAGGTATTAAAACATGTTCTGCAAAACTAGAAAATAACTTATATGTGTTAAAACCAATTAAGATAAAAGTTGTTTTGAATATAGAGATGTTTAAAACAGTTAAAACTTATGATAAGAAACGAAAAATTTCTCCTAATTCATTTCTTTGGCACTTAAGACTTGACCACATTAATCTCAATAGGATTGAGAGATTGGTTAAGAGTGGACTTCTAAATTAGTTAGAAGACAACTTTTTACCACCATGTGAATCTTGTCTTGAGGTAAAATGACCAGAAGTTCTTTACGGGAAAAGGTCATAGAGCCAAAGAACCCTTAGAGCTCGTACATTCAGACCTCTGTGGTCCGATGAGTGTTAAAGCACAAGGAGGGTATGAATATTTCATCAACTTTATTGATTATTATTCTAGATATGACTATATTTACCTAATACATCAAAGTCCAAAACCTTTGAAAAGTTTAAGGAATATCAGGCAGAGGTTGAGAACCAGTTAGATAAAAAGATTAGAACACTGCGATCAGATCGAGGTGGTGAGTATATGGACTTAAAATTCTAGGACTATTTGATAGAATACAGAATTCAGTCTCAACTCACAGCACCCCACACATCTCAACAGAATGGGGTAGCGGAAAGGAGAAATAGAACCCTGTTGGACATGGTTCGTTCGATGATGAGTTATGCTCGGATTCTTACTTTTCAAGGATATGTAGTAGAGACTGTTGTGTATATTTTGAACATGATTTCCTCAAAAAGTATTTTAGAAATACCTTACGAGTTATGGAGAGGACGTAAAGGTAGTTTACGTCACTTCAAGATTTGGGGATGTCTAGCACATGTACTGGTACATAACCCAAAGAAACTGGAATGTCGTTCGAAAGTACGCCTATTTTTAGGTTCCCCCAAAGAGACAAAAGGTGGTCTATTTTATGATCCTTAAGATGACGAAGTATTTGTATCAACTAATGCAACATTCTAAGAGGAAGACCACATAAAGAATCATCAACCTCGCAGTAAACTAATATTAAATAAAATATTTACAGAAGCTACATGTAAATCAATAAAGGTTGTTGACCAAGTTGGTCCTTCAACAAGAGTTGTTGATGAAATTGGTACTTCAAATCCTCCTTAACTGTTGAGAATTCCTCGACGTAGTGTGGGGGGGGGGGGGGTTGTTCAACAGCCCAACCGTTACATGGATTTGACAGAAACTCAAGTTGTCCTACCTGATGATGGCTTACAGGATCCATTAACCTTTAAACAGGAAATGGAAGATGTGGATAGAAACTAATGGATAAATGCCATGGACCTCGAAATGGAGTCTGTGTACTTCAATTCAGTTTGAAAACTTGAAGATCAACCAGAAGGGGTAAAACCTATTGGTTACAAATGGATCTACAAGAGAAAACGAGATCTAGCTGGTAAGGTACAGACCTACAAGTAAGACTCGTGGCAAAAGGGTTTACCCAAGGAGAGGGGGTGGATTGTGAAGAAACCTTCTCTCCAATTTCCATGATCAAGTCTATTAGAGAACTCTTATCCACTGCTACTTTTTATGATTACGAAATCTGGCAAATGGATGCTAAGACAGCCTTTCTGAATGACTATTTTAAAGAGAGTATTTATATATCTCAACCAGAAGGGTTTGTAGAGTAGGGTCAAGAATAAAAGGTTAGCAAGCTTAAAAGATCCATTTATGGATTGAAAACATGCATCTCAATCCTAGAATATGAGGTTTGACACTGTAATCAAATCTTATGACTTTGAACAGAATGTTGAAGAACCTTGTGTTTACAAAAAGATTGTCAATAGAAATGTAGCTTTTCTGGTTTTATGTGTTGATGATATTCTACCAACTGGAAATGAAGTAGAATTTCTAGCTGATGTTAAGAGATGGCTAACTTCGCAATTCCAAATGAAAGATTTGAGAGATGCATAGTATGTTCTTGGAATCCAAATAGTTTGAAGTCGCAAGAACAAAATACTAGCATTATCTCAGGCATCTTATATAGACAAGATATTGTCTAGATATAAAATGAAAAATTTCAAGAAAGGTATGTTACCTTTCAGGCATGGAATTCATTTGTCAAGGAACAATGTCCTAAGACACCTCAAGAGGTTGAGGTTATGAAACAAATTCCCTATGCATCAGCAATTGGAAATTTGATGCCATGTTGTGTACATGCCCAGACATATGCTATGCAGTTGGAATAGTCAGCAGATATCAGTCTAATTCTGGATATGATCATTGGATTGTCGTAAAGAACATCCTCAAGTATCTTTAGAGAATGAGGGACTATATGCTCGTGATTGGTGCTAAGGATCTGATCCTTACAAGATACACTGATTCCGATTTTCAGATCGACGTGGATTCTAAGAAAGCAACTTCGGGATCAGTATTCACTTTAAATGGAGAAGCTATAGTATAGAAGAGTATAAAGAAAAGTTGTATTGTTGAATCCACCATGGAAGCAGAGTATGTAGCTGCATGTGAAGCAACTAAGAAGGCAGTATGGCTCAGAAAGTTCTTGACCGATTTGGAAATGGTTCTAAATATGCATCCGTCGATCACCCTCTATTGTGATAATAGTGAATCAGTTGCAAATTCCAAAGAACTAAGAAGCAATAAGCGTGGAAAGCACATTGAGCGCAAGTACCATCTCATCAGAGAGGTAGTACATCGAGGAGACATGATCGTCACATAGATAACCACAAAAGATAATTTAGTTGATCTGTTTACAAAGGCCTTCATGGCTAAAGTGCTTGAGGGTCACCTAGTCGGACTAGGACTACGAGATAGATAAATCTAGGGCACGTGGGAGAATTAATGAATATTTGATGCCCTAGTTTATTGTATTTATTCTCTCATACTCAACATTGTATGTGTTTGTATATATGTAAACCCACTGAAGTTTTAGTCCAAGTGGGAGTTTGTTGGGTTTTATATCCTAAAAGTCGTGGTTTATAAACAAGTAAACTTATTTTGTTATCAATAAAGATGTTATTGAGGTTTATTCAATAAAGTTATTATTGAATGTATAAATTGTTCATTTTATTTTAGAAAGAACATAAATCCAATAAACTAAGATCCATGGCTATTACATGAGTACTTAGACTTTATGTGAAGACATAAGAATGAATCAAGTTTGATTAGATAGCCAAAATAGTCTATAGTATACAGATAAGGCTAGGTACCTTATTTTAGAGACGCTATTGGATGCAACCGACTTTGTATTTAGTACAAACGATGTGATCCTGAATCGTTCATGTGGAGACATACGAGTGGAGGCATCCTATGCAAATAGTTTGTATAAGACCGGACCAAGAAATAAGTCACTCTTACTTTACAACATTGTTTACTATTTAAGACTGACTATTTCAAAGCGATGACCTAGGTAATTTGACCTTAATCCTGAGCTAACTATGAACTCCTGTTTATTTGGGATTATCCTTAGATTTGTATGGGTGAGGGTTGGCGAGATCCTAGAGGATATTAAGGAAGATCAAGTAGTAATCTACAACTTCTTGTTGAAGGATTGAAGAGTTATTCAAAGGTAATCTCAGAAACCCTATTTCTTAGTTATGAACATTATTGCTCGGTTGCTAAATTGATAAAATTAGAGTCCTTAAGATCCCAATTGCTTCCGCATATTGAAATTTAACACCAACACGTGTATGGTTCTAAGGATTTGATCCTTACAGGATACATGGACTCTGATTTCTAGACTGATAATGATTCTTGGAAATCTACTTCAAGAGTAGTGTTCACTCTTAACGGAGGGGCTGTAGTCTGAAGGAGCACCAAGCAGGGGTGCATTGATGACTTTACTAGGGAGGCTGAGTATGTAGTAGCTTGTGAAGCTGCCAAGGAAGCTGTGTGGCTCAGGAAATTTCTGACTGATCTGGAAGTGGTTCCAAACATATCAAAGCCCATCACTATTTATTTTGATAATAGTGCTGTGGCTAATTCCCGAGAGCCTAGGAGTCACAAACGCAGGAAACACATAGAGTGGAAGTATCATTTCATTCGAGAGATTGTGCATCGAGGGGACGTGATCGTTGATGACTAAAATTAGGTGAACGCAATATGCGATGCATGTCTTAGGTTATGCGTTTATACTCATGCATCGATGGTCATGCGTTAGAAAGGAAAATATGCGTTGATTTCAAATGCAATGAACATGCGTTCCCATCACAAGTTTTCTTGCGCTCGTGCCAAGTATAACGTGAACGCAAGTTTCTTGGGTGATCCGAGGTCGAACTCAGGGACTTGTAGCTAAATGTATGCAGTGATATGTTTGTGGCAGATGAATAAAAGAATGATGGGGGTTGTAAGCTATAAACTGGGTGTTGTAAGCTATAAACTACTTCTACTCCTAACTAACAGATTAAGCGATGGAAGTATGAATGAGAGGTAGAGACAGGCAACTGTTAACGCGTAGTAAATACATGGAGAAATAGATAAAATGTGAGGATCTCTTCATCGCAACCCTAAGCTTGACCGCAAGGGCAACCCCAGCCAACGCAAACTAATGCGATCATGCTATACATGCTCGATGCAAATGCACGTGATGTGTAATAGCAAACGGAACTTATTCCTAAGTCTCCATTCTTGCTTATGCGATCGTAATCTAGCTCTCTCGAGCCTCGATTCTAACCTAGCTCTCTCAAGTCTTAGGTACTTTCTTTAGACTCTCTCTCGAGTAGCTCCAAAGGTGTGATGCACGCATACATAAGACAAGGCAACCACAAAAGCCTGGCTGATGTAAGATTATTCTTATCTCTAGTGAACACCTGCTTACATTGCTTAATGCGACCAACCACTTACCCTTCTGGGCAGTTAGTTGTTGTTGATTCTACTCATAGACAAACATTGCGTCTGCCTATAGACAAGCGTTGCTACAGCTTCACACTAAGAAAATAAGGTTTTCTCGCAATACTCACGCAACGCACACCTCCCGGTTGTTTGCTACATGCTTCATATTTCTATGCTGCATGATTAAGTATGTGATACTCTAGCAATCTCACACGATGATGCAATGAAATAAGGTTGCTAGGTAAAGAAAGATGGAGATAGAATTGAAGGAAATATAGACATGCATTGATCACAAAATGTATTAATTCCTTAAGCTAGAATGTAATACAATACAAGAAAAGAAGAGAAATGGAAAGGCCAGCTGGAAATAGTGTCTTGCTTCCAGTTGATGTGTGTCAAGGCTGCCGGTGGTGCCATGGATGGGCGATGGAGCAGACTCTCTCGATGGAGTTCGCCGGAGCCTTGGATGCGAAGCATTGATCATCCAAGTTCGCCGGAGCCTTAGATGGAAAACCTTCTGGATCACAAGAACCCACCTGAAGGTAGAAACTTGGATGGAAAACCTTGGATGATCTGAAATTCTGCTCATCGGCTTCTATTTATAGAGCTTGATCGCCGACAGCATTAATGGACCTGCTCTGATTCTGACATTTGCGATGCGATGGTTCTTTTATGAATCTCTGCTGCTAATAGCGTGGTAGGTGAAATATCAACATCATCTTTTGATAATCCCAATGTATGCGTTCATGCTTTCATTCCAACAACCTTGCGTTCATCCCTCTATTATGGTTATCATTATGTAGCCGCAATCTCCTTGCGATGACCGGATCCGCTCGACGACCGCAACTTCTATGCGATGACCACATTCGCTTGACGATCGCAACTTCTATGCGATGGACGCATGCAGTCGATGGCTGCAACATCCATGCGTTGAGCATATGCATTCGCCTTTGTGATGGAGAGATTCCCCGTATGCGGTCGTCAATTTCGCGTATGCGATCGCTTCCTGCGTTAGCTACAAAAATAAACAATTGAACGCATAATAACACATAATAGCGGGTTAGCCGAGATTCTTTATGTCGATGACGCAAACTCATTTTCTCATGAATTTCTAACATATTTGCCGCATATTCTACTTAACAACCTCATAATTCTAAATAAAAGGCCTATAATGACGTGCATTTCTGCCTGTCATCACACCCGCAAACTTAGAATCATGCTTGTCCTCAAGCATGCGTTATATTCAAGAAATTATTAACTCACCTTCTGGCTTTCCTCTGTGATGACTAGCCTCTCAGAATATAATTTACTCATACCTCTGACTATGGCCGCAATGCTCTCTTCCACTTCGGTTGCTTCTTCAGAAAGATCTTTTCTAAGTTTAAATCCGGCAAGCCTTTGCTCAAAATATTTTTATTCATTCCCCGCAACTTTGCGTTTAGCTTTTGAGAATGCGTTTGTTCAAAACAATTCAAAACTTTGAGATTACTTATTAGAATGTGGCGTTGAACCTGGTTACGCTCTTCGTTTTGGCTTGCCCCCACGTGTGTCATGCGGACAACCAACTTCGGTTGCGTTCCATATTCAACTCAACTCTTGTCTTGCTTGATTTGGCTTGTGCTCGACAGAGAAGTTGCGCTTATGCGTTGATCCTGATGACTCACCTTTGTTTTGGCTTGCCCCCACGTGTGTCATGCGGATATCCAACTACAGGTAAGTGCCTTACAACTAAACCCTTATCAACATGGGTTTCCCCATTGCATTGACAGTGGAGTTGTTATTCTCACAATTTTTTTTTTTTGAAAATGATCGCAATGTAATGAATGCAACTCTTCGGGATCACTGCCACCCCCAAACTTAGAGGTTGGTAGCACTCTTGCCGCAAAGCTAAAGATAAACTCACAGGAATGTGGTAACAAATGTTTGAACATAGGTTTGCACACAATAAAATTTAGACTCTCAAATTTTGAAGAAGCTATTAAAAGTAAGGAGAGCCTTGCGATACTTTGTTGTCGGATGTAGTGAATTATA
The DNA here is from genome assembly GCF_027475165.1 of Benincasa hispida. NCBI lineage: Eukaryota > Viridiplantae > Streptophyta > Magnoliopsida > Cucurbitales > Cucurbitaceae > Benincasa > Benincasa hispida. The sequence goes on from NC_143482.1 coordinate 69,088,019, forward strand.
CGTACCATCATAGATGCATCGCAAAGGAATGCAATCGGACAAGGAGAATTTCAAAAGGATAATGCATAAAAGATAACAAGAAAAGAACCTTAAATAGAATAATGCTTGTGACCATGCCTTGGACTTCATGCGATCGAAGCCATACGTTTAAGGATGGGGATGATTCTTCCGTTGTAACTGCGCATCGAGGAGAATTATTGTCGCACCTACAAGGAGCAAACGTACCATAACCAAGGAAGTGGCTGCATATCCAAAATAATAAGAAAAATAAACTAAACTAGAAAAGCAAGGTAAAAATAGAGTAGAAGACGTCCCTGGAGAAATTGGAGTGATGTCACCGTAAGGAGTCTCCCATGCAGGAGATTACTCTCAACTGCTTAGGTCAAGAGGCTCGTCATGACCATTGGAACTTCCGGCAATTGTTGAGCGCAGGTTGTTCTCCACGAGCATGTAATTTCCTTCAGCTCATGCGACTGATTGCCCTTCTATCTTGGGGTCAATACTGGTTTTCGGCACATCGCCTACACTTCAATATTGGTTGCAGCTTGGTCGCACAAGCTACAATACTTCCAAGGTAAAAGGTTGCCTGCAGAAACACAAAACTCAACAAACAATTTGCTGCCAAGTCCCCGGCAACGGCGCCAAAAAACTTTAAAATTAGGTGAACATAATATGCGATGCATGTCTTAAGTTATGCATTTATACTCATGCGTCGGTGGTCATGCGTTAGAAAAGAAAATATGCATTGATCTCAAATGCAATGACCATGCGTTCCTGTCACAAGTTTTCTTGCGCTAGCGCCAAGTATAACGCGAACACAAGTTTCTCGGGTGATCCAAGGTCGAACTCAGGGATTGTAGCTAAATGTATGCGGTGATGTATTTGCGGCGGATGAATAAAAGAATGATGGGGGTTGTAAGCTATAAACTACTCCTACTCCTAACTAACAGATTAAACGATGGAAGTATGAATGAGAGGTAGAGACACGACAACTGTTAACGCGTAATAAATGTATGGAGAAATAGATAAAATGTGAGGATGTCTTCATCGCAACCCTAAGCTTGACCGCAAGGGCAACCCCAACCAACACAAACTAATGCGATCATGCTATACACGCCTGACGCAGATGCACGTGATGTGTAATAGTAAACGGAACTTATTCCTAAGTTTTTATTCTTGCTTATGCGATCGTAATCTAGCTCTCCCGAGCCTCGATTCTAATCTAGCTCTCTCAAGTCTTAGGTTCTTTCTTTAGACTCTCTCTCGAGTAGCATCAAAGGTGTGATGGATGCATACATAAGACAAGGTAACCACAAAAGCCTGGCTGACGTAAGATTATTCCTATCTCTAGTGAACACCTACTTACATTGCTTAATGCGACCAACCACTTACCCTCACGGGCAGTTAGTTGTTGCTAATTCTACTCATAGACAAGCATTGTGTCCACCTATACACAAGCGTTGCTACAGGTTCACACTAAGCAAATAAGGTTTTCTTGTAATACTCATGCAACGCACACCTCCCGATGGTTTGCTACATGCTTCATATTCCTATGCCGCATGATTAAGTATGCAATACTCTAGCAATCTCACTCAATGATGCAATGAAAGTTAGGTTGCTAAGTAAAGAAAGATGGAGATTTAATCGAAGGAAATATTGACATGCATTGATCACAAAATGTATTAATTCCTTAAGCCAGAATGTAATACAATACAAGAAAAGAAGAGAAATGGAAAGGTCAGCTGGAAGCAGTGTCTTGCTTCCAGCAGATGTGTGTCAAGGTTGCCGGTGGTGCCATGGATGGGCGGTGAAGTAGACTCTCTCGAGCTTTTATCCGGCGAAGGCTTTGATCGTCACTCGAAATAGATGAAGAAGATGAAGAACTCTCAAGCTTTCTTCTCACGCTTGCGTCTGGATCACAAGGATCCACCCAAAGGTAGAAACTTGGATGGAAAACCTTGGATGATCTAAAATTCTGCTCATCGGCTTCTATTTATAGAGCTTGATCGCCAGCATTAATGAACCTGCTCTGATTCTGACATTCGCGGCGCGATGGTCCTTTTCTGAATCTCTGCTGCTAACGGCGTGGTAGGTGAAATGTCAACATCATCTTTTGATAATCTCAATGTATGCGTTCATGCTTGCATTCCACCAACCTTGCGTTCATCCCTCTATTATGGTTATCATTATGTAGCCGCAATCTCCTTGCGATGATCGCATCCACTCGATGACCGCAACTTCTATGCGATGGACGCATGCGATCAATGGTCGCAACATCCATGTGTTGAACGCAGTTTATAGCTTACAACCCCCCGTATATGGTCTTCTTTGCGATAGCCTGGCTTCCGCGTTTGCGATCGCTTCCTGCGTTAGTTACAAAAATAAACAATTGAACGCATAATAACACATAATAGTGGGTTAGCCGAGATTCTTTATGCCGATGGATGTAAACTCATTTTCTCATGAATTCCTAACATATTCGCCGCATATTCTACTTAGCAGCCATCATAATTCTAAATAAAAGGCCTATAATGACGTGCATTTCTGCCCGTCATCAATCGCCATGCAGATAGCTTCAGTGCACAACCTTGTTGATCCATTTACGAAGGCCCTCACGGCTAAGGTGTTTGAGGGTCACCTGTAGAGTATGGGTCTATGGGACATACCACATCTAGTCTAGGGCAAGTGGGAGTTTTTGTATTGGGCGTGTATTATGCCGTAGTTTCTTATTTTGTGTACTTTTGTATTAGTATGACTTTTATGATGTACACCATACTAGCTTTAGGACAAATGTGATATTTTTTAGGTTGATACCCTAAATCTCATAGGTTCTGTAGTTTGTAATTGTATTATACAAACAATTTATTTACTTAATAAAATCTATAGTATTTTATTCAACATTAAGTAGCATTAACCCACAAAACCAATAGACAAACATCCAAGATTATCTTCTATAGCTTAAACATGTATGTAGAGACATACAGGTAGATTGTGTTTAAGAGATAACCTGAACGGTTTGTAGTAAATGGATAAGGTTGGGTACCTTATCTTGATGACACTACGAATACGACCTGCTTTGTAGATGTTACAGTTGTTGTAAAGTTTTACAGATGATCTTATCTTGATTATTCATATAAAGATATATGAGCGTGGGTGTTCTATACAAAAGGGTTTGTATAAGACCGAAGTACAAAATGAATAGTCTCATTATATAACACCATTAATAGTAGACTTACATTTCACCAGGATAACCATAGGTGACATGACCTGAATTCTGAGTGAGTTATGAACTCCTGCTTATGAAGGTTGTCCTTTGATTTGTATGGGTGAGAGTAGCCAGTTCACCGACTCAATATGCCTATCATTTTTTGGGATTCTCTCATTGGGGAGTTGAGAACACAGTTACACAAGACAAAATTCACCCATTCCCTAATGTCGGGATAAGTAGATAAATTGCTCCCTTAAGAGATTATTCCGGGGTTTGAACAATGTAGCGTCACACTCTCTCTTGCCCCAAAAGGATTTCCTCACAGTTGGACTATGACTTATTGTTCATCAGAGGGATCAGTGGTACTTAAGGAGTTAGATGTGAAGGAATCAGTTAAGGTTTGGAGCGAAAGTGGGGATCAGTCCAAAATCCCAATTTTTATAGAACGTGAATTTTACAGAAACAAAACAGAAAGATTATGCACCAAAATAAAATTTAATTTACAGCATGTTAATTATGAAAATTAGAGAAAAGAGATTGGGAGAAGAATTACTAACCCTTGAAGATCTAATCTTCTCGTATGATTCCTCCTCTCCAAAATGGTCACGAACTCGAAACCCTAATTTGGTCATCACTACGAAAGCTTCCCTTGTATTCTCTAGGATAAGAATCCGAGGAGTTGTGGGCACTTGGTATTTTGGAAGAGAGGGATAGATTTTGAGAGAGGAAGAGAGGAAGAAACAGAGAACTAATTTCTTGGAGAGAAAAAGTTCTGTAAGTTTTTCTTACCTTCAAAACTTAGGGGAAGAAGATGATCACCACCACGGTACAACCCCACCTTCACGTACATTGTGGAGAGAAAAAGGGGAGGGAGTTGACTCCCTCCCAAAATAAATTTTCAAAAATTAAAATAAATAAAAGAAAAATTATTTTAATAAAACATTAATATATATTTATATGATAACTACTTTATCATATAATATATATTAAAACTATATATAATATCAAATATAACATATAATCTATAGTTTAATATTATATCAAATATAATATAACCCATAGTTTTCATTCTTTCATTAATGTACGATATTTCAATATAAATCTCATTTATACTATATTTAATTATATGATCTGATATATGCGCGTGTTTCTTGGTAGTTTAATAAATTTTCTTAAACTTATCTAAATCAGGTAATGAGATATAAAATATAATGTAGTTTTATTATTATTATTATTCTGGCGGGGTGAATTTTCTCAATTATTTTTTGGGGGCGGGTGGATTATGTCTCAATTATTTATTGAAGCACGGGCACGAAGTAAGCTCAATAATAAGTCATCGTCTTGCCCGTGCTGTGGTGTAGTTTGATGTACATTGTAGCTCTTCTTCCTTATTCGAATAGATTGGTTGGCCGGGTTTTTTCTGTGTCTAAGTGCTTCTCCTCAGCTATTTTTAAGGATGGTGTTGGTTTTGGTTCTCTTGTTAGTTCAATTTCTAAAAGAACTAAGTAGTGAAGATAGGTTATTTTTTGCATATATTTTGTGTATATATTTTCTTTAGGATATGTATACATTTATTGTAAAAGATACCCACAAAAAGAAAATTATTGAAAAAGAGAATCGAATATATATATATATATCGGCGGCGAGGTTGAGGCTTAATGGATGATCCTACGGGCGCAGGGCACACGGCACATAGCAGCGAGGAAGGAGAAGACGAGATCGTTTGTCTTTGGGCCATATTTTTTGGGCTTGTGATTTCGTTGATCTTTATTTTTAATTTACGCCCAAATATCAATTTATACCAACTTTGAGTATTGTATCAATTTAAATCATAAATTAATAATTATATCCATTTAAACTTTGAAGTTTGGAGATTGTATCAATTTAAACTTCAAACTAATAATTACACCAATTTAAACCTCAAACTTTTATAAGTGTTTCAATTTAAACCTTGAAATTTGGGGATTGTATCAACTTAAACCTTCCATTGTATTTTATTTGGATACATTTATGAATATTCATGGTTTAAATTGATATATTTATGAAAGTTCAAAGTTTAAGGGTTCCAAAGTTCAAAGTTTAAATTGATACAACCCTAAAATTTAAGGTTTAAATTGATACAGTTCTTAGTTTATGGTTTAAATTGATATAATTCTCAAAGTTTAGAAATATAAATTGATAGTTACCCTTAATTTAAATTTAGAACTTTCCAAGCTCTTTTATTTTTTTTAAACATTTACTAAGTTTTTTTAGAAGAAAAACATTTACAAATTTTAGTTCATTAATTTTTATTTGTGGCGATCATATGCTTTCATACTGGTTTTAAAACATCTTTTATTATAATTTCTGCAAGATTATAGAACAATGTGATGTCAAAGTTAGGTTAGTTCAAAAGCAATTGATTAATCGTCATGTTTTGAAGTTTGAGGTATGATCTCCTATCATTACATATATTATAAAAGTTATTGAATATTATTTTATTTTTTAAATACTAGAGATTTCAAATTAATTTATTTTCAGAGTATCTAATTATTTGAGATTATTTTCATATTTTAAAATTTTAAGATTATCTATAACCAAATCCATATATCCAATGCTTAACAGTTAATAATGATGATGATGATTAAAGGTGATTACAAGTACTTTTAGACCTAATAATTAAGTGCATCTCAACCTTATTTAATAGTTGACGGATAGATTTTGTTGATAAATTTTGATCACTCTAAAAGTTAAATCTAATTTTTATTTTTATTTTTATTTATTTATTTATTTTGCATTATGCTATATCTACTAATATTTTGGGTTGATTGTTATATTTGAAGAAAATAAATAACTGCCCAATATTTGCAATACAATCATGGGGCTGTTGGGGTTGATGCCCTAAAGTCTCGTGTCCTGTAGTTTGTAAACAGTATATACGAACGCCAGTGATTGTTAATATATGATATTTACTTCACATCTTGTTGTTTTGCTCGATATTTGTTTTATTTGCTTTACTACAAACCAATAAACATAAAATCCCTAGTTATCTGTATGTGACTCAAGCATGTATGCAGTGACATACAAGTGGATCATGTTTTGGGTGATAACCAAAATGGTCTGTAGTAAATGGATAAAAGAGGGAAACCTTATCCTGGTAACACTACGGACACGAACCACTTTGTGGAATAGTCATAAGTGTTGTGACTTGCCACAAATGATCTGATCTTGATCATTTCATGTTGGCAACATGCGAGTGGGGGCGTCCTATACAAAGAGTTTATATAAGACCTGACCACGAAGTGTTAATGTCTCGTTATATAATACCGTTCATGACAGAGACTTCACTTCACTAGAATGACCATAGGTAACATGACCTCAACCCTGAGTGAGTTGGAAACTCCTGCCATTGAGGGTGGTCCTTTGATTTGTATGGGTGCGAGTGGCCAAGTCGTCGATTCAAACCTACCATTTTGGGGATTCGTCTGATTTGGGAGCTGGGAACTCAGATACACAAGATGGAATTCACTCCTTCCCCAAGGTAGGGGTAAGTAGATAGATGGCTCCCTTAAGGGTTGATTCTGGGGCTTGAACGATGTGGCGCCACACACCTTCTCTTCGCCTGAGAGGTGTTCATACATAGTTGGATTATGTTGTATTGTTAATTAGAGGAATTAGTGGTACTTAAGGAGTGAGATGTAACTACAGGGGCAAAACGGTAAATTGGCCTAGCTGTACTTACGAGCATCTGGGAAGGGTCATCGTACTCATGATTAGTTATATCCAATGGACACATAAATATATCTGTGGTAAGAAGAGTTCAGCTGTTGGCCTTTAGTGGAATCACGACAGTTAACGGATGGTGAATCTCGTGGCTAAAGAGTTTAGTCAACTATTCACGTACCATTGGAGCTTGAGCCACAGGGTCATTAGGTCACCTGGATAGCTTGGATAAAGTTGAGAACCAGTGTTTGGGTTAATTTGAAATGTTCAAATTGACAAGAGGAAGTTCAATTATATATGATATAATTGGATTGGTTAATTATATATGATATAATTGGCTAAATGTATGAGATACATTATTTTGGAGAAAATTAGATATAAATATGATTTATATCAAGTAGAGGAGAAAATACTAGAGTAGATATATGATATCAAACTATAGGATATAAATATAATATGATTATATTTATCAATTAAATTAATTGATTAATTATTTGATAATTAACCGATTGATCCACTTCGGACGTGGGAAGTGGGGCTTCGAAGGTTATAGTAAAACTCACCAGAGCCCACTCTTTGGGTTTTTGATGCCGATGATACCCAGGTTTCTCTTGTGGTGGTGTCGTCCCTGCTGCATTGTTCGTATACGCTCGGATCGTGCTGTTGCAGTTGATATACTCGCCGGGTGCCGGTAGATCGGTGGGAGGTTTTCTGCTGCTGAGGGTTCAAACATACGAAGATAGTCTTCATTTGGTATGAACATTTTTCCTTGTGTTTTCTTATATTTTGAGCATGCCGATAATGAGTTTTATATGCATAACTGTATGTTTGGACTGTATGTCGTTTGTGTTTCGTTCACTATGAAATCAGAGCGATCTAAACCCGCTCATGGAACTCTCGGTATGAGATCCTTCAGGGGCAACTAGACAAATGTCTAAATTAAAAATTCATTTTTGAAAAATGTCTAAATTAACTAAACCAAATTGAAATAAAATATTTAAAATGAAATCCTATAACTATGGAGCATTAAAATAGAATCACCACTACTCTCCTCTCCTTCATCCAGCCGTTCGCACCTCCGGCCAACCTCCATTGCCTTTGTCTGTGTCGCCCACGCCCTTCATTCACTGGCAGTCATCGTTGTGTGGGTCACTGCGGGTAATGCGGGTGCTCTCTCTCTTGGTCGACTCTCTCAGCTACATGGAGGGCCAGATTCTGCCAGTCGTCTCAGCCACGCGTCCCGCACCACTCACCTTCGTCACAGTCCGTCGCCACTGCCTTGGTTCTTGCTAGAATTTTTGGAGGTTTGGGTAAGATATAGGGTTTCTTGAATGATTTGTGGACACCCATTGATTATTGGATTAAATGTCGGTTTAATTCTAGTATTTTGAAGGTTCCAAGTCGTCATCTGTTGGAATTAGAATCTGATTAAAGGGAAATTTTGGAGTTGGAATCTTCGGTGTGTTTGTTGATCAAGCTTCATTTGGGTAAGTTGATTGGTGATCGTTGGATTAAATTTTGTATGTTTTGGGTTTTGGCTCCAAAGGTTGAGATTTAGTATTGTGTTTTGTGTTAGGGGATTTAATTCAAGATTTGTTTTGTTGGAGACCATTGCTTGGATTAATATCTGCATTTAACTTCGAGGTAAATAATCTTACCACTAGAACAACCCTTGTGCCAGGCGATAAATTTAAGATTTATTTTGAGGATTCTAAGATTGTTTACAAGAATAATTTTGTTAATTTTGAGGTTTAATGGACTATTTAGAAAGGATATATGAGCATGTGATGATTTGTCTGAAATATGTTATAGGTATGGGCATGATTTTAGAATTTTAGGAGACATATTAAAAGGATGATTGAGCATGACCTTAAATTATGAGTTAAGTGGCACTATCACTGGAATGTCTTAAAGCTAGGTGAGAGTTAGGCACTTGTTGATGTATATAGTTATGTGATTTATTATGAAAGTATATATGCCATATGATGTATTATGAAATTTTGAATGTTTGATTGTTTACATGATTTAGTGCATGAAAGTGATGTACTAGAGTTAATCAATTTAAAACTAGATTAAATACGTATATTGAGGTTAATTAACATGATGTTGATGAGGAGATTTTATGGAACTCATGATTATGTGAAAGTTATATGTAATATGAAGTTAAATGAAACCTCTTTTCCTTTCCAGATTATTTAACTGCATGAAAGTGATGTATGTCCGAGGTGTTGGGATTAGTGTCCTAATTCTCCCAGAGTCTCGTTGTTTTGTAAAGATACACATTGTTCAATGAATAAAATAAGTGTTATTTAATTCTGGCATTTACTCATATCCAATAAACAAAGCTCCTTGGTTATCTTATGTGAACTTAAACATGTATATGTGATATACAAGTGGATCATGTATTAAGTGATAACCTAAATCAGTCTGTAGTATAAAGATTAAGGTGAGATACCTGATCCTGGTGACACTATGGATACGGCTCGCTTTATAGAGGTTTGCAAGTGTTATAAACTACTACAGATGGTAAATTCTAACCATTCATGTGGAGACGTGGAGTGGGGGCGTCCTATACAAAGAGTTTGTATAAGACCTGGACCATGAGATGACTAGACTCTGTATATAATGTCGTTGATACTAGAGACTTGCATCTCACCTAAATGACTATAGGTGACACGACCTCAATCTTGAGTATTTTGGGAACTCCTGCTTTTGAGGGCGGTCCTTTGATTAGTATGGGTGAGAGTGGCCAGATTGCCAACTCAACATGCCTACTTTTTTGGGAACTTTTCTGATCTGGGAGCTGGGAACTCAATCCATAAGATGGAATTCACTTATTTCTCGAAGTAGAGATAAGTAGAGAGATTGCTCCCTTAAGGGCTGATTCCGAGGCTTGAACATAGTGGCCACAACTTCTCTTTGAAAAAGAAGACTCAGTCATAGTAGAACTATGATTTATGTTCATTAGAGGGATCAGTGGTACTTAAGGAGACAGATATAGCTACAGGGGCATAACAGTTATTGACCCAACTGTACTTATGAGCGATCTGTGAAGGGTTGTCGCACTGCTGATTGGTTAAGATGGACACATAATATATTTGTAGTGAGGAGAGTTCAGCAGTCGGTCTTTAGTGGAGTGCCTGGCAGTTAACGAATGGTGGATCCCGTGACTAAAGAGTTTAGTCAGTTATTCACGTACTGTTGGAGCTTTGGATCTACAGATCCATCAGGCCTCTTTGGTAGCTTGGATTCATGTTGAAGGATCAAGTTCTTAGTGTTGATTTGAAATATTCAAATTGACAAAAGGTATTTTGATTATGTATGATATAATCGGTATGATGTATAAGATACATTTAGTGGAGGATTGATATAAATGAGATTTACATTAAGTACCATGGAATAGGAAAAGAACTATGGTTTATATGTTTCATGAGATGAAATATTAAAACTATAGGTTATTAATATAGTATGATAAGTTGGTTATCATTTATGTTTATAATAATATTAATTATTAGATAATTAATACTTTTTCTTTTAAATAACCAAACTAGTGGGTGGTTATTGATCATGGTAACCGTGAGTTTAAAAGTAAATTGGTCTATTTTGAAAAGGGAGCTTTTACAAAAGTTTGAAAAAGAATTTTGAGTTTTATCTCCAGTGAAAAGAAACTCATGGAAGTCGTCAAGTAAATAAAGATTTATTAAACGACGGCTGGGCGAGCTAAACGATCGTGCAGGTGCTAGCTAAACGATCGTGCAGTGTTTACTAAACGATCCCATAGCTATGTTAAACGATCGTTGGCCCAAGGTAAACGATCGTGCAGAATCGACCGAGCTAAATGATAGAGTTAAACGATCACATAGCTTTTGCTAGACGATTGCATAGTTTTATCTAAATGATTGGGCATCGACCTATACGATAGGTCTCCGACTTCTCCCACTTGCCCAGTCGTGTACGCGGTCGTTCTTTCCTCCGTTCGTCTGCCTCACACCAAGTCCGAACAGAGCCCACCCTTTAGATTCTCACACTGAGAATTCCAAGGTCGCCTTGTTGGTGGTGTCAGACTCAACTCGACACCGTCGAGGTTTTTCGAAGGCCGCTCATAGTGCTGCGGAGGCCGTTTGCTATTGTGAAGGAGTTCGTGACCGAGGAGATCGTCGAGTACGAACGCGAAGTGTTCGTGCTGTTTTCGTGCAGTGTTGCGGTAGTGTAGATTGGGTGCTTGTGGTTGCTGTGATCGATCAGAATGCGCATCAGATCGTGGAGACACTTCTGCCGTTGTTAGTACAGTTTTTCCCTCTGTACTTTTATTGTTTCATGCTGTAATTTCTCTGTAAATTGTATAACCGCTTGTATTGAAGTCGACTGTAAATGATTTGTTGATTCATGATTGTAATTTGGAATAGTCTTGCTTCCGTTGCTCACGGATATCGAATGTCCGATTTCCTTCATGAGGGCGTTAGTACATGAAAGAGAAGTACTAGGGCTGGTGTGTATGAAAGTGGTACATACCTAAAAAGGATCTGAGGTGTACATAAAAGGTATACACTCAGTGGGTTATGTGTATACGAAAGAGGTGTATACATAACCATGTGTACGAAAAAGGTACACATTTAGTGGGTTATGTGTATACGAAAGAGGTGTATGCATAACCACCTGTACGAAAGAGGTACACATCCCAGGACTTGGGGTGTACGTAAGAGGTGCACTCTAGGGGAAAGGAAAAAGAGTGCTCCATGCAAGAGAAATCTTCAGGTCCCACTAGTATAAAGTTTCAGTTCATGTTACATTTATTGGACATAAATGCTGAGCCTGACCCCGATAGTGGGGTTACTTACTGAGTATTTTATACTCACTCTTTCTCATGTTTATGTTTAGGTAAGGGCAGGGACGCGCCGGCGAATGACAAGAGGAATCCATGATCGAGTCACTGGAGACCAGTTTTATGCTTCCGCTCATAATATTTAGATTTCTTTTCATGATTTTTTTTTCAACTTTTAGTTTTGATATTTGAAACTTACTATTAAGATTTGTTTTCAGACCTATTTATTACCATTTATGATTTATGGGTACCTTATCATTTGATTTTAATATTTGAATTTAATAGAGGCCTTTTAAATTTACCTTATTTATTTAGCATTTATTTCACTATAAAAGGGTGTCGTTTTAAGTTCCATGCATGCATGTGTTTAGTAACGACCTAACTTGAATCTTAGAGGGTCGGGTCGTTATAAAAATATTTCACATACTAAATATTTATAAATCTGCACTTCATTCCCAGACTACTTAAGTCTATACTCCAAAGATAGGCTTTTTAAATCCAAACTTCCAAAATCTGCACTCCAAACACAGTTTTCTTAAACCCAGGCTACCTAAACCTCTCAGTCTATTCCCTCAGGCTTAACATTCACAGGTTCAAGATTCCAAATCTGCACATCAAACACTCTCTAAGGTGAATCCTACAATTCTACAAAAGAAATGAAATCCTATAATCCTACAAAAAAAAAAAAAAAAAAGAAAAGAAAAAAAAGAAAAAAAAAGAAAAGAAAAGAAAAAGAAAAAGAAAAAGAAAATCATACAATCCTACAAAACAAATAAAATGAACACATTTCCAAGACTACATGTTCTCAACTTTAAACCTCTACAAACACACAAAAACCACAAGTTGAACTCCAAAAGAATAACTAATCTCAACCCATCCCACACAACATTCAAAATTCATAAGCTTTTACAATCATACAAAAGTAATAAGATGAATCCTCCAATCCTAAAAAACAAATAAAATCAACATACTTCCAAGACTACATATTCTCAACCTGAAACCTCTACAAACACACAAAAACTACAAGTTGAACACCAAAAAAAAGATAACTAATGTCAATCCATCCCACACAACATTCAAAATTCATAAACTTCCACAAACAACAAAAAATTCCAAGTAAACTCCAGAATAAGTATTACTAATTTCAACCCACCCCACATAATATTCAAATTTCATAAACATCCACAAACATCCACAAACATACAAAAACTCTAGAAAACACATCAAAATCTAGTTGTTTGGCTACCATAACTACATGATAGCCAAAAATTCATTATCATAAAGCTACTAGTAAGACATAACTACTTTGCTACCATAACTGTAGGATAGCAATATATTAACCAACTAGATAATGAAGTAATCATACCTAATTCGATGACCCTTCTCTTTGTAATCGTATCATATCTTCAATTAGTTTTTTCCATTTCCTCCATTTGTCTTGTATGATCCTCTCTCATTTATTTTTTTAATGTCTTCAAGTTCCTTAATCCACGATTGAGACTATTCGAAATTGGCTTTCAATTCTCTCACTTCCCTACCTTCCATTCCTTGAGTATATGATGAACTCGATGAGTTGCTACCCTTTCTTAACTTATGTTTTGATGCAAACAATTGCTTTAATCTAGGTATCAATGAAAAATGACATAATACCTTATGTGGAATTATTTTACCCTTGCCATCACTTTGTACCGAGACTCACCACAAATGGAGCATTGTTGCAAATTTGCAAATTCTTTCAAATACAATACACCATCATATTTGCACGCATGAATAGACTCATAACCTAGGCCTAAGTCAAGCAATTTTCGCTTAGCTTCATAAAAGGAATCAGGTATAGCGGTGCCGGCTGGAAATGTTGCTTTTAACAATTTTAGCAACATGTCAAATGATTTATTATTCTAGCCGTTGAAAACTATGATATGTATCAACTTCAATAAAAAGTTCAAGAACGAAAATTGAGAACAATCAGAGTATAGTTCATTACGTGCTTCGATCATTAAATCCTCGAATAAGTTTGTGGCATCTCTTTCTTGACCATTAGAGGACATTTCATTCTCAATCCCTTCTTCATTTACATCTTCATTTTCAGTTGGAACTTGTAGATCATTTGTAAAATTCAACATTTTATTTTCTTCAATAACATTACACTCTATACTATTTGCTTCAACATTGTGTGTTGAATGAGTTGTATGACTTTCAAAACCTCTAGATAAGTTAATTGGCTCTCCATGATATACTCATTCATAGTATGAGGGAGATATTCCATATGTTAATATATGTCGCTCCACAACATTTAATTTTTCCCACATTGAGTTCATACAATTCTTGCATGGATATCTTATTCGTCAAGAATCATTAACATAAAAATTCAAATCTAAAAACTATGATACTTCTTCTCAATAATCCACCTATAACTTATTTCTAAGTTCGATCAATTCTTTATTCATTCTTAAAAATAAACCTTTTTTGACCAACTTGTAATCCAAAACAAATTATTATCTGTATTATTTAGATAATGAATAGTACAAAGATCAAATTGAAATAATTTAATAGATGGTGGTTCATGAATAAAGAGAAGGAGGAATAAAATCTCATCACATCATCTTTTCATTCACTACAAGAATTTTGGGCTTTAATGTCGGTTGGAAAAAGTGAAATCAGATGTATAATGTCAGTTTTTGTTTTTTTTTTTTTAAAAGCAGACCTTTAATGTCGGTTTTAAACCGACATTAAAGACCCGTTTCACTTTTTCCTCTAACTTTCTATTTCCCCCCCCCCCCCCCCCCCCCCCCCCCCCCCCCCCATTTTTTTCATTTCCCTCTTTCTTTCTCAAGATCTTCTTCCAAGCCCCATGAAATTCATATTTTTTTTCATTTTTTCCAAGACATTAAAGACACTTCCGAAAAACGCTTCCCCTTCCCGGAAAACCCACATTCTTCCAAGCCCTAGCCCATCTTGCCTTCTTATCTCTCTTGGTCTCACTCCCCTGTCCCTCCCCGTTCTTGTGAGGCCTATTTCGACAATGGCTTCACCCATCACTACCAGGACTACCTTATCCTCCGAGATCGCTCCCAGTGATGGCTTCAAATCGGCGGCTAGTTTCGTCGCTGAAATCGGATGTATAATGGATTTTGAAGGCTTCAGGCACATTCACAGTGAATTTGTTTTGTAGCAAGGGCTATTTCCTCCTCTTTATGAAAATATTTATTCGCAGCCTTGTGGAAATCAAAGTCTAATTCTTTCTTTTCTTTCCATTTTTACAAGTCCCCGTGTTAGGAGTTTGGCATGTGTGTTTTTCTGAAATGGCTGTGATCTTTTTGGAATTGGAATCGTTGATCATATAAGAGATACTTCTATACTCGTACATGGAGTCTCATCATAATTCTTCACTAATTTAATGAGTTTCCTTTCTTCATGTTCTTTTTCTTAATTTTTATTTGTTGCTTGTAGGTTCATTTTGTCAAATTATGTTGCTATTTTTTAGGATATTAGTTCCATATGAACAGGTGATTACTATTGCTTACCTTAGAAATCTATCTTTTTGCATTTATCTGTGTTTTTTTATTTTTTTTATGTAAGGTTTAAAGTTGAAAGGATTGCTTAAAAATCAAGCAGGTTTTGCGCCATCAGATATGTTCCCTTCTCATTACATCACTTCGTACAAATGCGGAGGTAATTAATTTGGACAATTTGTTTAATAAATCTTTAAATTTAATGGCCATTCTTGTTGAGATCTTGGTAATGATTGGCTTCCTTTTGCTCCATTCCCATGTCATGTTAGCTTGAAGAGGAAGCTGAGGAGCCTTATTTTCGACGTCTGGTCTTGCGGTCAGTTGCCCATATAATTAGACTATATAGTACATCCCTCATCACTGAATGTGAGGTCTATTCTATGCGAATAAACTTTTTAATTGTGACATGAAAATTTGGATATGAACTTCATTAATTGTTGTTTTGTTATTGTTTAACTTCCTTAACTCTTGGTATACGCATATCCAACCTTAATTAGTTCACAGATTTCAATACCAAGACTTGACTGCTTCATATGTGTCTGACTTTCTATCAACTGTTTCAGTTCTTATTTATATGTTTTTTTAAACAAGAAATAACTCATTGATATAATGAAAAGAAAAATGTTAAAGGGGTACAAATTACAAAGGGAGTGAGAGAGAATAAAGGAAGAAAAAAGGAAAAATCATGAACTCAGAGAAAGAAGCAAAATCAAGAACTTTAGAGAGAAATCAAGCAAATAGAGGTCAGTTGAGAGAACAATAAATCTGCTAAAGAACAATGGATTTATCAAATAATCCCACCTTCTTTGAACCAAAAATCTTTAGAGCTTGCAAATCAAGGCTGAGGTAAAGATGGAAGACAAGGCGTATTATCGTCAATGGCTTTCACGCTGCGCAATCCCTTGGTTTGTTGGAGAGGACAAGAGGTCAACGATTACGTGAGTCGCTCAAACAATCCCAATCAACCTCTCTCACAGTACAAGAATAAAAAATGACTATTTATACTGGAGTGAATGGTTATCTTGATTCTCTACTAACCATTCCAAAAGGAGCTGCAACAACAAAAAAGAAACACACAGTGACTGAAACACTACCAAAAAGTAAATTTCAACCAGAGCTTGTGGAAAAGTGCTGGATGCTTATTTATGGGCTTTAGAGCAACAAATCTTCTAATTCTAGAAAACTTAGAGCAATCACACAATTCTATGAGATGAAAGGCTAAAAGACAATGTGAGGAGACCTAAGCTTTTTCAACAGCAAAGAAACCGAGAGCAACAACCACAAGATAACCAATGGGAGCTCCAAAACACCAATCAAATTTTGGTATAATAATCAAACATCTCCTCATTATCGCATCTAATCTTGTGTTTCATAAGTGGAGTAAATACATTGAGGTCGTCTGTCATTTTATATGTAAGAAAATATGATGCAAGTCTTGTGTGTTTCTTGGTTATTCTTGGGGTAGTTATTTGTTTTCTAAGGCTTACGTACTTGGTTCCTTGGTTTCTATATTTTAGTTCTAGTTTTTGGAGAACCATTTTTTGTAATTTGGTCTCAATACCTTTATTTTAGGAGGATAGTTAATTGTGTTGCCGACTGGTTGAAAGTTTTGAATATCTGGTTGTAAGTTGGAGACATTTTGAATAAAATTTTAATTCCAGACTCGAGTTCCATCAAAATACAGACTTTTGGAGTTGTAGCCTGAGAGCATTACTTTTAGTGGCTGATCAGTAATCTAGAATTCCTCTTAAGATTCATGATTACAACCTACTGCAAAGTGCCAATTTTGAATTTGCCTACAGCTCCAATGAGATTTTGCAGAAGGGAGGGATTTCCAAGGCTCCTCCCACTAAAGCCAAATGTTTGTATTCATATATCGAGATTTTTGTTTTTCCTTATAGAGGTTTTCCATTTTTAATATACTATGATAATAAAATCACTATTTTGAACTCATTATTGAGTGTCTAGTTATATACGTGTATATATATATGTGTATATATGTGTGTATATATATATATATATATATATCAAGAAATTTAATGAAAAGTGAACTGAGTTTTTAGTTTCATATCCATCTATCTTTTTTATTTTATTTGTTTGTTTTTTTGTGGTACCTATATTCTTGTCACTTTTGTTGTAGACAAGCAATACAATATTGAGCTTTTTATGGAAATGCTTTGAACAATGTTATACTGCTTCCTCATTATTCTACATTAAAGCTTAGACTTAAATAGAATCTAAATCTACTGTATAACTATAATTTTCCCTTTTACCAAATGCAGGTTTTCCTCAATATTCTATTGAAGGTTACTTTTCTTGATCTACCATCTTTTCACGATGGGGGACTCTACTTCCTAACTGATGATGCTTCCTCTAGAAATGATTATAGGTATGCCTTCTATCCACATCTCTAAGCATGTGATGAAAAAGAAGATGGGCCTGCAGTCCTTAATTTACCTTACGTCATTTCTCATGCAGGAGTATTTGGTGCCCCAAGAATATGTCCAGATAATGAGAGAATATATGTTGAACAAACGTCCACTATCCTCGTACAATCAAGTGTGTGAAGTGTTCAAGAGAGAGCTTGGCATGACACCGGATAAGGTATATTTACTTAGCTAAACCTGTTTCATATAATTAGATTATGCATTCATTCTATTGAATGGAGATTACTTTTGCAATCTGACAGAAGCTGGTTATCTTGATTGTGTTACTGTTACATATGAGTTGGCACTTCTATTTTCTGTATCCTGATCACATTATAGCACGTTTCAATGTGCATGAAAAATTGAAGTTTCATTAACATTTGACCTTTCATATGATTATATAAATGTGATTATGGTTATAATATTAATTTTTCTCCTTGGATCAGAATCTGCCTGAGGTTTATGCAAATGTGGCAGAAACATTATGTGCTATAGCTCGTAATGCCCCATCTGCTTTTGCTGCTAAACTTTCTAGCCCCAGGTTGACCAAGAACTGCTTCTTTATTTTTTAGTTTTTATGGTAGTATGCAGATAAGTCATCGTTGTTTTGACTTATCAATCACTTCTTATGTAGTTTTGTTACAAGGATATTTGATCATGCTTTAGAAGATTCACATTCAAAGTCTGGCCTTGTGCATTCACTTTCTGTATGCATTTCTTTGTTGGATCCAAAGAGATCATCAGCGTATTCTCCTTTGTTTCACTCTTTCTGAAATCAACATATGTATGAATGTCTAGTTCCTGTTGATCCAGAGACTGTTGGTGCAATGCTCCCTAAACTTGGTTAGTGTATGATGCTAGTTTCATTTATTTAATGGTGCCTTAGTTCACGCTTATGCTCTCTATATTCTCTAAATCAATGGGCTAGATGTATAAAAGAAACCATAGAAGGCATACAACTATCAATATCAGGTCAATAATCATCAAAGTTTTAGAGAAATATTTAATTGTTATTGATCTGGTATTGATAGGTGTGTGCACTTTGTGGTTTCTTTTATACATCTAGCCCATTGATTTGGCATGCATGTACACAGCAAGAAAGCAGCATTGTGAGTAGCACTATGAATGTAGCAGCATGGTCTCCATAATTGCAAATATTTGATTTACTTGTGGGAAGTAAAATTCTTCTATTAGTTTCTGATAGCACTTGTCTCACAGGTGATTAGTTAAAACTCTTAAACTTGTCATCTGATGATAAAAGTATTACCCACAGCATATGGAGAATTACGACCTCCTCTTGGAAAACATCGTTTGAAGGTAGGTGCTTAATTTGTGTTGTATAAATTTATATGTTCAAGGTATGGCTCTCTGCTAGAAGTTAGGTTTAAGAGAATTTTGTTTTAGAACTTGATATTGTTCTTGTGTGTTGTGATGTGTGTTTTCTTAACTCATATCCTAACTTCAATTTTGCTTCTTTGCAATAAACTTTCAGGAACTATTGACATGGATTTGATTACCACGGGAGTATCGGCAAGCGAAAGGATGCGAAGGGAGAGTTTATTATCGGCAACTCGCAACATTATTATGGAGAAAATGCAGCTTGGAGGACCCTCCATGCGCCTGGCCGAGGTCTACTGCTAACTTTTACTATGTGCAGTAACTTTACTTGTTAAGTTAAAGTTAAATTCTAAATCTTTCCAATTCTTCTGTAGTTGCTGGATGAGCTGAAGAAGAAAAATCCTGATAATGAAGTCCATCTCAACAACGTATATTACATCTCTTAATCTCTCAAACCCTCCCAAATTTGTAGACAAATAAAATTGTGTTGCCCTTACACGGAAGATTCTGTTGCCCTTGTAAAATCATAATCTTTGTATTACTTGTAATTTGTGTTTTCAAGGCCTAAATTATTGTACGCCTTTTAAATTATAATTCTATAGCAGAATTTGGATTAAATGTAATAAATTTACAATCCATACATGAATAATATCTCATAGCCACAGCGTTCGATGATGGTGTGTCATGTTATACTTTTTTACCGAAAAAATGGATTTGGCAAGGGAACTTTAAAAAACGGACAGATTCGGGCTTCAATGTCGGTTAAGAATAAAAAAAAAACAACCAACATTAAAGACCTTTAATGTCAGTTGCAACCGGCAGGCTTTAATCACTAAAGGCCTTTAATGTCGGTTGCAATCGACATTGAAGGCTGTGTTATTGAAGCCCTTTAATGTCGGTTTAAAACCGACATTAAAGGCAATCGACATTAAAGAGCTTTAATAACACTATCTTTAATGTCGGTTGCCAACCGACATTAAAGCCCGAATTTCTTCTAGTGATTCAAGGTAAAATGTAGCCAAGCCTTACTTTCTTTGAGCAAAACTATGTCTTATAAAAAAAATAGTAATAAATAAATAATCACTCTAAACCAAAAATTAAAATTATTGAAATTATGAGGTTATGAAAATCATGCTAAAAAAAAACTCATTAATTAACATCGAAGCAAATCTCAATAGAAGTCACAAACACCTTAACAACAAAGCTATAAGACAAATAATATAGCAAAAGAATTTGGGGGGAGGGTCAAAAGCACAACCATCTTCTAGAAACATCATAACACTTCCAAATTCCTAATTTCAAGATATATAGATAGAGAGAAAACGTTACACAAAAGATAGAGATCATTCAAAAGCCTTACTTTATATACCTCTTTGGTAAATCAAAATCTTTTAATGAATGATCAACTACTACACTACCCTCAAATTTCTTTTTTCTATGGATCATGGGTCCAAAGTCATTCCCAACTATAAGGTGGAGGTAATATTACAACTTTATAAGAAAAACCCTCAACCCAACAAGTATGACCCATCCCATTTATACTTTCCTTTCATTACCTTTTCATCCTACAAACCTATTCACCAAATTTAATGGCAAAAGGAGATTAATGCTAAATTAATTTATAAAACTCTTCATGTGGAAATCAATTCATTTATTTATTTTCTTACTTTTTAAATTACATGACTAAACAAAGATAACATTTGTAGACTATTAGAAAATTTCTAAATTACATGACTAAACAAACACAACATTAGAAAATGTTTCAAGGCATGAAGCATGAAGTTCTATAAACACAAAGATTGAAGTAGAAACATTTAAATCGTCTAGAAAAAGAAAAAATTAGAAAATTTTAAGAATAAGAAAATAAATAAATAAATCAACCACAACGGGAAAAAAGTGGAAAAGTTAAGAAGAATATTTTGGTAAATTTTTTACTAGTTTAGGCATCAAGGGCAGAAAATGAATATGAATTTTCAATTAAATTTCTTTGTGCCATTATGACTTTGTTGAGATTCAGAAACTATTTTACAATTTAAAAAATGTATAACTTGAGCTAAGGTGCTTGTCTAATTTCCACTTTGAATATCTTCCTAGGTATATTTATGTGTAAAAAAAATTTAGGCTTGAAAAGAAGGGAATACTTTTGATATTTAGGACAAAGATGGGAATGGATCAAATGTCCGAATCAAACATCACATAAAGACAAAACCAAGGAAATTGTTATTTAGTAAACTAAGGAAATATATGCATAATCTCAATCCTTTCAAAATAACTCATCAAAAGTATAGTCAAAATTTAACTTACCAAAAGTAGTTTCTAACAGATGGACAACCAGTTGCCTTCAAGGTTAAAGGACGAATGGACTATGGATGACAGATAGCAGACGATAGACGAACAACTGGGTTCGATTTGGGGGGTTCTCGTTTGTGTGCTAGGTTAAAAGAAGGAAGAAGGCAGATCTGGAAATTGAGGGTTCGATTTGGGGGTTTTAAAATGGAACTCCCGACGAGCTATCATAACCGTTGGGAGTTCCTACACAACTCTTGACGAATTATTTAATTCGTCAGGAGTTTAGCCCGTCCAGATTGGCCTTCCGTTCCCATCTTCTGACGGACATGGTGAGGCATCGGGAGTTTAGTTGAACTTCCGACGCCTGCTTTTGGCGCGTCGGGAGTTCTTACCAACGGCCAACGAGGTACATACCGTGTCAGAAGTTATTGAGCACTCTGAATGGCACCCTTACGTAGTCGGGAGAGAGTTTCTCTTCCGACATTGTATTTCTCGATGGTTGTTTTAGGCGTCGGAGAATCCCTTTTGTTAGCATAAATTCTTAATATCTATATTGAATAAATAAACCCTAGGATCATTCATATCAAATTGTCAAGAATAACATACCGGATTCCATTGCAAAATTGCTGATAGCTTCGAGATGATGATGGATGACTATGGTCTTCCTCAACCAAAACTCCGAATGCCCTTAGTGGGATCTCTCTAGATGGGATCAAGAAAGACTGAGTGCTTATTGTTTTGGTATATTGGAGACCATAGCCCTAAGATCTCTTTATAACTAGTTCAATTAGGGTTCCCATTAAACCCTAATTAACTAGGAATAAGCTTCTACCCATTAAGTCCACACTCAATTAGGAATCTAGGGCTTTAATTAATTAGATCACATAATAGGGCCCAATCTAATAAAATAACCCAATGTGATAAATTATAATCCACATACATAGCCCATGCTTTAATTAAACATATTATTATTTAAATATGTCTAACAATCTCCCACTTGGGCTATGTCTGTGTACCTGATATAATTAAATCACATAAATCTTAAGCGCGCATAAACATGTTATTTCATTAATAGAATTCCCCTTTAGTTCAATCTGGTCCATCTCTTGTATTAGCACGGAATCAAGGTGGCTTTCGTCATTACCCTTGTAACTAAACCTTTCTTGATCACCAATTCCAATACATTCAATGACATAGATCAAGTATGGATGGATAGCATGGAAACTATATGCAAAGTGATCTAAATCATGCCTGTTTCCAACTGGTCCAAATTCCTTAATGAGATCATGCTAAAAAACTTTATGCTAAACTGATGCATGATAAACGAGTTCAGATAATAAAACATAAACCATCAACTTTATTCTATATAGAAAATAAACAAATAAGGTCAAAGAACATCCTCAATAACAAACTCTCACTAAACCATGGAATTAGAAAAGTGACTAACACCCATGTGAGCAACATGCTCATGAAAAACTTTATGTGGTAAACCTTTAGTCAATGGATCTGCCACCACAGAGTTTGTTCCTATGTGTTCTATCGAAATTTGACCATTCTGAATTCTTTCTTTAATAACCAGAAACTTCACGTCTACATGCTTTGACTTCGTATTGCTTTTGTTGTTATTGGAATACATCACTGCCGACTTATTGTCACAAAATAATTTTAGTGGTCTTTATATGCCAACCACTATTCGTAGCCCAGTGACAAAATTTTGCAACCATATTCCATGATTGGATGCCTTATAACATGTTATAAACTCCGCAGCCATGGTAGAAGAAGCCATAAGTGTTTGTTTAACATTTTTCTAGGATACAGCTCCTCCAGCCAACATGAAGATATAGCCTGAAGTGGATCGCAAAGTGTCTTGACATCCGGCATAATCAGAATCAAAATACCCAATGATCTCCAAAACTTCTGATCTCCGATAAGTGAGCATATAATCTTTTGTTTTCTGTAAATACCTCATAACCCGTTTGGCTGCTTTCCAATGATACATCCACGGGTTACTCAAATATCTGCCTAACACTCCAACTATGAACGCAATATCTGGACGCGTACATACTTGGGCATACATTAGACTTCCAATGGCTGATGCATAGGGAACCTTCTGCATCTCCTTAGTCTCAAGTGTGGTCTTGGGGCATTGACCTAAATGAAATTTATCAACTTTAGCGATCGGGGTATCCCCCGGTGCACAATCTTTCATGCCAAATCTACTCAAGATCTTTTCAATGTAGTTCTTTTGTGACAATCTCAAAATACCTTGAGAACGATCTCACAGTATTTCAATTCCTAATACAAAAGAAGCATCAACAAGATCCTTCATCTCAAAATTTCTTTTGAGAAATCTCTTAGTGTCATGCAATAAGCCTACATCATTACTAGCTATGAGTATGTCATCGACATATAACATCAGAAAGGTTGATTTACTCCCACTGAACTTGTGATAAACATATTCTTCCACAATGTTCACCTCAAAACCAAATGAGGTTATCACTTCATGGAATTTGTGATACCATTGACGAGATGCTTGCTTGGGACCGTAGATGGATTTCTTTAATTTACACACCATAGACTTTAAATTACTAGACACAAAGTTTTCTTGTTGCACCATATAATTCGTCTCATTAATGTTCCCTTGAGAAACGCAGTTTTTACATCCATCTGGTGTAGCTCTAAATCAAAGTGAGCTACCAGTGCTATGATTACCATAAAAGAGTCTTTCGATGAAACCGGAGAGAAAGTCTCTTTGTAATCAATGCCTTCCTTTTGAGTAAAACCCTTTGCAATAAGACGAGCCTTATATCTTTCGATATTGCCATGTGAATCCCTTTTGGTTTTAAATATCCATTTATGACCTATGGGTTTCACTCCTGATGGAAATTCGACAAGTTCCCAAACTTCATTATCTTTCATGGATTTTATTTCCTCTTCCATAGCACTTATCCATTTTTTAAAGTTAGAACTTTGTAAAGCTTGTTGGAAGTTGATTGGATCATCTTCCATTACGCCTACATCATCTTGATGTTTTTGAAGAAACACAATATAATCATCTGGAATTGCACTTCTTCTCTCTCTAGTAGATCTTCTTAATGGCACTTCTTGAAGTTGTTGAGTTTGAACTTCAGGTTCAACAATGGGGACTTCATTGTTGTCTTGTTCTATAATTGGTTCAATAATTAAGTCAGGAATTGAAGCCCGAACATCATTTATAATCACATGAGGAAAAGAAACCAATTCCTCTTCAAAGACAACTTTCATTATGTTATCTTCCCCCCAAACTCAACATCCTCAAGGAATCTAGTATTTCTTGTCTCAAACAATGATCTAGAAATGGGATCATAAAACTTGAAACCCCGAGAGTGCTCAAAATACCCAACAAAATAGCAGCTAATAGTTCTTGAGTCCAATTTTCTTTCATTAGGCCTATAAGGCCTAGCCTCAGCTGGACAACCCCAGATGTGAAGATGCCTAATACTAGGCTTTTTTCCTGTCCACAACTCATAAGAGGTTTTAACTACTGCTTTACTAGGTACCTTATTAAGGATATATGCTGCAGTCTTTAGTGCCTCACCCAGAGGGATTCTGGTAGAGAAGAATGACTAATCATACTTCTTACTATATCCTTAAGTATTCTATTTCGCCTCTCCACTACACCATTCATGCTGGGTTTGCCCGACATAGTGTATTTCGGGACGATTCCACATTTCTCTAGGTATTTGGCAAAGGGCCCTGGACCTTGTTCACCTGATCCATCATATCTACCATAATATTCACCACCACGATCAGATTTGATAATCTTAATTTTCTTTCTAAGTTGAAGTTCTACTTCAGCTTTGAAAGACTTGAAAACGTCTAAGGATTGAGACTTCTCATGAATTAAATATAGGTACCCATATCTTGAATAGTCGTCTATGAACGTAATAAAATACTGTTGTCCATTCCAAGAGGCCGTAAGGAATGGACCACAAATGTCTGTATATATTAGTTATAAGACGTCTAAGCATCTGTTGGCACCTAATTTTCTTATGTTTGTCTGTTTTCCCTTAATACATTCCACACAAACGTTGAAGTTACTTAAATCAAGGGAATCAAGAATTTCATCTGACACAAGTCTCTGAATTCTTTGTTTAGAGATGTGACCTAAACTCTTGTGCCATAACATAGCGGAATTCTCATTTAACTTACGCTTTGCACCACATGAATTAGATAACAAGATCTTGTTAAATGAAGTAAAAGAATCAAGCATATATAGATTATCAATTAAAGAACCGGTACCAATAAGCTTAGAATCTAGGCTAACTTTATTATTTCCAAAAGAACAAGAAAAACCAAATTTATCCAAACTGGAAATAAAAACTAAATTACGTCTAAATGACAGTACAACAAGAGTTTCATTCAGATCCAAATAACAACCAGTTTTTAAAAGTAATCTAAAATTTCCAATAGCTTCAACTAGAACTGCTTTGCCATCGCCTACATAGATGAATCTTTCAGTATCACTTGGTGGCCGGCTCCATAGGCAACCCTGCATTGATATACTTATGTGAGTACTAGCACCATAATCTATCCACCAAGTATTTGTAGGTACAAAAGCTAAATTAACTTCAGAACAAACCAAAGTAAGAAGTTTACTCTTTTTTACACGCCACTTGGCATACTTGGGACAATCTTTCTTGAAGTGACCTTTCTTTTTGCAGAAAAAACAAGGATTTTCAGTAGCTTGTTTCTTGTTTTTATTCTGTTGAGATGTCCCTTCAACAACATCCACAATTCTCCTTTTCTTCTTATCACAAGAGCCTATTGTCAAATGAGCACTTTCTGTCCTTTCTCTTTTAATCCTATCTTCTTCTTGCACACATTGTGAGATAAGCTCATTAATACTCCATTTATTCTTCTGAGTATTATAGCTTATCTTAAACTGAGTGAACTGTGCAGGAAGAGAGATAAGTACTAGATGCACGAGTAAATTTTCATTTATCTCGATATCAAGTGCCTTTAATTTATCTGCGAGATTGGACATTTCCATAATGTACTCCCTTATGTTAACATTGCCCTTATACCTCATAGAAGTTAAAGAAGTCAAAAGACTACTTACTTTTCCTTTCTCATTTCTAGCAAAATATTTCTCAATTTGAGTAAGGAACTTATTGGCATTTTCACTTTCTGTGATAGAACCCCGAAAAGACTCCGGAATGGAGTGTCTAATGATCATTAGACACATACGATTTGACCGTTCCCACTTCTCTATATTAGCCGTATTTGGTCGTTCCTCAATAGAAGTAGGTTTATCGGTCCTTAATGCAAGGTCCAAATCTATACACCCAAGAAGTATCTCTAGGCTTTCTTTCCACATCTTGAAGTTTGATCCATTCAACTTAGGGATTGAACTTAGATTTCCAAATATTTGAGTAAGACCAACTGAAATAATAAACAACAAAACATATGCTCACAATTAAAACATAACAAAATAATTTCACATATGTGGTGGGTCCCTTTAACAAGATACCTAACACAACATTGATGTCCAGCCTTTGGGCAAAAACACCAACGGTAAATGGTGCTCTCAATGTAGTAATCAAAGTACTAACAATTAACTCTGTCAAAAAGTCGTCTTTCTTTGGACCGACTATTTTTCACATGAGCAATCCTTATAATCGCCACATACTCATTACCACATGTATATCCACAATTTGGCCAAATAATTATCTTCCTTTGGGCCGATAATTATCCGCATAAATTCATGAATATGCACATCTTATATTTTAGAATTAAATTAATCTAGATAACAGAGACTACTATGGTAACATATTATTTTGACCAACTCAATCTAAAATATAAGACACGATAATATAATAATATTATTGTACAAAAATAAAAGAGGAAGAATATCAAATAGTCTTTACCAATATTCACTTAATAATTGCATACACATAATACAATTAAAGCAACAAAACATGTGAATATCGCTAAATTTCATCAATCAAATTTAAATTTAAATTCACCAAAATATCAATCAAATTTAAATTTAAATTTACCACATTATCAATCATATTTAAATTTAAACCATAGCATGATCAATTAGTCTTGAATCCACAACATGATTATTCAAATCTTGACTTAAATCACTAGTAAAACTTTAAATTCAAATTCACAAACCTTATTAATTTAAAAGCTAGATTTAAATTCACTCAATTATCAATAATCAAGATCAAGAATCACCGGCAAAATCAAATAAGCAATATTAGCAAAATTTCAATTGGCAATTGACCGATTTGATTCTCCAATCGACGTCCAATTTCTTAGCTTGCTGAGCATCAGTGTTGAAGCCTTGCTTCCGCCACCATTGAAAGAAACAAATTCCATTGAAAGAAACTTGCCGCCATGGAAAAAAAAAATTGGCAATTGCTAGCGACACAACAATATGCACAATCTGTGCATATTTTATTTTATTTTATTTTATTTTTAATTCTTTTAATCACAATCTGTGTTCATGCTTACAATTAATCACAACAAATTGCTAAAAGAACAAAAAAAAAAAGGGACAAAATCTAAACAATTGGTAACATGATTCAATTTGTGGGCTTCGCTTTTAGGCATTGTTCATGCCACAACAAAAATAATCTTTAAATTCTTTAACCAAAACGAAAATTGAATCACAATACCAATGAAAAATGAATAAACCAACAATCTAACATGAAATTCATGCTTTGATACCACTTATTAGCATAAATTGTTAATATCTATATTGAATAGGATCATTCATGTCAAATTGTCAAGAATAACATACCGGATTTCATTGCAAAATTGATGATAGTTTCGAGATGATGATGGATGACTATGGTCTTCCTCAACCAAAAGTCCGAATGCCCTTAGTGGGATCTCTCTATGGGATTCAAGAATGACTGAGTACTTATTGTTTTGGTATATTGGGGACCATAGCCCTAAAGTCTCTTTATGTACTAGTTCAATTAAGATTCTCATTAAACCCTAATTAACTAGGAATAGCTTCTACCCATTAAGTTCATTCTCAATTAGGAATCTAATATAATGTGATAAATTATTAATCCACATACATAGCTCATACTTTAATTAAACATATTATTATTTAAATATGTCTAACACCTTTTTCTTGTAGTGAATGATGAAGATGTTGTCGTTGGAATCCATGTGTTTTCATCTGTTTCGATTAAGAAGGAAAAACGATGGAGCCATTTTCATCGGAATCCATGTTGGAGGAGGAGAGAATGGAATTGGTAACCGGAGGATTTGATGCCGAGGGAGCAGAGGAGGGCGCCGAGGTCAAGCTACGTGAGGCTATCGTTGGAGCTAATGTCAAAACACCTGGAAATGTCGTGCAACTTGCTTGAGTTGCTGGTCAGATTGATTAAGAGCTATGGAATTGGTTGTTTTGGACAATTCGACAAGATCCGCAAGGAGGAGTTCATCAAAGTTGGGAGATTTGGAAATAGGGAGATGTAGATTTCTTCAAAGATTTTATTTTGAAAATAAAACAGTTTTGGAGGAAAAAACGATTTAATGCGCGTGAATATGATATATTTTTTTATGTGTCTTTTCTTATTATTATTTATTGGCATAAATGACCAGAGAAAAACTTCGTAAGAGATATTTTGGGGGGAAAACTTATTTTATACCTAAACTAAAGGCAGACTTACTTTCACTTTTCAATTCTTTAATTTTGAAAATAAATTATTATAGAAAAAATTTGAAATATTTAGTAACTATTCAAAATAATTTTTAAAAAATTTTCAATAATTTTATTAAAAAAAATTAAATAAATATGACATTTTTTAAAGAAAAAAATTCTCTAACCAATCCAGACAAGCCCTAAAACAAGCTGTTTTAATTCTCATCATCAACTTTTCAAATTAAATCATAAACTCAAATGTGTTACAATTTTATTTTCTTAATCAGCCATTGACCAATTAAAGTTATACATTTATTACTCGATCAAATACATATTTATCTGTTGAAATATAAGTTCATTAAATAACGTAGTGTAATTACATAAAATCTATAAAATTAATCTCATGGAAGAACACACAAACATCAACATTTTCTCAAATATACTACCGAACACAATAATAATCTCATAAATCCGCCAATATTATTACGATTAAAGTGAGTTTAGCTCAATAAATTTTTAGTGTACATTCTCTTCTTTGAAGTCGGGGTTCAATCATCATCTCCTAAATTATTGTGCAAAAAAATGTAACAATATTATTTATTCACGAAGCATCTATAGTAACAGACATACGTTTGTGTGATATTACATCCTTGAGATATATAAATATATATTGTGTGTGATGTACTAAAAGCTATACTTTTCTTTTTATTATTTTGATTGAGTCTCCCCTCAGGTTGTTGATCTTAAAAAGAAAAACTACTTTTAAGAAGTGAGTTTTTTCATCACTTATGGACTATTTTTAAAAATCGTTATGTTACAAATGTACATTACCACAACTTTTTGTTATTATCGACTTTTGAAATAATAAATAGTATGTTTGTATACTAAAGTAAAGATATGTAGAACACAATAAAGATGGGAGAAAATGACATAATGTGGGATGAAAAAGTGTAAATTGTAAGTAAACTAATGAATATAAAAACAAAGGGGAAAAAAAAAAGAAGAAGAGAAAAGGGTCCCAATCACGAATTAATGTTGGCAATTGACGTCTCAAGGCATTCTCGTAATTGTCAATTCCCAATATTAAATTCTGGTCTTCTTCATAAATGCTGCGAGTTTATTTAGTTGAACTAACTTTACAAATATGATAACGACGCCAATATTTAATAAAAACCTCCTACTCCTCCTATTAATTATACATATCTCCAATTCTCCTTTCATCACAAATTAATTCATTTTCTCATACCACACTTTATATTCTTTTTCTTTTTCTTTTTCTTTTTCTTTATTCTTTTTCCCTTTCTTTTGGGGGAAACAACCCAAAATACCTGAAAACCACCGCTTACCTCTTCTACGGATATTCCGAGATTTGTTTAAATTCTATTTTGGTTCATGAATTTTAAATCTGATTTTATTTTGATTTTTAAATTTTTAAAAAACGTTCGTTTTAGTATCTGAACTTTTACAAAAGATTTATTTTATCCTTGTAGTTAAAATTTTGTTAAAACTTACATGGAAATGTGAGGTACCATATATTTTTGGACTCTAGATGTGTTGAGTAAGATGAATATGAGTAAAATGTCAACTACTAATTCATCAAAATAGTGAACGACCATAATCTTGAACAAAAATTGACTCACATTACCACCGTATTCAATACAAAATTACTTTACCATCTTATTCAAGACTGAAACCATAGATTTTTTAACATAGTTAACTTATTTGATAGTTCAGTCATCCAAAAATACAAGTCATCTAATTTATTTTATTAAGAAGTTGACAAAATTTTAGTAGCAAGAACCAAAGTACGAATTTTTTAAAAGTTAAAAAACAAACAAATATTTTTAAAAATTTAAGAATCAAAATAAGATTTAAATCTTCCAAATATTAATAGTGAACATTAAAATATAAAAGAAACGTCTTTTATGTTTGGGGGACAATATTATAGACTAAAGAAAAAAAAAGGTTCGGATTAAATTTCAATTTAGGCCTTAAATATTTTGGTTTATTTCATTTTCAGCCCAACTTATTTTTTAAATGTATCTGTATATTTTAATATTGAATATTTCAAATTATTCTATTATCGTCTACAAATTTTTTTTAAAAAAAATTATTTGAATCTATAAACTTAAGTTAAAAACAGTCATTGCTATCAATTTAAATACGTGTATTGACTTGTTTGAGATGGGCATGTATTAAGTCATATATGAACTTTATAAAGATATTAAATAGAATTTTTAACCTTCAATTTTGTGTATATAGTAAATTATTGATACGAGAAATCGACAAATTTGTTAAACATATGATTGAATTTCATGTCTAATAATAAGACATTAAACTTTCATGTTGCATTTGATAGGTTCATAAATCATTAAAAATGTGTAATAGAGAAAAGACATTGTTAAAATTTAAGAGCGTGAGATTATAATATTTTACCGAGTTTTTAAGTTATGATCTAATTAATGATGAATTTCAACGAAACAAAATGGTGAAAACATAATAAATAATTATACGTATGGATAAATTATTTGGTGAAATCATTGTAATGTGACTCAATTTTTCACTATTGGATTATGAGAGATAAGGATTTCGTATTTGTATACCATGATTATAAGGAAGAATGCATAACTTTGAGTCTATATACATCCAACAAATATTACGAGAGAATAATCATATTGTGACAACCTCATTAAATAATTTTTGTCCAACCTCTCTTCATATAAAATTAATTAACATGACCCTTGCTTTCATTAATTATTTTGCTTACATGTCATTTTATTAGTGCATTAGTATGTGTGTGTGTATATATATATATATATATGCTCTATACTCTCTAGCTAGTCTATTATAATGATAAGTTTCACGTAACAAAATAATATATTTATTGATTAGGTAGCTAAATATTAATTATAGAAATTATAATGTATATGTGTATGGGATACTTTTCGCTTTCGTTCATTGGTTTATTCTCGTAAACCTAAAAATAGGGCCTTTCGCGTGCATGCACAATACAAAGCACGTGTTATACGTACTTCCCAAAAATTCTAAAATCATTTGATAGATTCATGCATTTTACATTACATACCTAACATTTAATGGTTTTGATAGTTGGTGTCCGGTCTCACTCTTATAACCCTATACTACAAGAATGATAGCTTTCAGTGACGAATAAAATACGTCATTAAAAGTGAAAAAAATGCTACTAAAAGTATTAGCAACACATAGAGGCGCATCGCTGTGAATGTCGTGGTAGTCAAGTAGTTAAAAGTTTTAGTGACACATTTTAGTACGCGCCGCTAAAACACGGCTTTTACAGACACTAACGCGTTACTAAAAGCATACTTTTAGCAACGCATGATTTGTTACTATTTGTTTTATATAGTAATGTGACAAGTTTGTCTCTAAAAGTTAAGTTTTAACGACGTATAAGACTATTGCTAAATGTGAATTTCCGGTCATCTCATTGCAAGCATCTTTTGCGACATTGACAAGTGTCAGTAAAAAACATCGATTTACTAACGTTACATAAAGCATTGCTAAAAGTATTTTATTAAATAAAAAAATAATGCTAAATTTAATATGTGAACCTGTTACAAGATCTAAAATGTAATAATCTTTTAAACATTTTAAGAATTGATTAGTCATTTCCTAAATGAAGATGCACACATTCTCAAACATCAAAACATTGTCATTGAAACAAAATGAAATACCAACTTGATCACAAGTTTGGATGACAAAAATCTCAATGTAATATCAACCTACTTCAATCATTTCCTAAATGAGCTCAAAATTATATCAATCAAAATTAATACCAACACTAGCTATCACAAGTTTACATAACAAAAATCACAATGTAAGGTATTTGAAGCATATCAATCAAAATTAGTACCAACACTAGCTATCACAAGTTTACATAACAAAAATCACAATATAAGGTATTTGAAGCACAAAAGGTCAATTTGAAACAAAAATATAAAATACCTCCAAATTCTTTGCATTTTCATCTAGATTTGAACTTTGTGAAATCTCGTACTAGCTCGTCAGCATCAAATATAAAATCTGACATATAAAAATTGAAATATGTAAGCACATTAGAATAACAAATTGAAGTAGGGCACATAATGACATTCACAAAATCCAATTTCTTACAAATTACATGAAAACCGTGCTCAATATTGCAAAAGTAAACAAACCTCATTAACATAGAAACTATCATAAAGGGGGGAGGGGGAGGGGGAGTTGAAAAGCACAACCATCTTCTATCAACATTAGAACATTTCCAAATTCCTAATATCAAGAGAAAGAGAAAAAGAGAACACATGAAACCTATCAGAAATCAAAATAAAAGCTCCTAATGGCGAAAGCATGTAGGGACAAACACCAAAATCAACATGAACAAATACTTCAAAATACAACCATCTTCTATTAAAAAAAAAAAAAAAAAAAAAAAAAAAGCTCATTTTCATATAAGTCATAATCACTATATCAACAAAAGTTACAAACCCCATTAACATAGAAACAACCATACAATACCATCAAAATAAATATATTAAAGGGGGGAGGGAGAGTTGAAAAATACAACCATCTTCTATCAACAATATTAGAACATTTCCAAATTCTTATATCAAGTGAAATAGAAAACCAAATTCCTAATATCAAATGCAGGACAAACACTTCAAGGCACAATCACCTTCTATCAACAAAATAGCTCGTTTTCCTAGAAATCATGATCACTATATCAACAAAAGTAAACAAACCCTGTTAACATGAAGAAAATAGCTCATTTTCATAGAAGTCGTGATCACTAAATCAAGAAAAATAAACAAACCCCATTAAGATAGACACAACCATACAAGACCATCAAAATAACTATATTAAAGAGGAGGGAGGGAGGGAAGTTGAAAAACACAACCATTTTCTATCAACAATATTAGAACATTTCCAAATTCTTATATCAAGTGAAATAGAAAACCAAATTCTTAATATCAAATTCAGGACAAATACTTCAAAGCACAATCACCTTCTATCAACAAAATAGTTCATTTTCATAGAAGTCATGATCACTATATCAACAAAAGTAAATAAACCCCATTAACATGAACAAAATAACTCATTTTCATAGAAGTCGTGATCACATTTAAACATAAAGACTATCATAATTGCAGAATAGTCAAAGCACTTCAACACAATTAATCTAATCCAACACTTTAACAAACTAGAATTGTAAGAAGAATGTCTTATAAATATTACCTTTTTAACTATCATTCGATTGTTCCGAACTCCTTTCTGTGTTAGATGTCCCTTCTTGAGTTGCCAACCTTCTTAAGATTTCTTCAATCACGGCTTGTTGTGATTCAACTATACTTTGCAAATATGCAACTTGGGCATTTGTTTCTTTAGCATGTTGATAACTTGCATCATTCCTAGTATTTCTTGGTCTTGGTCCCCAACCTTTGCCCTTCACATGCCCCGATCGTTTATTCAACACTCATTCACAGATTTCTCTATCTTCAATAGGTGTACCTACTTCTTCTGAAGTTGTTTTTAATGCCATCACATGCCATAGCATTATTGTGGTGTAAAATAAGAAAGAAAATATATAAACACAAAAGTTTACTTACATATTTATTTTTTGCCTCATCATTCATCCATCCCTTCTTTGCATTAGAATGAGTATGCTTAAATAATTCATTATCACTTAACTTCTTACCATCTTCTAATTCTTGCATGTTATGACCAAAGTTATAGAATAAGAAGGATTGATTATGGACATAAGAATGAAATATGTACCTTTCTTTTCTTATGGCGTAAAAATGTCGAAGTACCACCTCTATGAGTGAATGCAAGAGCAGCTCGAGCCTTAGTATTTTTCTCAGAGATATACTTAAAGTCTTCTCTTTCCCATTGATCACATAAACGGTTCCAATTTGAATCTCTTGCCACTCGTTTGTCACAGTGTTTTCGTGCTTCAGCTAGAGAGTTATACTATTTGTAAGGTTTGTGTAAAGAACAATGAAACTCTCTATGTAGTACACTCATCTCATGTACAAGATAATCTTGTACTATGAGGTCATCCAAATTCAGAATGAAGTAATTCTAACATAAAAAAAAAAAAAAACCCTTTTAGTTTCCAATTTATCTCAAAGAAGTATTTTATATTTTAAAAATTACACTTAACTAATTAACTTACCGAAAGTCTACCTATTATCTCCCTCTTTTTCTCTCTAGAGACATTTGACCATTGCTCATACTGAAGAGGTACTATTCCACGTACCTCTTTTCCAATGGTAGAATTCACCTTAGATGAGTCCTTACAAATGGGTTTTCTATCTTTAAGTTCAATTTTGATTGAAATGCGACCATTTTCTTTGACATACTTCTCAAGAGCAACCCCTCTAGTCGCTCCTCGACCTTTTGCTTAAGTCCGAAAACCTTCATAAGAAATATGATATATTAGTACATTTAAGGTTATAAGAAATTTGAATATTTATTCATAGAAATTAACACAATACCCTGAACATTTGAATTTATCGAACCAACTTTTTGCTCACTAATAGAATCTTCATTATTGTTGTTTACTTGTGAGATGCTTGAGGTGGACCTACTACGATTTCTAGGTCTAAGACTTCTTGACGACATCCTGTAACATAACAATAAAAGAAAAAATAATCTAAGATTCATATACATATAATGTAAGTTTAAGTAGTTATGAATAGCCTTACAAATAGTTTTATGCATCATCACATAGTGATGTATTTGAATGTGTGTTCATTGACTCATCACTAGAATGATCGAAATCAAAATCTTCTTCATCAATCGATGCTTCTTCATTACCTTGTGAAAGTAAATCTACTTGATCTTCAATAATCAAAGGCTCAAACATATTCTCTATTAAATGTTTATGAATCTAGGTTATCTTTGACTCAAGGATAACATGTAGGTATGGTTACATCTACCGTTACTTCTATTTCATCACTTTCAAGTTCTGAAATATCCCACACATTTTTCTATTGAAATTGTTGAACAACTTTCCAGTCTTGACCAAGTTTGTAATCATCTAAGTAAAATACTTGTACAACTTGACTTACAAGGATGAATGGCTCATCTTTGTACCATCAATAATGAGTATTTATCGATGCAAAGCCATCAACTATCTTAATTTGACCTTTTCGTGAACTGGTATCATACCATTCACACTAAAAAAGATTAACTGCCTTCATACAAATGTATTGTAGTCTTATTATTTCATGTAATTCACCATAGAAAATGATTTGTCCAGATTCATCATCACCAGGCACCGTAACTCCACTATTTTGCGTGGTTTGACGACTATCATGCTTTTTTGTATGAAATCGTTTGCTATACACCCACTATAAGATCGAGCACAATCATTTGGACCACAAGCAAGGGCATACAAATCATCGGATATCATTTTATCACGATTCAACCTTTGGGCCTAATCATAAAAGACATTGTTTAGGTAAAATAGAGTTATCAAACTTAGAGGTATGACCACGCTCAAGGGTAAACCTTTGTTTTGAACCATGTAGGGAATTCTAGTTGTTGCCTCTTATGCAAATCACCATGTCCATTATTTGATTCAAGTACTCTCATATGCTCCCTATACTTTACAAGTTAGTTTAATTTTCCATTTATATTTCAAATATAAAATGAGTTTAAGGTTCCACTTCATCACAGTTGTTTAGAGTATACCAATGTAATTTCTCTAACTCACTAGAAGTTAATTTTCAAAATTGGCCACCACCTAACCATCATATATGTCCAAAAAAAACTGATAATCCACTATTGCTCTTGTCATCATCAATATTATCACTGTTCCGATCACTTCTATTAAACCTTGTTTCAATTCCATGTAAATACATAGAACAAAAGTTTAAAGATTCATTTATGATGTAAGTCTTAGCAATTGAACCTTCTGCATGAGCTTTGTTTCTAACATATTGTTTCAAATATCTCGAGCTCCTAATACATAATATCGAAAGCACATGTATTAACAGCCTACAACATAAAAGTGAGACTTAAAGAATATAAGAGAATTTATATACCTTTCAATTGGATACATCCAACTATATCCAATAGGGCCAACAATTTTTGCTTCCCATGGCAAATGGACAGTTAAATGTACCATTACGTCAAAAAATGTTGGCGAAAATATCTTTTCTAACTTATATAGGATGCGTACTATATCAACTTGCATTTTGTCTAATTCTGGTATGCTCAAAAGTTTTTTTTTTTACATAGACCATGAAAGAAATTAGACAACTCTGATATAGTTGTATAAATATTCTTGCGTAGATATGGTCGAATGCCAAGTGGGAGAAGTCTTTGTAATAAAACATGACAATCATGGCTTTTTAAACCAGAGATTTTTCCCTCATTCGCATTTACACACCGGGATATATTTGAAGCAAAACCATCAAGAAACTTCACAACTTTAAAAAATGTACAAAAGTTCACTTTTTCAACAACAGTTATTGTGTAAGATGCATGAAGCTTGACACGCATATTTTCGATTTCTTGTATGTGAAGCTCCTTCCTTATATTCAAGTTCGCTAAATCCTCATGAGCTTTAATGGTGTCTTAAGTCTTCCCTTCGATGTTCAATATAGTACCCACCAAATTATCACATATGTTTTTCTCAATATGCATCACATCAAGTGTATAACATAGTATAAGATTTTGCCAAGAAGAAAAATCGAAAAAAATGCTTCTTTTAGTCCAATTGTGCTGACTAATTATCCTTTTTTGTTTGTTATCACATCTTGCGGGATTCTTACTAAGCATAGGAAAACTTATTGAATTCAATTTATTTATAATATCTTGTTCAGATAATATATTCGGAGTTGCTCACTTTTCTTATTTTCCATCACGTTGCTTATTTTTGTTGCTTATTTTTGTGCCATGTGATAACAGACAGAAATGCACGTTATTACAGTGCAAAGATATAAAACAATGAAGGATTGCGATGTTAAAAATTGATAAAATTGCTTCCAAAAGCATTAAGTTTAGAACATTTCAATCGCATGCGTCCATCGCATTAAAGCAGCTAACTTATGTATTTTGTGTAGGAAAATGCGTTGGCATAAGGCGGAATTGCGATCCAAAGAAATTAGCGTCCGTGCGCATTAAGAGATTGTGACCGCAAGGCTATGCGATCGTTTGCATTCGCGAAAATATGCTCAAGAAGATGACTGCATAGAGTCGGCGCATCAAGGTGAAAGCTTAATAAATCACGATGGGATAGAAAGCTGATGACGGTCGATTCCGAATTAAGTTGACAAGCCATTAACGACACACTGTAGCAAGTACATTCAACTTTTCGGTGACAATTATTCGACGCATCAGACAGAGAATTAATGACATCCCATCAGTGCAATCATTTGAGAGAAAAGCTCTTCACACTAAAGCTCTATAAATACCGGAGGCCCCCTTCGTTAAAGGAGTTCAATTCGGTTTTTCTTTCAGCTGAGTCATATAGAGAGTTCACTATATAGAAGATAGTTAGCCTTTGTTCATAGTTTTCTTATACTTAGAAGGTGGATGCGAGAGAAGAGAGAAGACGTCGAAAGATCGTCCTGGTCAGCTCGAGAGAGTGCCGGGGAGCGTTGAGAACAGAGGGAGGGCTGACTCTTGCTAGAGTAAGAATATTCTTTGAGGCAGAGTAGAGTAAAACAGTGTAAAAGCCTTAGGAAGCAAGAAATTACTATCAAGCTCCCTATCTTTACTTTCCATTGTCATCCTGTATCTCGATTTCATTTATAGAATGGAACCTGCATTTCTACATCTGTTCACTCTCTTTACATTACGCATGAATAACTAAACTTCCGAATGGGTTGAGAAGTACTTAGCTAGCATGACCTAAGATCTTCATTGCATGTGATCATCTTGCCTTATGTTGCATCCATCACCCCTTTAGAGCTACTCAAAAGAGAGTCTAAAGAAAGAACCTAAGACTTGAGAGAGCTAGGTTAGAATCTAGACTTGAGAAAGCAAGATTAGATCTGCATAAGTAAGAGATAGAGACTTAGAGATAAGCTCTGCTTACTAACATGCATCGCATGCACCCTAGAAATAAGTTATGCTAGTATCGGTCGCCTTGTGTATGTGTGCATCAGTCATCATTGCATAGGCAAGAATAGAGGCTTAGACATAAGTCCTATAAACATCATTGCATAATTGCATGCATTCTAAAACTAGAAGCTATAGCATTTGCATTGAGAGATGACTTGTTGTTGTATGTATGTAGCATGATCGCATAACATGAATGCAATCTTAAGAAGTGTTAGCCCTTCTCAACCCGTTCTCTTGTATACTCATTGTACTTTCGTATTATTAACTCTTTTCTCAAATCCGCCGCATAGACTTTATACCTCAAACAACATACCAACCTACGCATTGTTTTATTTGTTACCGCAAAGAGATCTGAAATTACCATCACATACTGTTTCCATAGTCCCTGTGTTCGACCTTGGGCTTACCAGACAACTTAGTAAGGTTTATATTTGGATCTTGCTAAGAAAACTTGCATGCACAATGCATATTCCACCATCGCATTCTACACCATTATTTCATCGCATTAACCACGCATCACCATGCATGTGTTAAAGGTAGATACTGACGATGTCCCATATAAAAAATTTTGCTCTTTAGTCCCATTAAGCTTGTATCAACATTGCAACTGGACATGCTTTATAACCTTTTGCCCTCCAATCAGATAAATCACCATAAGCTGGAAAATCATTGATTGTCCACAATAGTGCAGCATGAAGTTGGAAGAAAGAAGCATTGAAACTATCATATATTTGAATGCCATTAACCCACAACTCATTTAACTCATCTACCAGTGGTTGTAGGTAAATATCAATTTCTTTACTAGGAGACCTTGGACCAGGGATGAGTAGAGATAGAAACATAAATTGTGCTTTCATACACTTCCAAAGGGGCACGTTGTATGGAATGGGCATAACTAGCCACATGCTATATGATGTGCTCATGTTTCCAAATGGGTTAAAACCGTCAGAAGAAAGAGTTAATCTGACATTACGAGAGTCTGTAGCAAAACAAGGATATTGACTATCACAATGCTTTGAACCCTCAACATCAGCAGGATACCAAAGTATTCCTTAAACTTCACACCTCTTCTTGTGCCACCTCATATCCTCAACAGTATATTTTGAAAGAAATAAACTTTGCAACCTTGTCTTTAGTGGAAATTATCTTAACACCTTATGTGGAAATTTTTCCCTTTTCTATCATTCAATCTGTATCTTGACTCTCCATAGTGTGGACAATTATCACTGCATACTTTCTCCAAAATAAAGCACAATCAAACTTGCACACGTGAATTGATTCGTATCCCATCCTTAGGCCACATAGTCTTTTCTTAGCCTCATAGTATGAGGTAGGTAGCTTTACACCATCCGGAAAGGCTTCATTTAATAATTCAAGCAACATATCAAATGATTTATCGCTCCAACGATTAAACACCTTAATGCGCATAAGTTTCACTAAGAAATTAAATGAAGTAAACTTTAGACACCCTAGATATAACTCATTTTCTACTTCATGAAAAATTCCAATTGTTCCATCTTCCTCATTCGATTCTCATCTAGTTTCTTCAAAATTTGGACCATACAAATTATGAATCATTTCTAGCATCTCATCTTCCACATTATCTCTATGATCTATACTGTTTGCTTTAAGATTTTCACTTTGTTCTCTACTTTCAACTGAACTTGAAAATGTTGCACCTATAAACCTTGAATTAGTCCTTAAAAATGGAGAAAGATCAATTGTATCTCCATGTAATATCCATCGGCTATAAATCGGAGAGATGTCATATTTATATAAATGTTGTTCTGTGCCATCTAAGTTGTTCCAATTTGTATTCACACAGTTTGAACAAGGACATCTTATTCTTCCTTCTTCATGTAAATAATTCTTTGCAACTTCGATAAAATTATCAACACCATTAGAATATTGACTAGACCTTCGATCTCTTAAATTTATCCAATTACGATCCATAAC
Organism: Benincasa hispida; assembly: GCF_027475165.1. Taxonomy (NCBI): domain Eukaryota; kingdom Viridiplantae; phylum Streptophyta; class Magnoliopsida; order Cucurbitales; family Cucurbitaceae; genus Benincasa; species Benincasa hispida. The sequence continues at coordinate 69,129,015 of NC_143482.1, forward strand.
AAGTACAAAGTGAAGTACCTAAATTAGAAATCAAACTATTAGAATCTAAGTCTTAGGTAAAATGCAAATAGGCAATCAAATCTCTAATCAAAGTTAGGTAGATCTTATTAGTGTCAATGTCATATTAAGTGGAAAAATAACACGTATGATTGAAAATACTCTTAATCTTCCAATGGTTTAATAAGGGTAAAGTTCTCCTCAAAGTTCTTAACTCCAACAAATAAACAACAACATCATCTCATAATCTTCTTCTTTATACCAATGTCTATTGAGAAGTAATAAGGGTAAAATAAAGATAGAGAGATTGAGTAAGATACCTTTAAAGACTTCGCCACCTAATAGTGAAATAGGCGTTGGAAATCGGCATTTAAGTTGAAGGAAATCGAACATGAGGATTTTCATGAGCAACAGAATGATCGTGTCAAATTTCATTCGTATTTTAACATACACAATTACAATCAAGAAATGGAAACTTACAGGCTATGCACAATACAAAATTACAGCATGCTTTCAACAAGATCAAGGGAAAGATTATCATACCTTTGAAGACTCATCTTCAAACACCCACGATCTCGAACACTCGATCTGACTTCAAGCCAACAACACACGAATGCTCGAACATAGCACGATCACAGTGACTACAAACTCAGCGATCTTCAAGATCTTGAACTATGTCGAGTTGAGTATGATACCACCACAATAGCTACCTTGGTATTCTCGGTATGAGAATCTAGAAGTGTGGACTTTGTTAGAGGAAGAGACCGGAGAAATAACAATCATGTAAATGATTGAGCAAGTGGGAGATAACAAGGTCTATCGTATAGACGATGCCCAATAATTTAACAAATGTTCCACGATCGTTCAGCAAAAGCTCCGTGATTGTTTAGCTAAAAGCCAGCTGAGTGAACTATCATGTAGTGTCACCCCACGATCGTTTAGTTTCTAGCCAGCTATCGATTAGTGAATCTAATCTACTTGATAGCCAACTGTGAGTAATTCCAAGAATGGAAAATCTCATTCAACAAACTACTAAAATTAGGAAAATATTTTTTCCTTTTATCTCACAATTACCATGAAATCACCAATAACCTCCCACTTAATTGGTTATTAGAGAAAAAGAGATAATTATTCAATAATTAATATAATTATAAATATACATGATAACCAACTTACCATACTATATTTATAACCTATAGTTTTAATATTTTATCTCATGAAACATATAAACTATAACTCTTTTTTCTATTTCATGGTACTTAATGTAAATTTCATTTACATTAATCCTCCACTTGATGTATCTCATACATCACACCGATCATATCATATATAATCGAATTTCCTCTTGTCAATTTGAATAATTCAAATCAACACCAAGAACTGATTCTCAACTTGAATCTATTGAGCTACCAAGGGGACCTTATGGACCTATAGCTCGAAGCTCCATCGGTACGTGAATAACTGACTAAACTATTTAGTCAGGGGATCTAACATCCGTTAACTGCCAGTCACTCTACTAAAGACTGACAACTGAACTCTCCTTACTAGAGATATATTATGTGTCCATATCAACCAATCAACAGTACGATAACCCTTCACAGATTGCTCGTAAATACACTTTGGCCAATAACCGTTATGCCCTGTAGTTACATCTAACTCCTTAAGTACCATTGATCCCTCTAATGAACATAAGTCATAGTCCTACTATGACTGAGTTCTCTCTTTCGAAGAGAATCTGTGGCCACTATGTTCAAGACTTGAAATCAGCCCTTAAGGAACCAATCTATCTACTTACCCTTGCTTCGGGGAATGAGTAAATTCCATCTTGTGTAACTGAGTTCCTAACTCCCAAATCAGACAAGTCCCCAAAAAGGTAGGCATGTTGAGTTGGCAATCTGGCCACTCTCACCCATACTAATCAAAGGACCGCCCTCAAAGGTAGGAGTTCCCAAAACACTCAAGATTGAGGTCATGTCACCTATGGTCGTTTAGGTGGGATGTAAGTCTCCAGTATCAACGACATTATATACATAAACTAGTCATCTTGTGATCCGGTTTTATACAAACTCTTTGTATAAAACACCACCGCTCGCATGTCTCCACATGAATGGTCAGGATCTACTATCTGTAGTAGTTCACAACACTTACAAACCTTTACAAAGCGGATTGTATCCGTAGTGTCATCAGGACTAGGAATCCCTCTTTAATCCTTATACTGCAGACCTATTTAGATTATCACTTAATACATGATCCACTTGTATATCTCATATACATGCTTAAGTTTACATACAATAACCATGGAGCTTTGTTTATTGGATATAAGTAAATGCCAAATAAAATAACTCTTATTTTATTCATAACAATGTGTATAGATTACAAACTACGAGACTCTGGGAGAGTTAGGACACCAATCCCAATAATTTCCCACTTGTTTTAATGCCTCGGGAGACTAATGTACAACACAAGATAAATACATATACAATATACAATAAACTAGGGCATACCCCAATATCATCTCTCACTTGCCCTAGACAAGATGCCTCATGTCCCGCAGACCTAGACTCTCTAGGTGACCCTCGAACACTTTAGTCGTGAAAGCCTTTGTAAATGGATCAACAACGTTGTGCTCCGATGCACAATCTCCCTGATTATGTAATGTTACTATATGATAGTTCACTCAACTGGTCGTAGCTAAATGATCGCAGGGCAATATCTATACGATAGACTGCATTCTTCTACACGATTGAGCATTCATCTATACGATAGACTCTTCTCATCTCCCACTTGCTCAATCGTCTACACGATTGTTGTTCCTCCGGTCTCTTCCTCTAACTAAGTCCATACAGAGCCCACTTTTGGATTCTCACATCGAGAATACCAAGGTAACCATTGTGGTGATGTCTTCATTCAACTTGATGAGTTCGCGGTTTTGGAGGCCATTCATTGTGTGTTCACGTTGCTCGTGTGATGTTCACTATTGATCGTACTGTGTTGCAGTCGTTGTGTTCAAGCGTTCGTTTATTGCTGTCTTAGACGCTTGGAGTTCGTGATCGAGGGAATTTGAAGAATGAGTCTTCAAATGTATGTATACTTTATCCCTTGATCTCATTGTAAAGCATGATGTAATTTCGTATTGTGTATGATTGTTAGTTTCCGTTTTGTGACTGTAATTGTTTATGTTCAATTTTGAATGGAATTTGGAACAATCATTCCGCTGCTCATGAAAATCCTCTTGTTAGATTTCCTCAGAAGGGGGGCTGACGGGGAGTGGGGGGGAATACAGAGGGGGAGAGAAAACTCACCTAATAATTTAGAGGTGATGTCGAGAGAGATGCTGGAGGTTTGATTTCGGGAATAATGGGATAGAGGGAATGAATAGGGGAAAGAGGTTGGGAAAATAAAAATGGGGTTTAGGAAGATCAAAGATAGAAAAAAAAAAAAAAAAAAAAAAAAAAAAGAGAAAGGGGGGAGGAAAAACGAGAATGGAGTCTGAAATTTTGGAAAGGTGGGAGGGAAAACTGAAAATAATGACTTTTTTTTTTTTTACTTAGTTATATTTTTTGAGTAACATTTTAAAGACAATGTAATATGTTGTTAAATAATTTTAATATTTAGTGGTGTTGATTTGTGCGTCACAGATTGTTTCAGTAACACTGATGTAAATTTTGTCCTAAAAATGATATTCTACAACATATTATCCATTGCATTACTGGAAATTACCATTTAGCAACAAAATTTTCTTGCGCCGCTAAAAATTTGTCACTGAAGATGAATTTTCTTGTAGCAAATATTTATTAAACCAATGAATAACATAGTAAAAATTTAATATAAATCATTATGAGTTGATTTAATGGCAAATAAAAAATATGCCTTTGATAAAAAGCTCTAAGAAGTTTAATAGTTCCATCCTTAAGTTTCATAGAAACAGAGGCAATGCTTTTTATCTTACAGCCTTAGTTGTTTGCCATATAAACCATTTCTCCTTCAATTTCTTTAAAGGTGTTGAACCATGGTCTTATCGAGGTCATGTGAGAGGTGCATCCAGAATCTAGGACCCAATCATGTTTTCCTAGGGAATTTAATGGTTGGATTTATCTAAGGTTGAGGCTAGAGCATCTGAGTAGATAAAAGAACCTTCTACCACAAAAGCTTCGGGCTGTTTACCTTTAGAGTCCTTTTCTTTCTCTTGGTTCTTTTTTTTAAGAATAAAATAGTCTTTGATTAAATGTCCTTTCTTTTTGCAATATTTACATTTTAATTTCTGTTTAGGCTTGTTTTCTTCTGAATTATGTGGTTTTCTGTCATTTGAGTGATTTGGTTTAAAATTTCCTTTAGCAAATAACCCTGTACTAGGATGATCCTTTTTGTCAGTTTGTAACTCTAGTTCTCTAGTTCTTAGGGTTGATATTATTGTATCAATACTTATATTATCCTTTCCATATTTTAGAGCATTTTTAATCTCCGTATAGGGTTCAGGCAAAGAATTAAGAAGCACATAGGCCTCATTTTCATCCCCAAGTTTCTCTCACAAGGTTTTAAATTCAGCAACAATTTTCTTGAATTCATCTAGATTAGTTCATATCCTATAGGCTGTTTCTTGATCTAAAACTTACCTTAAAACATTATCACTAAGGTTTAGGACTAACGTACCATAAGCTGCCAGCTCCCAATCTTCTTTTTCTTGAGCTGTCACTAAGGCTGGGAGTGTTGATGGGTCAAGGAAAGCTCTGTGAACCTTCTGTTGGCCGAGAATTGCTTTGATTTTGGCCTTCCATAGGCCAAAATCTCCTTTGCCATCGAACTTCTCTACTTCGAATCTTGCTACTGACATCTTGGAATGAAAAACTTGAATCTTGAATCTTCAAGAACTACAATCTTGTAAGTCTTTTGCTCTGATACCACTTTGTTGGGCCTACACACTTGAAATTCTTGAAATGAAAAAGCCCAAAAGATGAAGCTGACTCTTTTTGCTGATCCAAACCGTGATCAACCCAAGTTATTTTGCCCAAAATTAATTTTGGTTGGTAGAAAACTTGGTCCAAGTTGCTCCACAATCTTCCAGCTGATGTGCAACACGTGGATTGATCCACTTTCTTCTGCCTGATGGAAGAGATGCCTTCTACTCTGATGGGAAATGAATTTCAGACAAATTAATTTTCTTTCTCTCTCACGTTCTCTCCTTTATTTGCAGAAAACTCTTGCTAACTCTTTTCTTTCTAATTATTTTCGTGAGTTTGCCATGAGAATGAAGAAGAAGAAGAACATGCAATATTGTAAAGAGAAAGAAGAGAAGAAGATCTACACGATAATATACATGGTTCAGCAATACAGTGCCTATATCCACGGGAAGGAAAATAATTTTTATTCAAGAGCTAAGTCACACTTTTCTTTACGGATCTTGTAGCTTTCTTGTAAGCTTCTGTAAGATTGTTTCTACAAATTGTAAATAATGCATATTTATACATTTTGTCTGATACAAATAGTTACATAACAAACTGTAAAGAAAAATGTAAAGGTTGTTGAATATTCGTTTGAATGCTTGAGCTTATTTATACTCCAATAAGCCAACATTGAACAGTAGAAATAGGTCTCCCACAAGATGAGACTTGTAGATTCTACAAATAATGTACAAAAAGAGTAGAGCAAGTTAGAAAAGATCAGTTGAATGTAAATTACAAATAATTGGAGAAAGAAGTTATAAGAAGTCTCCAATGGCAGAGTTTGACTTCGATCTGACTCTAGCCCTCCATAAGGCCTTCCAAATCTTAGTAGGCTGTGCGGTACTAGAAGGAGAGATAAGAGACAGAGCATTCAACATAACTCCCAGGTTATACGTGCTAAGTATAAAGATCCTATAGGGAATCACAATACATTAAAACTTTTGAAACATTATAGATGATTAGCTGGAACAAAATCAAAATTATTGGGATATTATTCATTTGGACAAATATCAATTTATACTCTAAACTATGAGGATTATATCTATTCATACTCTAAATTAATAATTGTATCAATTTAAACTATGAATTTCCATAAATGTATCAATTTTAAATGGTCAATTATGATTTATTTGGATAAATATCGTGTGAGACTTATAATTTTATCAATTAAAACCTCTTAACTTACATAATTGAATCAATTTAGAATCTCAATTAAGATTTCTTTGAAAATTGTTCATTTTGTTAAATTGACACTTGAGGAAGTTTACATACGGCTAAGAATTGATGCACTGACGATTTTCAAATATAGTCTTAATAAAGGTCCTTAATCGATTCACTTATAATAATTTATAAGTTTATTTTTTAAAAAAAAAAAAAAAATTTCTGTTACTATTGTTCAAACTAAATATTAAGAAAGATGTAAATTGATATATTTATGACTGATACCATTAGTTTAGAGTTTAAATTGATACAATCAAAAGTTCAGGAGTGTAAATTGAAATTTCCTATTTCATTTTATTACTTGTCAACCAGTTGAATATGGCTTATTGAAAAAGAAAAATAGTTGAATGTATGTAGAAGCATTGAATAAACATAAAAGAAACCTTTGATATAAGGTAAAGATTCAAGCGCAAATGATATATAAATGTTTTAATTTGACTTCACAAAGTTATGTTCTCATACGCACATGTATAAATATACATATACGAGTATATACATACATACATAAAAATTTTCTTTTTTTAAAGTGATAAGTTAGATAGTATATATTTTTTCTTTTCATCGAGTCACACTTATAAGTAGCTAATACTACTCATAATTAGGTGATACATCGTATCAACTTTAGAGTAAAAAAATTCAAAATTTTCTCGATAGAATATCTACCATGTAAAATTTTATAGATATCTTATAATTATATCGATCTAGGATATATATATATATATTTTTTTTAATCTTTTATACCGAAAAAATATACATTTTTATCTCATTTGAAAAGTCTTTGTCTAATAATTATATCGATCTAGTATACATTTTTTTTCATTTTTATCTTTTATAATGAAAAAAATATACATTTTCATCTCATTTAAAAAGTCATACAGTTGTTATTATTATTATTTTTTATTTTGAGTTCAACATTGTCATATCTTTTTTAACCATTAAAATGAGTTAAATAAAGTAATCAATTTTTTGAGAGATCGTAAACTTTGTATTTTATAAAAATAGGAAGTCTCTAATTAGTTTATCGATTTATTTATATAAAAAATCTCATTAAATCTTAACAATAATTTCTACGATAGGAACTAAATTGTTACAGATTTGGTAATATATGGACTAAATTGTTATATAATAAAGTTGGGGACTAAAATTGTTACAAAATTAAAAGTCCAGGGACCAAATCGTTATAAACCAAAGTTTATGAACTAAATTGTTACTTTTACGAAAGTGTAAAGAAAGTGATTTTTAACAATTTTTTTAATACAACTAGATGGGATCAACCTTTCAATCTCTAAAAAAAAATATCATATCAATTATTATTGAGTTAAACTCAATTTTAGCAAGTAAATTAATATTATTTTAAGAAAAAATAAACTTATCAATTAGGTACTGATGTAATAAAAAAGGTTATAATAATTGTATTGTGATTATTATTATTATTATTTCAAAAAATTATATTATTATTATTATTTGTTTATATGACGGTGTAAATAAATAAAAAGTAGGCAATGATGCGGTGGCTTACGCGAAAAAATTATCCACTCTTACTAACTACTTGCCTCATTTGTCCACATTTATTTCTACATTAAATTTTAAACCAAATATATGGCATCTTTGGCTACTACCTTAAATGTTTCAATTATGCATCAATTTTCCTTTAATATATACTTTTTTAAAAATATATTCTTTTGAATATTTTGAAGGTCTTCAATAGTTTTAAATTTTCATATTGACTTCTATAACTAAAGTCCGAAAATAAAAGAGATTTTTTTTAATGTACTAATAATTGAGTTATGCTTTTGGTTTTTTTTATTTAATTTATTTATAATAAATGTTTTGAGCTGACACTTGCACAGTTCAAATACTTGAACTTTAAAATGCGCTAAATTTTAATGTTTGTGACCATTGAGTTCCTGAAATAGCTTCTAAAAACATTCAATTTTGTGTCTAATGGAGTTCTTTTAACATTGGTTTTGGTTTGGTAGTTAGATCATGTTTGTTAATTATTTTGTTTTTTGTTTTTGTTTTTTAAAATTAAGTCTATGAACACTACTTTCACTTTCAAATTTCTTTATTTGTTATCTACTTTTCACCAATGAATTGAAAATCAAGCAAATATTTGAGAACTAAAAAAATAACTTTCAAAAAGTTGTTTTTGTTTTTTGAATTTGACTTAGAATTCAACCATTATACTCAAATAAGATGCAAATCATTGTAAGAAATGTGGATGAAATAGACTTAATTTTAAAAAAGAAAACCGAAAACCCAAATGGTTACGAAAACAAGAATTTAGTTTTTTGTTTTTTAAATTGTGCTAATTTTCTTATCACTTTCTTACCACATTTTTCATTTAAGGTATTGGTTAGTAAACATTTGATTTTTATTTTTAGTTTTTTTAAATTAAATCGATAAACATCTCATCCATAAGTTTATATATATATATATAACTAATGTTTTAGAAAACAAATCTATTTTTGAAAATAAAAAAAAATTCTTAAAAACTTGTTTTATTTATTGAATTTGGCTAATAATTCAACCCTTCATATTGATGCAAACTAGAATAAGAAAATTAGAGAAAATAGTTTTAATTTTCAAAAACCAAAACCAACGAAAACGAAATGGTTAACAAATATGATATAAATTCTTAGTCAAATTTTAAAAATAAAAAATAAGTTTTTAAAAGTACATTTTTTAGTTCTAAAAGATTGGCTTGATTTTTTAAAACATCCCTAAAAAGTAAATATGAAAACAAAGAAATCAATAGGTAAAAGTAATGTTTAGGAGCCCAATTTACAAAAACAAAAATCAAATAATTATCAAATTAGGCTTAAAATTTTCAATTTTATATCTAATAGGTTATCGACCTATTAAATACAACTAAAATTAATTCGTGCATCTATTAAAATTAAGATTGAAATTTTAGGATTAAATTGGACATAAAATTCAATCTTAAATATAATAGATCAACTATCAATTAGTTTTTTCTTAAGAAAATTGAATATAACAAGGATTCATCAAATACAAAATTGAAATTTGGAAGGCATTTTAGAAAGTTTAGTTCATGGATTAAAAGTTATTTTATAGGTACAAGGTGAAGAGAAGATAGAACTTAGAAGGCGATTTGATTATAAAAGTCCTTTATTATGATTATGGTAATTGAGTAAATTTCGGAAATAACGCAGATGATATTATTGCACTTTAAAAACAGGAAATTAATGTATTATCATTAATTACTGAAATAATCCACCATAAATCAAGTCATTAACTCAAGGCCATTAATGGGGTGTTGACGTTGATTTTCTTGCCAAATAAGTTTAAAATTTAAAAGTATGGTTGCCGAATTAAATGATAGTAATAAATGCGAGGTGAGGCTCATAAAAGTCTCACATAATTATCATCATAATAAATCCACAATCCTAAGACATTACTTGCTGATTAATTAATAACAAAGTTTAAGATTGAGAGGATAGGTAGTAATAGGGATGGAGGTGTGATTAATGAAAATTAATTGATTACTAATATAACAATAATACGAATTAATTACAAAGAAGGAAAAAAAAAAAAAAAAAAAAAGGAGAGAGAGCAATAAATCTGTATAGAAAAAAAAACGTAGGTGGCAAACTATGACAAAAAATAAAGTCTCCATTAAATATGCGTGTTAAGTATATTAATTTGTTGGGTCTGTAAACGCTATAATTAGCCTCATGCAATGCAGCAAGCAACCCATTAAAGATTAAACCCACCTTCTCCACCCACTGCCCTTCCAAACGTTTTTACTACGCAACCTCTATAAATGCACTATTTTTTCTTTCCTCTTATTTCCCCCAAAATTTCCTATTTACAATTCTGTCCCCATTCTATTATATTCAAAAATTAAATTTTCAATTTTCAAATTAAATTAACCACGTTCTATACAGATTTAATATCGGATTCAAACTAACCAACATAACTCCACTAACTAACTATTACATTTTTAAGCACTTCAAAATTTTCATTTTGAATTTATGTCCACGCTTTATAAGTTCTTGTTTGGAAAAGTACTTTACAAAAATTTTCCATATATCAGAGTTGTAATAAGATATCTATATATACTATCTCAAAATTTAATGGTTAGATCACTTTGGTTAATGAAAAAAAAGTATTAAATATTTTCAAAATATTGAACAATTAGATTGACGATCACTATGAATTTAGGGTATTGATGAATTTTGAATGTAATAATCATAAATTAAGTCATGAACAAATTCTTAAGGCAATTTATGATTTTCAAACGTCAAACAATCGAATATCCACCCTATATTGGAAGTCAAAAAATAAAAAGATAAAAAATATATATGAAAAGGCAAAATAATCATTTTTGAAAGGACGCAATAAAAGTATCTTTGAATTTGAATTACGTTTTGAAATTTTATTTTAATTTAAATAATAAAATGGTCAGACACATCGGTATCTGTCATCGAACTATAGACTTTGAATAATTTTACATGACACGAAAGATTGAAAATTGAATGAATCATGCCGAAACGAAGAAAATGTAGAACGAGGGGAAAAAAAGAAAAACAGAAATGGAAGAATGGACGGCATAATTTTGTGTAAAAATCTTTCCATTTTACATATACCCAAAAAAAAAAAACCAAAAACCAAAAACAAAAACAAAAGATCTAGGAAGAGGGCCATGGGCGAAATTTCTTAATTTCCTTTTGGATATTTTATATATGATGATGATGATGATGGACGATTCCCAAACTTTTTTTTTTTTTTTTTATATGGACATGTTTAGATCAATCCGAGGTTTCTTGATGGTCGGCAATGGAACGACAGAGTTGCAACGAGGACATCGGGGGTTGTTTTTCATTACTAATACATATGATAAACATCCAGGGCAACCCACCGCCATCGGCGCCGCCGAGTTTCTAATTTCCGCCGCTTCTTCTTCTTGAATTTCTTTCGCCGCCGACGATGAGGAGGAGGAATACGACGGCGATGAAGACGATTTCCATAGCGACGAGCGTTTCTTTACGAGCTCCTTGTCGGCCCTTTCCAGAGCAGATTTCACCTTATCCAGAGTACAAACGCTAGCGTAATTGGTCGACGGCGACGACGTCAATTTCAAATCCAAGCTGGTTTCGTTGAAGAGATTTAATGTTCGTTTTGAAGGAGATGGAGGGAAATTCAAGTCCTGAAATTTCGATTCTGTTTGATTGATCATTTGGAGCTGTTTCGATTCTGAATTCAGAGGAGAATCCGGTGTTTGACTTCTCTGTATGTAAACTTTTCCCGACTGCAAAAACAAACAAACAGACCAAAATTAATTAATTAATTTTTTTTATAAAAAAAAAATAAAATTAATGATACGACTGTGTTCAATTCATACGAAAAGAGAAGAAATTTAATGATTTCAGAGGAAAAGGGGGTAATTAATCAGTAGTACCAAAACTTATAAAAAAAAAAAAAAAAAAACGAAGCACCACAATTAATGTTATTAAAAAAAATAGTACAGTGAAATAGTTTTTCCTTCTCCTTCTCTTTTCTTAGCCTAATTTCGCACAATTCTTGAATTCCAGTAACCAATTGGAAAATTTAACAAAGGGGTTTTTTTAATTAGCAAATAAAAACAGCGAGTTCTTAAGATTTTTTAAAAAAGAAAAAAAAGAAGAAGAAGAAGGAACCTTCAAGTCGAGCCTTTTTTCCCAGCCGGTGGGAACCTGCAAATCGAGGTCCAATTCTTGAGAGTCAGTAAGGTTGGAAGATTGTCCGAGCAAATCGCGAGTAACGAGAGCCGTTGATTCCTGGCCATTACCGAGGGCCGTCCGATTATCTTCGTCCTTATAACCGGCGAGTACTCGAATCAGACTGCTAACTTCGGCAGCCATTTTTTTGGAGCTTTATAGAGAAACAAAACGAAACCAAAGAAAACCCCTTTTGAATAGTAATTTAATTAGTTTTTTTTTTTAATTTTCTTTTTTTTTTCTGATAAAAATAAGAGGGAGAGGGAAAAAAGAGAGAGAGGAGGAAAGGAAGTGAGCGGGGGAGTGGGTTTGGGTTGGGTGTTGGTAATTGTATGGAGAGCGAGAGCGGTGTAGGAAAATATAAGACGAAAGTTTTATCAACTAAATATTGAAGCGACGTTATGAAGTAAATTAATTAATTAATGAATTAATTTTCACAATATTAATGGTGGGAGTGAAAATGGAAAATTAATTATTCGAATTTGATTAATGATGGGAAAGTGGGAGAGTGGTGGAAGAGAATTAATTGGGGCATTAAATGCCAATCACAATTACTACCACTCTTCTTTCCATCATTTAATTCCCTTCCCCCCCCCCTTCTGGTTTTAATTTCTAACTTATTTCTTTTCCTTCTTATTTATTTGGATGCCACTTTTCTCGTATATTCCTCTTCTACTACCTCGCTCATTTTTCTTTATACAAAATTAATTCATATTTTAATTATCATTCTCGTTTAGCTTTTATACTTTCTAAATTTCTACTCTACACATTTTTATCTTCAATTTTTCATTAGTGCTCGCTTTTAATTTTAAAGTGTTAACTTTTATTTAATTAATTTAAAATAGTTATGAGGTGTATTTTTTAAAAAAATTATTTGAATAGTCATGATAATTAATAAAAGCTAAAATCCTTTTTAAAATTAGTTTATAACAAGTAACATTAGTGACTAAATATAAGTATAGTAGATGTAAAACTGTTTAAAATCTTGAAATTCATGGTTATATTAAAAATAAACTCAAAATTTAAAGATAAAAGTTTTAACTTAAAATTGAAGGACTAGAATTAAATAAAACTTACATTTGAAACTCAGAAATAAAATATTATATTATAAAAATGTATATCCAAATACAAATTATAATAATAGAAAAATTAGGGACAAAATGTTTTGTTTTTCATTTTAATGTTATGAGGAGTAGTTTTATGTTGGGTGTAGAAAGCTCAACTAAAAGGAGCAATCAATGTATTAAATGAAGTGGTTTTAGAGGACGTGTGGTTTAAGAAAAGCACATTGACTTTCAATTTTGATGGCCAATGTTTATTAGACACGAAATGGTGCTAAGCCAAAGGAGCTTTATCACAGTTGTTGGGTCCAACTTCGTATGATGGCAAAGGCCCCAAAGGTGTTGTTGCGGGTTCTACTCATCATCCCCCAATATATGGTTTCGTTTGTACTTATGAATTTGGTTTCGTTTTATGTTTTTAATCTACTTCTGTCTTTTCATTATCATTATGATTATGATAGTTTGAGATTTTGCAAATGTGGGTCTAACCTTAAATTTTTGTTAACCGATCCTCTAATTATTGTAACCTTTTGTTCTCTATCAAGATAAACTTACTCATGTTTTGATGCTCTTTTGATCCATTCTTTTAGTCCGAATATGTCATTAGGATGACCTATAAAAATACTTGTATTGATGAACTTATCTAAGTTAGTACACGAAATATTTAGTTGGACTAAATATGGAGAAAATTGATCATCCTTTGAAACTATTATTGTAAGGCTATTTATAAGGTTAATCCTCATAGTCTTTATTGGAAATGAGTGCAACATTGACTAGTCACTCTCAAGGTTCTAGAGCGTTGGTCACTTATAGAGATGTTCATTTTCCCACAAAGAATGAGGGAAAATTTTTGTAAGCTAAATAGGAATGATCGCCGTTCTTGCCTCATCTTGTTTGGCTTTTTTTCTTTAATTATTTATTTATTATAATAATTATTGTTATACTATGGTTAGCATTATTAATAAATATTATATTCAAATTTAAAGTTTGATCGTTTAATGGTCAAGATAATGGATATGCTTGAATTAAATATTTAATTTTAGATTATATATGCGAATAATTTGATATATAATTTATTTTTTCTAATAGGAAACTCGAGTACTTTTTTTTTAAAAAAAAAATCAAATTATCCATGTATAACTAATTATATTTATAAAAAAAAATTGAGTGACAATTTGAACTATTAAAGTAAACTATTTACACAAAATAGTAAAATTTTAATCTTTTTTTATAGAGGCAGATAAAAGTCTATCAACGCCTATCAATGATAAAAATTGATTGAAGTTTATCACAGATGAACGCTGATAGAAGTTTATTGGTGTATTTAGTGTTTTTTTTGCTATTTCTATAAATAATTTTACATTTTTTCTATTGGTGAAAATTTTCCTAAAATTTAGGTAGTTATTTAAGTTAATTGTTTTGTTTTTCTTAAGGAAATAATTTTCCTATAAGGAATCTTGAGTTATTTCGCAAGGATGAAATATGAAATGGGAAGTGGGGAAGCCACTCCTAGCCTTGCCTCTTGGACCTATATAGTCATTTGCCCTTTGGTGAAACTCCACAAATTCAACTGGCTAGCTCGAAACTCGAGGGTTTGATTTTCTTCTTTGGAACTCGCAGGCCATCCATGGATGCTTCTATACCCCTTTGGGCTTGAACCTTGCCTCGAGCAACCATAGGGTTGGCAACGGGACCGAGACGGGATGTAGGGGGAGATTCCCCATCTCCATCCGCGCAGGGGATATTTTCTCCCATCCACGCCCCCGTCCCTACTAATTGAAGGGGGACGGGGACGGGGACAAGGATTCTCCGTCGGGGGAAATGGGCCCCGCCATGTTGTTATTTTTTAAAATATATATTAATTATATATAATTATATAAATATTTGTAGATAATAAATTTTAGGGTATATATATATAAATTTATCGAGGTGGGGGACAGGGAGGGGGAAGGGGCAAGGATACCCTCCTCGTCCCCAATCGAGATGTTGTTAGAATCCTCGATTTGACCCCATCCATCCCCGATCCAATTGGGGATTTCTCACTTCGATCGGGGCGGGGACTTGATCCTGGAGGATTTTTGCCAATCCTAAGCAACCATCAACACTTAAATTTCGTGATATTTCAAAAACACATTCAAAGGTTCAAAACAGAAATTACATTTTTATTTCACAATCGAATGTTGGAATTTTTCATTTTCACTTTATTGAACTCTAAAAAAATTGCAGTCATATTGTGCCTCTCCTGGAAAAGTCAACAATTTGTAACTGTGTATGATATAAATATAGAACTCTTGTCGAAGTCAATTATTCTTCTTTGTTATTGCTTGTTCAATAAAACTTAACCACATAAATCATATTATAGTTGGAGTAATATTTGGGTATAACCTATATTCATGCATCTCTTTCAATCACAAATGAAAAATATTTAAGAATATAAATATTAACACTTAGATAAGTTGCAAGTAAAAATGCATCAAAATATATTTAACTAATACTTACTATTCAAGTTCTACATATCAAACTAGATAAGCGGAAAGGGGTATATAAGTGTCGATAACATCTCGATTGGCATGAAACTTGTTTTTGGGTGAGTTAAAAATTATTGCCATACAAACTTGTGTTCAAAATGAACCATGCGAGCCACGCTATTTTCATTTAAAAGTTTGGATTTAAAATTGGTATTGGTCTATTGGATGTGAATTTTTGTTGGGAATTTGGTCTTTAAGTTATTATTATTATTAGAAAAAATTACAAAAATCATCCTTAAAATATGAAGGTAGTTGCAATTATATCTTCAAAAAATTTTATCATAAAAGTTGAGCCCGTAACCTTATATAATTGTTAAAATTGAATCCTTAAATTTAAATAATGGTAGAAATTATAACAATTGTACAGGGTTGAGCGTTCAATTTTTATGTTTTAGGGGTCTAATTTCTTCAACTATTGTAAGTTCAAAATCTAATTTTAACATTTGTAGAAATTTAATGGTCCAATTTTTATGATGGATAATTTAAGGGTAAAAGTATAACTACAATCATATTCTTTAAGGATAACTATTTTTTGCCCTTTGTGATTTTTATTAGAATACAGTAAACCTATAACGTTTTAGTTTTAATTCCTTGGGATAATACTAAAATTGGAAAATAAAAAAAGTAATTATTAGCTAATATGTATGAAATAGAAATACAATAAAAAACAATAACACAGTAAGGTGAATAAGGATTAAGAGAGGCAATGTGGGGGATGTGAGGAGGGTCTCTCCATTATCAGAAAAATAAATGATACATAAATCAATACATTTATTGTTGTTGTTGGTTAGTCAAACATTGACAAATATTGAAATGGACACACGAGTACCTGCCAAACCAAGCATTCAAAACTCCATAATTAATGGCCTTATATTTTTCCTTCCTTTCCAAAATTAATTGTCCAAATAAACTACTTCTCTCTCTCTCTCTTTAAAAAATCAAGGATAAAATATATCTTTGGTATCTAAATTTTAGTTATAGATTTAATTTTAAAATGCTACATATTTAGACTATATTTATTATAGATAGAATGTAATAAATCAACAGTAATTTAAAAAGTGAACCACATTTGATTACGTTTGATATTGTTTACTTGTATTTTGTACATATACCGACATTTAGGTTCGCTGAGAGTGTTCAATCAAATTGCATTTGAAAATTACGCCGATATCATTACTGATATTGTTACTATTACGATACCAGGATCATGAATTTGTCACATTTACAGTTACTGTTATCGTTATTATGATAGATTCATTCTTTAAAGTAAACATGATAAAAAACAATTCAATTGTATTTGCAATTGTGGCCCATTAAAATTGATATATCAATAGAATCCATTACGATTATACCAATTTTCATTGTGGATTATTAAATATGACCTTAGTTCTCAAGTTTTGAGTTTGCTTTTAATTTTGTTCATAAGTTTCAAAATGTTTCAATTTTATTTATGAAGTATGAGTTTTGTTTCAATTTGGTCCCTAAATTTCAAGAATTACACTTCTAATCTTGATTTTTCACTATTAATTAATACATGAATTATAATTAACTAAGGTTTTACATTTTTTTCATCACTATTAAAATTAATTTTAAATTTTCACTTTAAATTATTTTAAATGACTTAATAGACATTAAGTGAAAGAGTAAAGATAAGTATTTAATGAAAAAAATGAGATTAAAAGTATAAATTTAGAAATTTAGAAACCAAATTAAAACAAAGTTAAAACTACAATATTTTGAAACCTAGAGACCGGATCGAAAGTAGATCCAAAATCTAAAGACTAGAAGGTATTTTTTTTTCCCTCTAAAAATCAAACTTCCTCACACTTTAATACTGAGAATATCCTAATATTTTTTTAAAGAAAATATTTACTTATATAATCTTGTAACTTTTTTTTTTTTTTAAAAAAAGTGATAAATTAGACTGGAAGTTTTGATTTTTTTAAGTACAACTTTGTATGGATAGAGGACTGAACCTCTACCTTTAAGATTGAAAGATCACACCAATCACACTATTGAGTTAAGCTCACTTTTACGAGCGGAAGTTTTGATCAAACTCGTAGATTCCGTTTGGTAACCATTTAGTTTTTTGTTTTTATTTTTGAAAATTAAGCATATTTCAACCATATTTCTTACAATTGTTTACATCTTTCTTAAATATCATATTGAATTCTTAGCTAAATTTAAAAAAAAAAACTTTTTGAAAGCTACTTTTTGTTCCGTTATCAAAATTTGAGTTTGTTTTTTAAATCATTGATGAAAAGTAGATACTAAAGGAAGAAATTTAAGGCTAAGAGTAGTACTCATAAACTTAATTTTTCAAAATAAAAATAAAAAATAAGATTATTACCGAATCGTCCTAACTTTTTAATTTTTTAAAATATAAAACAATATGAGAAAGCAATTTTCTCTCTCCCTTTCTGCTTTTGTTTTATTGTATTATTATTACTATTTTTTAAAATTAAAAAATTAAATGCGTTTGTTTTATTATAATGTCGTCATTTTTTTGTTTAATAATAATTTGGATTTAGTACACCGGACCATAGAAAAGTCGATGGCATTTAATACCCACCCATAAAAACGTTTTGAATGCAACATTTAATACCTAAAACCAAACGACTTTATATAACGCAACCTCTCTCTTATCTGCTTTCTTTATTCGATTTCATTGCCTAATCCACAATATTTATATATTTTTATTTTCACATATACGTTTTAAATGGACGTAAAGCTTATTTATTATTATTTTTAATAATGACGATCCAACGTTTGCTCTTTATTTTTAAAATATAAATCGGATTAATAACGCATCTATTATAACGTAATTAAGAACGAATAGATATTTGAGTAAATGCCTTTATTTATTTTAATAATTAACATATTGTATGTAAATTACGTCCATGTATATATCTGAATTCCCCATAACATTAACCATGTTGGTTTCATGTTTGTACTATGGTGTACTATGTGCAGATTTGAAGGGTGGTGAATGAACAGCCTGGAAATAAAATCAATTGAAGGAACCATAAAAGTGACATGAAATATATATATTATCAAAACATTTTTTTTTCGCTCTATAAATTATTTGGCGAACCTACACTACAAACAATGTGTGCCCCAACCCAAATGTTGCTACCATGCGAGGGAAGCGCTCATCATCACCACGTGGTCACCACAACCAAAACAAATTTACTTCAACTAACATTTTCGTTCACGGTATATATATGTTATGGGTAAAATTCTGCCTACTTAGTAGGACCCATGAGATAAGTTTAAAGAAACTTAAGAGAGAGCTTAGAGAAGCACCCATGGAGGAGAACTTGAAAAGCCGAATGAGATCCATGGGGAAGAGTTTGAAAGGCTCAGTGGGACCCATGGGGAGAGCTCATAGAAATCTAGGAGAGAGTCTAAGAGAGCTTAGAAGCCAAGAAGAAAGCCTTAAGAACATAGGAGGAGCTCAGATGAGCCTAGGAGAGAGCTCAAGAGGAGCTTAGAAGAGCCTAGCGTAAGTAGCTTAGGATAACTTGAGCCCAGAGAAGCCTATGAGGGCTTGAACCTAGGGAAGCCTAGGCTAGGTACAAGGAGCTTAGGAAGGCTTGAAGTCTAGAGGAGTCAAGTTGAACCATGGGGAGCTTAAAGGACCATCATGGAGAGACCCTTGTTGAAGGATCTCATACCAAAGAGTTCCATGAGCGTGTTCGGATTGCTCCGATCTCACAGTGACTGAAATATAACAATAAACATTCAACATACAGTTATGCAAACAAACTCTAATTATCAGCATGAACAACCGCATGAACACGAACGCCACGGGGACGACACCACTATTAAAGAGCCCCGGGTATTCTCGGAGTGAAAATCAAAAGGGTAGTCTTTGGTGAATTTGGTAGAGGAAGGAGGAAACACGAATCGTGTAGGCGATAAGCAAGTGGGAGGGGAAAAGACGCTATCGCATAGCAAACTGCTTATCGTTTAGGAGAAGCTACACGATCGTGTAGGATTTACTGAACGATCGTTTAGGAAAAGGTATACGATCGTTTAGCAAAATCGGCACACTATACGATCGTTTAGAGAAGCTATCCAATCGTATAGGAAATAGCGTGCGATCGTTTAGGCGCGAGGTGTACGATCATTTAGGCGGAGAGGAGCTATCGTATAGTCTCTCGATTTTTTTAAACGATCGTTTACGAAACACCAGCACACTCTCTCTTTTTCTCTTCGGGCGATTGATTGAACAATTCAAAAATGAAAACATTTTTTTATTTTAATTCATCGGTTACAATAACCAACTTTGCCCCACTAACCCACGTCCGAACGTGAATTTTTAGATTAATTATCATATAATTAATCAACTAATTAATTAATAAATATAATCATATTATATTTTTATCCTATAGTTTGATATCACATATCTACTATAGTATTTTCTCTTCATATAATGTATCTCATTTTCTCTTCATATAATGTATCTCATACATTTAGCCAATTATATCATATATAATTAACCAGTCCAATTATATCATATCTAATCGAACTTCCTCTTGTCAATTTGAACATTTCAAATTAACCCAAATACTGGTTCTCAACTTTATCCAAGCTACCTAGGGGATCTAATGGACCTGTGGCTTGAAGCTCCAACGGTCCGTGAATAGCTGACAAAACCCTTTAGCCATGAGATCCACCATCCGTTAACTGTCAGACATTCTACTAAAGACCAATATCTGAGCTCTTCTTACCACAGATATATTTCTGTGTCCATTAGATATAACCAATCATGAGTAGGATGACCCTTCATAGATGCTCGTAAGTACAACTGAGCCAAATTACCATTTTGTCCCTGTAGTTACATCTCACTCCTTAAGTACCACTGATTCCTCTAATGAACAATACAACATAGTTCAACTATGTGTGAACACCTCTCGGGCCAAGAGAAGGTGTGTGGCGCCACATCGTTCAAGCCTCGGAATCAGCCCTTAAGGGAGCTATTTTACCCCTGCCTCGGGGAAGGAGTGGATTCCATTTTGTGTAGCTGAGTTCCTAGCTCCCAAATCAGATGAATCCTCAAAATGGTAGGTTTAAATTGACGACCTGGTCACTCGCACCCATACAAATCAAAGAACCGCCCTCAATGGCAAGAGTTCCCAACTCACTCAGGATTGAGGTCATGTTATCTATGGTCATCCTAGTGAAATGAAGTCTCTGTCATGAACGGTGTTATATAACGAGATGTTAACACTTCGTGATTAGGTCTTATACAAACTCTTTGTATAGGATGCCCCCGCTCGCATTTCCCCAACACGAATGATCAGGATCAGACCATCTGTGACAAGTCACAACATTTGTGACCATTTCACAAAGCGGGTCGCGTCCATAGTATTACTAGGATAAGGTTTCCCTCCTATATCCATATACTATAGACCATTTTGGTTATCACTCAAGACATGATTCACTTGTATGTCACCATATACATGCTTGAGTCACATACAGATAACTAGGGATTTTATGTTTTTTGGTTTGTGGTAAAGCAAATAAAACAA
This sequence comes from Benincasa hispida, assembly GCF_027475165.1. Taxonomy (NCBI): domain Eukaryota; kingdom Viridiplantae; phylum Streptophyta; class Magnoliopsida; order Cucurbitales; family Cucurbitaceae; genus Benincasa; species Benincasa hispida. Next base: position 69,150,022 of record NC_143482.1, read on the forward strand.
GCAACTGAGCAAAATACAAGATGTGAAGTAAATATCATATATTAACAGCACAAATGTTCGTATAAACTGTTTACAGACTACAGGACACGAGAATTTAGGGCATCAACCCCAACACTAGTGACCTTAACCCAACTAAGAAAGGAGGTCGAGCTAAGAGAGGAGCTCCTACCAAGATAGGAGCTCGAGTTAGGAGTTATACATAACCGTGCAATTAATTAAACAATAAGTATAATAAAAGGAGTTAATTAAATAGTAAACTTAGTGGCTCATTAATTCATTGTTAATTGGACGTTAAAGGTATTGGGGTTGATGCCCTAAATCTCGTGGGTTTATAGTTTGTAATTGTACTGTACAAACAATTTACTTATCGAATAAAATAAGAGGTATTTTATTTGACATTTAGTAGCATTAACCTACAAAACCAATAAACTAAGATTCAAGGTTATCTTCTGTAACTTAAAATGCATGTGGCGACATACAGATGGATCATGTTTAAGTGACAACCTAAATGGTCTATAGTAGATAGATAAGGCTAGGTACCTTATCCTGATGACACTACGAATACGACCCGTTTTGTTGTTGTTACAATTGTTGTAAAGTGCTATAAAATGATCTGATCCTGATCATTCATGTAAAGACATGTGGAACGGAGGTGTTCTATATAAATAGTTTGTATAAATCCAGACCATGAAATGAATATTCTCTATATAACACTATTGATAGAAAAGACTTACATTTCACCATGATGACCATAGGTGACTTGATCTGAATCTTGAGTGAATTGTGAACTCCTACATATGAAGGTAGTCCTTTGATCTACATAGGTGAAAGTGGCTTGTATTGTCGACTTAATATGCCTACAATTTTAGGGATTCGTTTGATTGGGGAGCTGGGAACGCAGCTTCACAACAAGAAATTCACTTATTCCCTGGTGTTAGGGTAATTCAGAAGTTAGGTGGCTGATTCGGGGGTTTGAACAATTTGGTGCCACACCATCTCCTGGCTCGAGAGGGGTTTGGTCATAGTTGGACTATGACTTGTTGTTTATTAGAGGGATCAATGATACTTAAGAAGTTAGATGCAACTACAGAGGCAAGACGATAATTTTGGCCTAACTGTACTATGAGCAATTGTGAAGGGTCAACTCACTGTTGATTGGTTATATCCAATGGACACAAAAATATATCTATAGTACAAAGAGTGCAGTTGTTGATATTTAGTGGAGTGACCAACAGTTAATGAAAGTTGGTTACGTTAGTTAAAGAATTTAATTAATTAATCAAGTATCATTTGAACTTCAATCTATAGGTTCATAAAGTCCCCTCGATAGTTCAATTGAGATTAATGAGAATTGAGTTAATTTTGGATTAATTTGAATTGTTCAAATTAATAAAGGGAAGTAATTATATGAGATATAATTAATATAATGTATATGATATATTATAATATAAAGTTTTATTTGTGAGGAAATAAATATTTGAATATGATTCAAATCTTAATTATATGAATATGATTCATATAAAAACTATAGGTTATATAATAATCTATAGGTTATATTATATGTGATATAATATAAACTATAGGTTATGTACTATATTTAATATAACATAAGATTTGTTATATATGTATATATATTAAAGTAGTATATATATATATATATATATTTATATTTAATTAAATTATTTTTGAATTTAAATTAAATAATGGGGAGGGATTTATTGTAACTCCCTCGACCCATTCTTTCACATAATCAACGTAAGAGTTGGTTTCAGGATAAGAAGATTAGAAATTCATCTCCTTCTACACAACATCTCAATCTCACGCTTTCAGTGAATTCTTTGTGAATTTTCCTTTCTTGAACAAAAGAACTCTTCCTATTTTCTAGAATTAAAGCAAAGCTCACATACTCTTGTCGATTCTCTCCTTCCGAGAATACCGAGGTAACACAATAGTGGTGTCAAGTTGAATAGTTCGTGGCTTCAAGAGAAAAGTTTGGGTCATTGTTGTGCGAGCAGTACATTGGAGGAAAGACGTGAAAAACTTGATCTTCAAAGGTAAGTAATAATTTCCCCTTCGATTCTTTCTATATACTGTGTAAATACCATGTGGTTTATATGAATGTTTATCATAACTTTTTGTCATCTCTAATTCGGTACTATTCTGTAAAATAAATTGAGATACACGATAAAATTTCACGTTTCCACTTCGATTTTAAAGACCTTCAAATGGTTTATCCAAAGGTCGAGCACATTGATGGTTGAGATATGTAACGACTCCAGCAACGATGGCTCAGTTGGATAAAGATTAAAGGAAAGTTCAGAAAGGGCCTGGAAAAGGAAAGGTCATGCCTGTTTGGGTTGATGCCCTAAATCTCGTAGGATCCTGTAGTTTGTAATTATACTGTACAAACATTTTATTTATTTAAAAAAATATATGAGATGTTTTATTTGACATTTAGTAGCATTAAACCCACAAACCAATAAACTAACATTTAAGGTTATCATCTGTAGCTTAAACATGTATGTAGAGACATACATGTGGATCATGTTTAAGTGATAACCTAAATGATCTGTAGTAGATGGATAAGACTGGATACCTTATTCTGGTGATACTACGAATACAACCTGCTTTATAGATGTTACAATTGTTGTAAAGTGCTACAAATGATATGATCCTGATCATTCATGTAGAGACATGTGAGAAGAGGTATTCTATACAAAGGAGTTTGTATAAGACCGGACCACGAAATGACTAGTCTCATTATATAATTCTGTTCATAATAGAGACTTACATTTCACCAGGATGTCCATAGGTGACATGACCTAAATCTTGAGTGAGTTGTGAACTCCTGCTTATGAAGGCGATCCTTTAATTTGTATGGGTGAAAGTCGCCAGATCATCGACTCAATAAGTCTACCATTTTGAGGATTCATCTGATCGAGGAGCTGGAAACATAGTTACACAAGACAGAATTCATTCCTTCCCCATTGTCGAGGTAAGTAGATAAATTTCTTCCTTAAGGCCTGATTCTAGGGCTTGAACAATGTAGTGCCACACCCTCTCCTGGCCTGAGAGGGGTTTTGGTTATAGTTGGACAATGACTTATTGTTTATTAGAGGGATTGATGGTACTTAAGGAGTTAGATATAACTATAAGGGAAAAAGGTAATTTTGGCCTAACTGTACTTACAAACAATTTGTGATGGACCATTGATAGCTCTAAAAAAGAGGTAATATTCATAGCTTATTTCGGGCTTGTTATTGAATTTTATGTGTTTATTGCCCTATTTTGTAGGTACTGAGAAATCAAGAGGTAAAACTGAATATTTGGAGCTGAATGGGTTTATTTTGAAGCAAATTGGAGTCGATTTAAGCATCCAGGCTTCAAAGAAGCAAGAAAACCAAAATTCCCCTGCTTCAGTGTCGTAATGCTTACCCCTTGCCTTAGTCCAACGCTTGTCTAACGCCAGAAGATAGAATGTTGGTGTGTAGGATAACGTTGCAGCACTGCCATCAACGTTGCAAAGCTCCGATTGAAGTAACATTCCTATGCCATCTACGCGTCCATCTTCTTTGGCCCAAACAATGCTGCCCTAGCGTTGCAATGCTGGGATTTATACTATAAATATGTCTTTTTTTTCCTTTAGGTCAAAGGATGTGAACTTTTGGGTTTGAATTGATGGAAGCTGAGTTTGATCTTCATTCTTCTTCTTTTCCCTTCAAATTTTAGTATCTTTAGGTTAGTTTTTCTTTTTATTTTAGGTTATAATCAATGGATCAGATGTTTATCTCGAATTTGTCTATGAATTAAGAGAAATTTTCTATCTAATTTCCTTGAGAAAGAGCATTATATCTAATTTCTTGAGAATTTTGTGATTAAATTTGAACTTCTTCAATTCTACGTTTTCTTTGAATCTTGGTGTAATTGGATTTACATTTGTGTGCTGGACTGACGACCGTATCATAATTGAATGTCTCCACTAGTTAATTTTGAGCTCGCGCATTTCCTTGTGTTTGTCTATGCTTGAATTTACCTCAAAGAAAAAGATTAGATGTGAATGCTTAGATTTATAGGCTGACTTGAATCTTGGTAATGCAGGTTTGATTTAGATTCGAAGAATAATTTGGTTAATTGAATATGAATTTTTCTGACATTTAATCAACACGATTGAATCCTCATTCTTAATGCATATGATTTTTAATTCTATTTGATCGCTGATAACCCAGTAGAACTAAGAGCATATGGTTTAATTAGGGTATGGTATTTTCGACCTTAATTAATATTTAGGACGTTTGATTGATTTTGATTTAATTGATGGTCGACCTTTGTAGAGATTAGTTAAATCAAATCGATTTAGTAGTCGTGCATGCATAGAACAAAATGTTTGTTTAATTATTAATTTTCCATGATAGAAATTGCATAGGGAACTTTTTCTTGCTCTAAAATTAGAAAGGCCCTTATTCTAGATTACATTTACCCTTTTATTTCAATTTCATGCATTAATCTCTTCCACACCAGACGCCCCCAATTTACCGTCTAGTTAGAAAATTGGCTTAATGAAACAAATCGTGCTTCCTAGAAGAATTAAGACACCAATCCCAACAGGTTGTACCCATAGTTAGGGAGTTTTTTTGCTAACATTGATGAGAATAGAGATTTCTTGTTAGTTAGAGGCATTAGGGTTCCTTTTTCATCCATTCACATCAATGAAGCCTTTGGGTTGATAAACTTCAACGATGAGTATAGTAGATTTTGCTCTCAACAATTCCTCGAGTAGGAGGTTATTGAGACTCTGTGTGGACTTTGAGTGGAGTGGCTAGGTCAAGAGGTGTCGCAGTCAAGTTTAGGGGGACGAATATGTCTGTCTCTTGCAAAATCTGACATGCATTTGTATGTTCTAGATTGATGCCAGTGCTACGCCTCATTGATGTCAACAAAGACTGTGCAGAGCTCCTATACTATTTAGTTTAGGATATTTCCATAAATGCGAGATGGGTCATTAGAGCCTTGATCCATCGATGTGAGCATTGCTTCACCTCTGGTAGCTTAAGGCACCTGAGCTTTATTATCGAGCTGTGCCACAGTTTTGAGGTGGAGATTCCTGATGATGAGGAGAGGATGGGGCATCGGGCACCCATATTTAAGTCATCAGTACCCGCCTTCTATGGGCACGGAGTAGATAAAAAGGATGAGGAGATGAAGATGACGAGGATATTCCCGCAGTAGAGGAGCTTCCCTTTGCTGATCCTCAAGATCAGTATGATGTGTTAGTAGCAGAGGAGTCTTTTGGGGAGCAGGCTTTGAGGATGTCCACTGAAGCCCTTAGGGTGGTTACTGAGTCCCTGAGGGTGAAAGGGGAGACTGCTCGTCGGGCAAGACATATGGAAATGACAATAAACTACATCTATGAGCAGAACCATCTTTACTATGCTAGCATTGGTTTCCTAAGTGACCTTCAGAGGGAATCGGACTCCGACTGAGGCTAGCCTTCCTTCTCATGCGTTCGGTAGTATTTTTTTTTCCATTCCTTATTTTCCTTTTTCTTTTTTGTTATTTTTTTAGTTTGTAGTTCTTCTTTCCTTTAGTTTTTGCTAACTTTTTTTTTTATAGGTTTCTTTTTCTTTTGTTTTCCTTTTCTTTTCTTTTTGTTTTTCTTTTCTAGGGATGACCCAGAAGAAAAGAACATCTTTCTGATAGGCGAGCCCTACTACTACCACCATCTTGTGCTTAATAATATTTTAAGGGGAGGTTTTCTGTTCCCTTGTTCTTTTTTATTTTTGAGCTTTACTTGAGATACATTGGGGACAATGTATCATTTTAAAGTTGGGGGTGGGGTACCTGTTGGGTAGTCTTATCTTAGCTTGGGGTCCTTGAGTGTTGTGCTCGAACTATGCTTTGTGTGCTTTGGTTGTTTTATTTGCTCTGTTGCTCTATTGTTATTATGATGGTTTATGGTGTACTCTTCCAATAATAGAATTTACATGAAATAATATTAAGAAAGCATGATCATGATTTTTAGCCCATTTTTTTTAAAAAAAATGTTGGCCTCTCATGCATGTTTAAGTCATTGTTTTGTGAAGTTGAAGTCTTGCATGCTTAGAATTGGGTTATCTGGTTTGTATTTCTGTTGTCACCTCGAAAGGTCCAACTTTGACTTAGGAGTAACCTTACTTGTTTTAGAACAAAATTAGACAAAGTGGATAAAATAGGCTCTATTGTGTATAAAAAGAAAGAAAACGAAAGAAAAGCAAATTAGTTACAATTCTGAAAGAAAGATAAAAAAAACAGTAAAATAAAAATTGGCAATAACTAGCTTGCCTGTAAAAAAAATAGTGTATATGCGTGCATGGATAGAGGTGAAAAGAGCTACCTCCACCATGTCTAGTTAGAACCTCGTGGGGAAAAGAGTGGTTAGGTTCCTGACAGTGGGGTGTGAAAGCTAGCTCTCTAGTAAAATAAATGCCCTTGATATTATGTGTGTGTGTGTGTGTTTAGGTACCCTTATTTTAGTGTTACCTTATTTTTTGCAAGTTGGATATGTCTGAGGTTGATAACCGAGCCGAGTAGCAGAAAAAGGGGATGAGGACCTTATAAAACTTTTCTGGGCTGTGCAAGCTTAACTAGCGAGACTCTAGGCTCACTCATGTATGAATAGATTAAGAATCATTCTTGAAATTGTGCTTCATTGATTGATTGTAATTGAATTTTGTTCTTGATTGCAATCTTTATTCTAATTGACTAGTGAGACTGGAGTAGCAACTTTGCAACTAGAGCAAGCATGTGATGCATGATTGTATGATTGTGTGTTTTTACCTTGCTCGGGACGAGGAGTAATTAAGTTGGGGGTGTTTGATAGCTCTCAAAAAGAGCTAATATAGCTTAATTCATACTTGTTATTGGATTTTATGTGTTTATTGTTCTATTTTGTAGGTACCAAGCAATCAAAAGGTAGAACCGAGTATTTGGAGCTGAAGGGGTTAATTTGAAGCAAATTGGAGTCAATTTAAGCATCTGGGTTTCAAAGGAGCAAAAAGATCAAAATGCCCTTGCTTCATCATCACAACACTCACCCCTTGCCTTGGCTCAATGCTTGCCTGACACCAGAAGAAAGAATGGTTGTGTGCAGGATAGCGTTTCAACGCTGTGAACAACATTGCAATGCTCTTCTTGGAGTAACTCTTCCTAAGCCGTCCTCGCGCACGTTTTCTTTGGCCCAAACATAGGGCAGCATTGCAACGTTGTCCCTAGCGTTGCAATGTTGTGATTTATACTATAAATATGTCTTTTCGCCTTTAGGTCAAAGGATGCTGAATTTGGGGTTGAATTGATGGAGGCCTAGATTGATCTTCATTCTGCTTCTTTTCCCTTCAAATTTTAGTATCCTTAGGTTAGTTTTTCTTTTTATTTTTGGTTGTAATCAATAGATCAGATGTTTATCTCAGATTTGTCTATGAAATAAGAGGAAATTTCTATCTAATTTCTTTGAGTAAGAGCCCTATGTCTAATTTCTTGAGAATTTCGTGATTAAATTTGTTGTTCTTCAATTATATGTTTTCTTTGAATCTTGGTGTAATTGGATTTGCATTTGTGTGTTGGACTGATGACCATATCATAATTGCATGTCTCCACTAGTTAATTTCGAGCTTGCGCATTTCCTTGTGTTCGTCTATGCTTGAATTTACCCCGGTATCAAAAGATTAGATGTGAATGCTTAGATTTATAGGCTAACATTGAATCTTGGTAATGTATGTTTAATTTAGATTCGAAGAATAATTTGATTAATTGAATATGGATTTTTTTGACATTTAATCGACGCGATTGAATCTTCATTCTTATTGCATATGATTTTTAATTCTATATGATCGTTAAGAACCCGTAGAACTAAGAGCATATAGTTTAATTAGGGTATGGTCTTTCCGACCTTAATTAATAATTAGGATACTTGATTGATTTTTGTTTAATTGATTGTTGGCCTTTGTAGAGATTAATGAAGTCGAATCAATTTAGTAGTCATGCATACATAGAATTGAATATTTGTTTTAATTATTGATTTTCCATGATAGAAATTGCATAAGAAACTCCCTCTTACTCTAGAAATTAGACAGAACCTTATCCTAGATTATATTTACCCTTTTTATTTCAATTTCACGCATTTATCTCTTCCACACCAATACCCCCTATTTACCACTCTAGCTAGAAAATTGGCTTGACGAAACAAATCGCGCTTCCTTGCAGATCGACTCGGATTTACGATTGTTGCTATGTTTTAGTAGTGATAGGAGTAGTTCGGTAACAACTTTTCTTTTGATTAGTAGTCCTTTCCAGGAATTAAACGATACCAAAATGGATTCTGTCAAAATGACGCTGTTGTCAGGGATCAAACTCAGGTCAACTGTGTGACAGGCAAGAATTCATTATATGTGGTATAATTAATTTAACTTAATTATTATATATAATTATTATAATGTATTTGATACATTCTAATATAAAGTTTATTTGAAAGAAAATAAATATTTGAATATGATTCAAATATTAACTATGTGAATTGGTTTCATGTAATTAAATTTAGTATAAATGAGATTTATATTAAACACTATGTATTAATGAGAGAAATAAAAACTGTAGATTCTATTGTATTTGATATAATATAAACTATAGATTATATGTTATATTGGATAAAACATATAATTAATTCTCTCAATTAATTTGAACATTTCAAATTAATCCAAAATTGATCCTTATTAAATCCTTGTTGAGCTATAAAGAGAACCTTATGAACTTATAGATTGAAGCTCTAATGGTACTTGAATAATTAATTAAAATTATTTAATTAAATTATTCAACATTCATTAACTGTCGATCATTCTACTAAAGATCGATAGTTGCACTCTTCGCACTACAAATATATTTTCGTGTCCATTAGATATAACCCATCAATAGTGCGATGGCCCTTCACAAATTGCTCGTCAGTATAGTTGGGCAAAAATTACTGTTTTCCTTTATAATTATATTTAACTCCTTAAGTACCATTGATCCCTCTAATGAACAATAACTCATAGTCCAATTATGATCAAAGCCTTCTCGGGCCAAGAGAGAGTGTGACACCACATTGTTCAAGCCCCGTAATTAGCTCTTAAGGGAGCAATTTATCTACTTACCCAGATATTGGGGAAGAAGTGAACTTTATCTTGTGTAGCTGTGTTTCCAGCTCCCCAATAAGACAAACCCCCAAAATGGTAGGCCTATTGAGTCGGCGATCTGGCCATTCTCACTCATACAAATCAAAGAACCGTCTTCATAAGCAGAAGTTCACAACTCACCTCAGGATTCAGGTCATGTCACCTATGTGAAAGAACTGTAATAGGAGAACTTTGAGCAGAAGCGAATCGACCAAATTCCATAATTCATTAAATATAAAGTTTACAGTAAACAAACAAAGAGATAAGCATGTACAGCTAAATTACAACATGCTTTAAAAGAAAAGGGTTTCAAGAAACCTCACCTTTAAAGACCTTTTTCTTTATGTTTTCCCCGGAACAGATCACAAACTTCTTGAAGACCTTCTTCAAGATAAACCTTGAACCAAAACCGAACACTACCACAATGGATACCTTGGTATTTCAAGGTGAGAACCCAGGAGTGGTGGTCTCTGACTATTTTGGTTAAGAGGAAAAACTTAATGTCGAGGAGGAAGATTGAGAACTCTCAATAAACTCAAGATAAAGTATAAAACTCTTCTGTATTTTTATTTTTCACTCAATCATTCAACCAACAATAGCCAGAAGAAGAAAATATTTTTTTTTATTTAACTTTCCATAAAATAACCACCACACACTAATGTGGGTGGAGAGAAAAGATGGGGAAGGGAGTTGTAACTCCCTTCCTTATTATTAAAATAATAATAATAATATAAATATAGATATGATAATTAACTTATCATATTATGTATATATATATATATTAAATTATATGTTATATCAAATATAATATATAACATATAGTTTTAATATTGTATCACATACAATATAAACTATAATTTTTCTCTCTCTATAATATGACATTTAATATAAATCATATTTATATTAAATTTAACAACTATGAATCCCATTCATAGAAAATATATTTGAATCTCATTCACATATTTATTTCCTCCTATACATTATGACAATTATATCACATATAATTGAAACAACTTAATTATATCATATATAATTCAAATATTTATTTCCTCCCATACATAGTGACAATTATCACTTAAACATGATTCATCTGTATGTCTCCACATACATGTTTAAGTTACAAAGATAACCTTGGATGTTAGTTTATTGGTTTGTGGTTAACACAACTAAAATATCAAATATTTTATAGAAAATGAATAAAATATCAAATATATTTTATTAAATACATAATGAGTTTGTTTAACAATATTTACAAACTATAGGACCCTACGAGATTTAGGGTATCAACCCTAACACTATGGTCATCCAAGTGAAATGTATGTCTCAAATAAGAACGACATTATATAATGAGACTAGTCATTTCGTGGTCCGGTCTTATACAAACTTCTTTGTATTGAATACTCCTGCTCACATATCTCCACATGAATGATCAGGTTTAGATCATTTGTAACACTTTACAACAATTGTAACATCTACAAAGCGGGTTGTATTCGTAGTGTCACCAGGATAAGGTATCTTATCCATCTACTATAGACCATTTAGGTTATCACTTAAACATGATCACCTGCATGTCTCTACATACATGTTTAAGCTACAGAAGATAACCTTGATTGTTAGTTTATTGGTTTGTAGGTTAATGCTACTAGATGTCGAATAAAACATTCATATTTTATTAAATAAATGAACTGTTTGTACATTACAATTATAAACTACATGACCCACGAGATTTAGGGCATCAACCCCAACAAGTCCTACTCCTTTCCAAGCCCGTGCCCAACGGAGAACTTTTTCTGTATCTTGATGTGTCTGATTCTGTAGTTAATTTAGTCTTAATCAAGGAGGATGAAAGATGACAGTCACCAGTATTACACCAACAAATCAATGGTAGGGGCAGAAACAATTTTGACCAATTTTCCGTTGTGACAGGTGCTGCAAAAGCTAAAGGCGTCAGGCAAATGGATGAAATGGGTGGTTGAGCTGGGTGTATTCGACATCCAGTTTTGTCATCGAGCTACAATGAAAGGGAAACAACTGATTTCGTCCCTGAGTTCACTCTTTATGCCTCATTTGGTGACAATATGGAAGTGTGCATGATGGAAACATCACATGATGCCAAGAGCTACGATGAACCTCCATAGAAACTCTATGTAGACAGGTCATCCAATAGAAAAGGTTGCGGAGCGTGTTTGTTGTTGTTGTCACCAGAAGAAGGACGACTTGAGTATGCTTTGAGGTTCATGTTTCGACCCTCCAACAATGAAGCAGAATATAAATCACTTTTGGTGGGAATGTAACTAGCTATTTGAGTTAGTGTTACCAATCTAATTATTTTCAATGATTCTCAACTAAAAGTCAATCAAGTGGTTGAGATGTACCAAACCAATGAGCACAGAATGGTTGTTTATTTGGTGGAGGTGAGAAAGATGCTGAGCTCATTTAAGAAATTTGTGATAAGCCAAATACCACAATCTCAGAATGCCAACGCTGACTCTTTAGCCAGGTTGGCGGTGGCTTATGACGCTGAGCTTAGTAGAATGGTACCTATAGAGGTTCAAAATGCACCCAACATATTGAGAAAGGAAGCCATGGAGATAGAGGACCAAGCCTAGGTCGAGGATCACAATTAGATGACCCTCTTGGTTAAGTATCTTGAAGAGGGGTATTACCAAATGACAAAGTTGAAGCTCGACGGCTAAGATGCAAGGCTGGCCATTATGTAATAAGTAATGGCAGGCTATACAAGAGAGGTTATCCTCTCCCTTTTCTAAAGTGTGGTATAGAGCAAGGCAGATTACATCATGTGGGAAATTCACAAGGGAGTATGTGGCAATCACTTTGGAGCTCGATCCCTCGCAAAGAAAATAATTTGGTAAGTTTATTATTGGCCCACCCTAACTTGAGATGTGCATCGATTCACCACGTCCTGTACCGATGTCAGAGCTTAAAAATTGTACCTAGGCAACCTCCCGAGCCTAATACGAATATTATGAGCCCTTGGTCGTTTGCGTAGTGGGGAGTCGACCTGATTGGACCACTTCCTCCCCGCAAAGGCCAGACCAAGTTTGCTATTGTTGCCGTTAATTATTTCACTAAATGTGCAGAGGCTGAAGCTCTAGTGACAATTATTGAACAAAAAATAACCAACTTCATCTAGAAGAATATCGTATGTCGATTCGGTATACCACATGTACCGTTTAAAAAAATGGTCGTCTATTTGATAATACAACATTTTGTCAATTTTGTGCTGATCTTAGTATCAAATATTACTTTTCATCTCCAGCCCATCCGCAAGCTAATGGACAGGTAAAGGGTATCAATAAAATCATCAAGTGAAATTTCAAAGCTAAGCTGGAAGGATTAAAAGGGTTATGGCTTGAAGAGCTGCCAAATGTGTTGTGGGCCTACTAGACGACATCACAAACTTCTACTCATGAAACTCCCTTTTCTCTTGCGTTTGGGGTAGAAGCTATAGTGCCGGTAGAGATTAAAATTCCATCACTTAGAGTTGAGTAGTTTAATCTAACTAAGAATGATGAGGAACTCCAGTTAAATCTAGATCTCTTATAAGAACACCGTGAGACTGCACATCTTTAGGTTGCGGAGCATAAAAATCGGGTAGCTCGATATTATAACTCACGTGTGTATAAACAAAGATTTAGAGTAGATGACTTTGTTCTTAAGTGAGTCATGCCTAATGCTAAGGATCCAGGCAACGGAGCCTTAAGACCAAATTGGGAGAGCCCTTATCAAGTGACAAAGGTTATTCGACCTGGAACCTATAGCTTAGGTGACCTGAATGAAAAAAGCTTGCCTCGTTGATGGAATATGGAGCATCCTAAGTATTATTGCCAGTAAAATATTTTCTTTGATTATTTATCCATTTTGTTTTTCTACAATTGTTTTGACTCTTTCCTATGAAATTCTCAATATCAATTTATCTTTATTTGCCATTTTTTAGTCAAATTTGTTTGAGTATAAGGGCAAGTAGGTAGAATGATAAATAAATATACTTAAAAAAATACAATTCATTGTCATCCAAGACAAAAGTACAAAATAATTCCAAAGGAATGTAGAAGTAACAAATGCGAAAAGACAAAAAAAGAAAAAAGAGTAATGGGAATCATGATTCAGAGGTGGAGTCATTAGGAACATCATTGAAAATGTTCTCCATGTCGATATCGCCGCGTAAGTCAACGTTCATACTAGGATGATTACAGTCCTTAGAAGCATTGTAGAGCTCTTGGTATTCGACATTCAGAAAGTTGAAATCTAAGTCTCGATAGATCATTAGTTGTTCGGGCTAACCAAGAAACGCCAGCCTCTATGGCTTGGTCTTCCAAGTCAAAGTACTTTGAGGTCTCCTTGTGTTTGGAGGAGAGGAAGACATGATCAACTAGCTTAGACTTAACAATAGTTAGTTTTTTCTCAAGCTTCTCCGCTTTGGATTGAGCTATGGCCAGGTTGCTCTGCATCTCATCTAGTTTAGCTTGAAGGGATCAAACTCGTTCTTTCACGCGAAGAAGTGATTCATCAGACTTGGAACAACGGCTTTGCAGTTGCTTATAGTCCTTCAGTGGCACAATATTTGCATGAAGATGGTTGAGCTCATGAACCATTCTCTAAGTAGCCAATATTAAGCTTACATATCCCTACGAAGATCATATGTTTAGAAGGGTAAATAAAAAGTACAGCATAGGCAGGAAAGCAAGTTTACCTTTCGGAAGTGAAGTAAGCTGTCTATCATACTTTGTTGGGGGTTGTTTCAACCATCAAGTGAAGGCTGGCTAGGTGTAATTATTGTTGGAGTTGATGCCTTAAATCTCATGGGTTCTGTATTTTGTAATTGTAATGTACAAACAATTTTATTTATTTAATAAAACATGAGATGTTTTATTCGACATTTAGTAGCATTAACCCACAAACTAATAAACTAACATCCAAAGTTATCTTCTGTAGTTTAAACATGTATGTAGAAACATACAGATGGATTATGTTTAATTATAAATAAATATAATAATAATTGTTTTAATTATAAATAAATATAATAACTAACTTATCATATTATATTTATACCCTATAATTTTAATATCACATCATATGCAACATTGAAACCATAATTCTTTTCTCCTTTACTTGATATAAATCATATTTACATCAATTCCTCCAATTAATATATCTTATACATCATCTCAACTATATCATATATAAATGAACCAGTTTAATCATATCATATATAATCAAACTCCCCTTTGTCAATTTGAACACTTCAAACTGACCCAAAAACTGATTCTCAATTTGACTCCATTGAGCTACCAAGGGGACCTTATGGACCTATAGCTTGAAAATCCAACAATACGTGAATAGCTGACTAAATTCTTTAGCCACGAGATCCACCATCCGTTAACTGCCGGACACTCTACTAAAGATCGACAACTGAACTCTTCTCACCATAGATATATTTCTGTGTCCATCGGATATAACCGGTCAACAGTACGATAACCCTTCATAGATGCTCATAAGTACAGCTGGGCCAATTTACCATTTTGCCCCTGTAGTTACATCTAACTTCTTAAGTTCCATTGATTCCTCTAATGAACAATACATCGTAGTATTCCTATGAGTGAACACCTCTTGAGCCATGAGAAGTCATTGATGCTACGTGATAGACGCTGATAGATATCTATCAGTGTCTATCAGTATTTTTTTGCTATTTTTGTAAATAGTTTGATATTTTTCCATCCGTGAAAATTTTCTATTAAATAAATAAATTAATTAATTTATAATAAATCCCTTATAGTTATGCAGGGGAGTGGAGAGTGAGATGAGCAGATTACTTTCCCCTCATGTTAGTTTCTGTTGGGTCTAATGTCCTAAAACTCACAGTTTGTAAAAGTTAAACATATTCTATTATCAATAAAAGATGTTATTCAATATTTCTTCATCTTCAATAAAGGTATTGAATCTCTTTCATAGAGTCGAAATCCAATAAACTAAGATACATGGCTATTATATGAATACTTGAACTTTATGTAGAGACATAAAGATGGATCAAGTTCGAGTAAATAGCTAAAACGGTCTATAGTACATGATTAAGATTGGGTACCTTATTCTGGTAACACCATTGGATGCGCCCTACCCTATAGCTATTACAAGTTGTTGTAAAGATACTACAAACGAAGTGATTCAGATTCGTTCATATATTTACATGAGGAGTGGGGGCATCCTAAGCAATGGGTTTGCATCAGATCAGACCAAGAAATAAGTCACTCATTCTTTATAACGCTGTTTACTGTTTAAGACTAACTAGTTCGCTTAGATGACCTAGGTAACTCGACCTTAATCTTGAGCTAACTATAAACTCCTGTTTATTCAGGATTATCCTTAGATTTTCATGGGTAAGGGTTGGCTCAACAATGTCGGCTCAATAAGTCTTCCATTTCAGGGGTAAGACCAGATAGATAGTTGAGGACATAGAGTGCAAGACAGAGTTTATGCCTACCTGATTTAAAGATAGGAGAAAGGTCGTTCTCTTAAGTACTGAATCTAGGTCTTGAACAAGGGGCCCCACCCTTTCACTAGCTCGAGAGGGATCTGGTTTAGTGATTTGATCATAAACCAATTGTTCATTAGAGGATCAGTTGGAACATAAGGAACAAGACATAATATCGAAGGTAAAACAACACATTGACCCAGTCGGTATTCAAACAACCTGTGAAGGATCAACTTACTAGTTATGGTTAAATCATGTAGATACAAATATATCTACAGTGAGGAGAGTGCAACTATTGAGCTATAGTGGTGTGACTTGATAGTTAACGAATACTGATTAATTCGGTCTAAAGAGTTTAGCCAATTAATCTTAATCGTTGGAGCTCATGATCTGTAGGTTCATAAGGTCCCTCTACTTGTTCGTAAAACATGAATACTTTGAATTATTAAATTGAGTGAATTTGGAATAATATCAATTTGAAATTAGGGTTTTGAGTTGAATTAGTTCAAATTTAAATTAGGGTTTGCATGATTATATTCGATATAATTAACGTTTAATTTGTTGAAATTAAACGAAATTGGTGAGTGTATAATATTTAAATGTTGATTTAAATATTAATTACATGAATAGGATTCATATTTAAAATTAGAGGTATGATTAATTTAATATTTGATATTAAATTAATTAAATATGTTTAATTAATTATAAAATCAAATTAATTCCAATTTTTATTCAATTTAAGAAATTATATTTTGATTTAATCAAATTATGAATTGATTAAATCAGGTTTTAGTTAATTCAGAATTAATTAAAATAAATTGAAATTTTGAAATTAAAAGTGGAAAATTAGAGAAAGTGGCTTTATCCCATTTTCTTTCTAGCATGAGGTGTAGTCTTCATGTTTGATGACAATCCCACTAAATTGAGATAGCAGCTGCTGGCCAAATGCATTGTTGATGTTGCTTGCATGCTGCTGAAGTACAAAACACCTTTAATTTACTAAGAGGAGAGGGATGGACTGAGACTAAAGGCTGGAAAAAGGTTTACGGTTCAACTTCTTCTTTCTCTTCAAACCCACAAAATCAGTTACCCAATTCACTCAAATCTAAGTTCTACCACTCAAATTCAAGACTGAAAATAGTAGAGAAGATCTCTTCGGGGTCCATAGTTGATTTGGAGCTGAATTGGAATGAAGAACAACTTGGAATTTGAAGAATTCATCAAAAGGTATTTATCTTGAAATCCATTTCTGAAATTGTGTTTTTCATGCTTTATAACTCAAATTAAATGTAATTAGAGTGCTTTGATTCTGTTTTCTTCCGTTGCATTCTTGTGTATTTCATTAGTTTCTGCATTAAAAAACATAGAAAGAGAATTTTGCCATCTCTCTTAATCTATCATTCTCAATTGCATTTCTCTATGTTCTCTTGATTGCTGTTCTTGGTGAAGACTGAAGTGTTGCAAAGCTGTTCATCTCAGTTGTGCAATGCACGGTTCAAGCTGGTTCGCGCAGGAGACTTATGGTTCGATTGGTTCAGCTTGGTTCTGTCCGGTTCAACCTTATTTAGATCGGTTCAACACATTTTGATGTAGTGTTCGAGTCCAACAACTATTTATTCTTTTAATTTTATGTCATTTATATTATCTTATTATTAAATCAATATAACTCGATTATATTAATTTAATTATTTGTTTAAGATGCCTAATATCGATCTATTAATGCTTATAATATAGTCTAATATGCATGTGATTGATGTTTAAATTATATTATTTTTATATTACATATTGTATGCCATATAGATTTAAAACACCGCCATAGGTTAAGCATAATCATGCATCATATTTAAATATAAATATTATATTAAAGTTTAGGTTATTCCTAAAGTATGCACATGCATGTTGTATGTAATATAGTATGTATGTTCATAATATAAATGTTATATTATTTTCTTAATGTATAATTAAAAGCATGTTTAATTAATAACTTAATATAATTGTTATATAATGTTTGTTAATGAAATTAAAAATGCATGCAACATGACATTACTTAGTCAATATAATTATTATATTAAATTATTGTCATCAGTAGATGTTATAGTTTTATTAATTCAATAATTTGTAAAATTTATATAGTTAATGAGATAGAAATTAAAATCTATAATCAAGAGTTGCATGCCAACATATGTCTTAATTAATTTTAAATGGTTTAAAATTAATTCACCTAGAATTATATTAAATTGTTTATGATATGATTAGAAATAGATTAAGCTTTTATTTTTCTTTTAATAGAATTAAGAGAAATAATAAAAGATTAAAATAATTATCTTTAAGGGACCTTTGTCTAAGGAAGGTTCTATCTAAGACTGGGGTATTGAAACTGATAGAAACAGAATACCCCTACTTAGGAACTGATCTATAAGGTGAATTTAGACAAATATTTTATAAGCATGCAATAAATGATTAGATTTATTAAAGTGTTTAATAAATAAAATCATATATTGTTAAAATATTCAATATAAATGTTATATTGAGCAAATTAACAATGACTTAACTAAATTAATTAGCTGGATTTATCTAAGTTAATAACCCCAAAGTTTTAAAACGCTTTAGTAGGAGAAAAAAGATGTATATGACATGTCACTTTTCCACTCACGTTCTCCCTAAAAGTTCACACCTGAGATCTATACTCGGCCTCGTGGTGCATCCTCCCTTATGAAGGTATTTTCATGGGTCAATATCAAGATGAATGGTGAAAGGGTTTATAGTACGTGGGAGCATGACGTGTGTTAACACATCCTACGGTCCCCTTAATTAGTTTATGATAATCTTCCATGCTCAGTCTCGTGGCACCCTAGAAATGTCCCCTTAGGAAGGTATTTGCATGGAAAGAGACAGAGTGAACTTTAGAAATGGATAAGATCACTATAGTTAATTGGACCAATATTGTCCTTCCCTAAGGCAAGCTTATTGGGACGGGACTATAGCATTGAAAATAAAGGGTTACACTTACAAGAAAACATTACAGAAGTTAATGATTTCTTGACCAAATCAATGATAACTAAGCATTATAGGAATAAGAGTTATTCTAGCATAATTCTTGGGTGAGATTTTCTCAATTTAGTAAAAGAGCAACTGTACACCCTGAGGTGACATTTATTCTAAATCATTGAAGTATTTTGCAAAATAAAATGTCATTAGTATTCATTATTTTGTCTAAAACTTGATCTCTTTAATTTAATTATGCAATTATATCAAATATAAATAATTTGTATTTGTTTTAGCAAATTTAGAAATAATGACTAGCGTTGTAATCTCATTATTTGATGCTGATAAATTAAACGGTGAGAATTACACCACATGGAAAAATACGATTAACACCATCTTGGTCATCGACGACCTCAAATTTGTTCTAACAGAGGAATGTCCTCCAGCCTCTAGACTCACTGCATCACGAAATATTTGTGATGCCCATGACAGGTGGACCAAGGCCAATGATAAGGTTCTAGTCTATATTTTGACAAACTTAACTGAAATCTTGGCTAAAAAGCATGAGATCGTGGTCAATGCACGGGAGATTATGGAGTCATTGCGTGAGACATTCGGATAACCGTCCATACATTTCAAGCATGATGCTCTCACATTCATCTTCAACAGCAAGATGAATTAGGGATCATTTGTTAGGGAGTATGCCTTAACATGATGGTACACTTCAATTCTTACCCAAGGCAATATTTTTTTCCCCAATTCATGTTTCATTGTTCGCTCTTCTTTTACTTGTTTATTTTCCCTTTTTCATATTCTAGTTCTTTTTATTGTTTATTATATTATATTCCTTTTTTTATATAATTTATAGTGTATTTTTCTCTCACATTTGCAATCATCATTTCACCTTTTATATGTTTTTATTTATAATTCTCTCACTACATACTCCTATTTTATATATAATATAATTTATATTTGGTTGTTCTTTTTTTTTAAAAAAAAAAATTTAGTTCATAATCTCAATTCTTTTTATACCACTTGTTCTTTTCTATCTCTATATTTTTTTCCAACTTTTTTTTGTTTTAAATGATTTTACTTCTTATAATATATTGAAAATATAAACATTTTTTAATGGAAAATATTGATTATAAACTAGATGGATTTTGCTCTTGAACTAAATAGATCATGCTTGATTGTAAACTAGACCACTAACTTAACTGAAATGTGTCAAGGCTGCTGGTGGTGCCATGGATGGATGGTGGAAAAGTCTCTCTCGAGCTCTATCTCTAGCGTAACTCTAGTTGTCACTCGGAATGGGTTATAGAGGTGAATAATCCTAAAAAAAAATCTTGCTCATGCTCTCATTTGTGATCACAAGAATCTGCTTTAGGGCAGAAGTTCGGATGGTTTGAAGTGGAGATCCAAAATAGAGATAATTAAATAAACAAACTAAAGCTAACTGGGAAAGCAAAGTAAAGATAAAGTAGAAGACATCCTTGGAGAAATTGGAGTGAAACCACCACAAGGAGTCTTCCATGCAGGAGATTAAACTCGACTGCTTAGATCAAGGAACTCGTTGTCCTGACCATCGGAGCTTCTAGCATTTGTTGGCCGCATGTTGGTTGACGTGCTTCTAAGATTGCTTCCAGCTTGTGCGACAGATAGCCTTTTTTATCTCGAGGTCAATATTGACTTTCAGCGCATCTTCTTCACTCATATATCGTTTGCAACTTGGTCGCACAAGCTACAATACGCCCAAGACTAAAAGGGTGCCTGCGAAAATACAAAACTTAACAAACTATTAGCTGCCAAGTCCCCGAGAATGACGCCAAAAACTTGTTGATTGAAAAAGGAGAGAGAACAAATATGTTTGTCTTATGTTATGCATTAATCTCCATGCATCGACGGTCATGTGTTGGACTAAAAAATATGAAATATGCGTTAAGCTCGCATGCAATGATCTTGCGTTCCTATCACAAGTTTTCTTTCTTTCTTTCTCGGGATGATCCGAGGTCGAACACAGGGACTTGTAACTAAATAATGTTTATGAAGTAATGCGTTTGAGGCGATGAAAAAAGTAAAAAGACAGAAGTTAATGTATTATGCGCTACTCCTACTCCTAACTAAATAGATTGAGCAATGGAAGTTTAACTATGAGAATTGGTAGAGATGCAGAAACTACTAACACATAATAAGGTTACTTCATTATGTTTGGTCACTCGAGTAATCCCAGCTCATCACACTATCGCATCGCACACCTCTCGATGGCAGCCACATGCTTATATCTCTATAATGCATGGTTGCATCGAATATAAGATTGTTCCTATCTCTAGGAACAATGCTTACTTTGCTTTAGTGTGTTCCACTACTTACCCTCTCGGCCAGTTGGTTGCAACTAATCAACTCATAGACAATCGTTACGACATCCTCACACCAAGCGGATGGGATTAACTCACTATACTCACGCAACGCACACCTCTCGATGGGTTGCTATATGTGTCCTATCTCTAAGCTGCATGACTGAGTATACGACTGCCTTTGATAACTAAGTGATGAATGTAAACGATGATAAAGAGGAAGAAGATGAAGAAGATAGAGCTGAAGGAACTAAGAGATGCATTGATTACAAAATGTATTAATGTCTTAAGCCGAAATGTAATACAATACAAAGATAAGAGGAGAGGTGGAGGGTTGGATGTAAGTAATCTTTTGCTTTTCAACCTAAATGCATCAAGGCTGTTGATGGTGCCATGGATGGATGATGAAGTCTCTCTCGAGCTCTATCTCTGATGAAACTCCGATCATCACTCGGAAAGGGCTGTGGAGGTGAAGAATCCTCAAAAAGTATCTTGCTCATAATCTCATCTGTGATCGCAAGAATTTGACTTAGAGCAGAAACTCGGATGGTTTGAAATGAAGATCCAATGCGCTATTTATAGAGTTCAAACATCGACAGTATTGATGATTGCGTTCTGACTCACTGCTACCTTTGTTGCGGTATGGGAAATGTCAGCATCACCTTATCTTGTTGATACTCCAAAAGTATGCATTCAAGCTTGTTTCTCCTGAAGTGTCAATGCATTCCACCCACTTGGCAATCAATCTTCCATTATGATGATCACTGTAGACGCAACATTCCATGTGGCGAACTAGTCTTTATGAACCTTTGCATGCGATTATTCTTGCAGTAGTCTGAGGTCGACGCATGCGGTCAATTCCTGCAATGACTGCAAAAATAGACGCTTTGATGCATAATAATGCATGATATGAGGTTGAAGAGGATTTCTGGTGCTGGTTGTCACAAGCTCACTTTTCCATATGAATTCTTGGTGTTATTGACACATATTCTGCTTATTAGCCCTCATGATTCTAAATAAAAGGCTACAATAGCTTGAATTTCTACAAGCTATAAAAAATATACACATTTTTTAATGGAAAATATTGATTATAAACTAGATGGATTTGCTCTTGAACTAAATAGATCATGCTTGATTGTAAACTAGACCACTAATTCACTTAATTGTAAACTCCTAAACTATTATCTCTCTACATTATTCCATAATCATTTTTTTTATTTTCACTATTATCTATTATTTCATTAGCAATCATATTAGGCTTATAATTATTGATTTATATGCTTAAAGTCATACTTTATTATTTAAATACACATTTTCTTAAAAGTTCACAATAATTTTGTAATTTTTTCGTGATATTCGTGATTTTTCTCAGAATATCCATCAATATATTTGTAAATTTGAGTTACAGATATCTACATCAATAACAATATTTTTCATCCTTGCTTGATACACATTTATATATCTGATACATTTGATATACTTGATATATACTTGATCAACTTGATACATTTGATGACACTTGATCCACTACTTATGTATACTTGATATCCCTTGATACACTAATGATGTACATTTGATACACTTGATATATTATTTGAACTCTTTTTAGTAAAGTTAGCTTTTGAAATATTGGTGCGGTTATTAGTTGATGTGTTTTCTCAACTAATCTTGTTTACATTTTGTATATCAATTTATAACCTAAATTAGAATAAAAATGTTCACAAATCAAATAAAAATAAAATGAGATTATCTTAATTAAAAAACCAAATGAAAATAAATATTAAGAATACAACAAAATCTAACAAAACCCAAAACAAGAAAAAAGAGAAATAAATAAATAAATAAATAAATAAACCTATAAATTAGATATAGAGAGAATAAATTTAAGAAGATTGAAAAACTAAAACTAAAAAAAAAAAAGATGTGATGAAGAAAATATAGGAAAGAAATAGTTAGTGGGAGAGAGATTGGTAGAAAGGAAAAAAAACCAAGCCATGGTTGGGATAAGAATTCGACTTTTAATATATGTGCAAAGTCTAAAAATTAAATCCACGATTGCAAATACATAAATATATTTTGTTACCAAATACAATTTTCATTGAATATATAACCTACCCACTATGATTATTAACTTATAAGTGACGTACCAAAATGAACATAAAACAAATTTCAGAATCTAAAATAGACATTTTGAAAAATCAAGTACCAAAATAAAACCAATTAGAAAGTCTTGACTAAAACTTCAAAATATTCTAAAAGTTTATAGACCAAAATGAAACAAATTTGAAAGTTTAGAACAAAATAAAATTTAAACTTTTAAAACTATTAGGTTAAGTTACAAGTTTAGTCTCTAAACTTTTATGTTTATGCTTCATATGGTCTTATACTTTAAATAGATTCAAACAAGTCCTTGAACTTTCAATTTTCTATCTAATAGGTTTTTGAACTTTCAATTTTATGTCTAATAGGCTCTGAAATTTAATAATGTCTAAACATATTAGAAATTTTCCTAAAATTAAAGGTTCAAATAGACACAAACTTAAAAGTTTGGGGACTAAACTTGTAATTTAACAAAAATTAATAAAATGAAGTCATTGCATGCATTGAGTTTAAATTACACAGAAATAGCATAAACTTGGCAAAAGATTGAAAATGCTCTCTTAGAGGTCCATCGCAAGAAAGCTCACTTATGCTTCCATCAACGAAAGTTCCATCAGCAAAGATCACCTGTTGTTATGGTTTAAAGGTGTTGGAACGACTCCTCCAGTGGACAGAAGACAACTGTGATCGAACAATATCGGATGTCGACATCAAAAATTAACCTGAAAAATAAAAAATTGTTACAAGCTGAGTCGTGGAGCTCCCCCTCTTTAAGACGTTTTGCGGCTCTACCCCTTGTGCAAGCAGTTCAACAACGGCCACAACGTCCCCAATATGAAACAACCTAGATATACTGTCTTGAATGGAACTGCACTGAAACATCCGAAAAACTCACGCCCTTTCAACTATTTGCTCGGGAAATAGGAAACAATCACAAAAACAGAGAGAATATGAGGCACTCGATAACAAAGAGAAGGAGAGAAATGAATTGTGTTGAGACTGATGAAACTCAACACAAATTATAGGTCTTGAAGGCCAACAGTTGCGCAAAACGAATGGGGAGAAGAACACGCGTAACTGTGGAACGTGCGCAAGGGCCACACGTAAGAAGCGCATGCGAGAAGACTGAAGACTGAAGAATTCCTCTTTATTTTTTAATAATAATAAAAAATAAAGAAATAATAATAATAATCATAATAATAAATAAAATTTTATTATTATTTTTAATAAAAAAACAATTTCACATACACACATGCATTATGCGCCTCCCCTTACCACGCCATGCCCCACCAACGGGACGGACGATGGTGACGGAGCACGCATGTGTGGGATGTTTACCATACCCACATTTGCATGTCTCTTAACCCCTCTAAAACATGGGTACCCCTTGGAGCTCAAACCCATAACTCAAGATGGGGGTTATAAGAGAGGTTTCATGTGATAAACTAAGCAACGTCAGATTAAAAAAAAGCTTATCTTTCATTTATTAAAATTTTTCACCAAAAATCGCCCATTTGAAAAACTTTTCAAAATACAAGAAAACATTTTTTACATCGAGTAATTTTAGTCTGTACAATATTGTGCATAAGTAAAGGTGTCTTACACATTGAACTTTTACATAGTGAAGATGATTTAGAATATACTAGAGTAATTCTTGGTTTTGAACTCTACCTCTAACAACATCTCATACACAACATTATTAGGGTGTAGTTCGATAACTTGTGCTTTAAAGCCTAGCACGTGTATCTCGGTTTAGCGAACGCTTTAGAGAATTTGCCTAAAATTCGATAGGAAGTGATCCTTACTTCCACATTCACATAGGTGAGTCTATCAGGAGTATTTATATAGCTAGGTACGCCACTTGATATCAAGTATAAATCTTATTAAGAACAAAGTTCAACCTTTCTTACGCTTTAGGATATCTTGTTCAGACTCTAGGTCATAGGAAGAGAACTTTGTGTTCGTTTTAGCATGATTCACTCTATATCATTTCTGATCAATTATTACCCGTTGAATTTGTTTCTTGGAATCTCAAGTATACAAGTTGGGTTTTCCTCACACGTGATTCATCTTTCTATAGGCATGAGTCCCATCTTTTCTGAGGTTTTCAAAACTCTCTCTGGCTAGTCCTTTCACCAAAGGATCTGTCAAGTTTTCATCAATCCATATGTGATCTACTCTAACTGCACTAGTAGTGAAAAACTCATTAATAGTACTACGTTTACGACGTATTTGTCGTCTCTTTTCATTGTAATAATGGTTCTAAACTTTTGTGATTGCTATAGTACTATCGCAATAGATCAATATGACCGGTACTGGTTTTTTCCATAGGGGAATTGTTGAAATGCCTTGAATCAGTTTGCTGGCGCTTCGAACAATAGTACGGGGGTCAACCTATTCAGATTTTGTATTCAACATATTTATTTATTTGCAGTTATTTACGATTTTGACCCTAGGGTTTAGAGTAGTGCGATATATAAACTCTCTAACCTAGAGGCGCTGTTTTTTTATGTAATTCTGAAAACATTCTCTCGAAATAATATTGTTCTCCCTCTGCCCGTGGACGTAGCTAACACACTGTTAGTGAACCACGTATATCTATGTGTCGATCTTCCCTACTCTACGTTCGTTTTGTGTTCTTTAATTATCGATTTCGCAACAAGAATCTCTGATAGCAAACTACTAAGCCAACTTGCTTCTTCGCTAGTTGTTGCTAGTACTATCATTTTCGAATCCATCGTAGATTAGGCTAAAATAGTCCGTTTCTTGGACTTCCAAAAGACAGTTTCGCCTGCTACGCGAAAAATATAGCCACCAGTAGCCTTTGAATTATCTGAGAGGGAGTTCCAGTTAGCATCTCTGAACTCTTCTAAGACAATGGGAAACTTCTGATAATATAATCCTAGGTTTTGGGTTTTCTTCAAGTACCTCATAACCCTTTCTATAGCATTTCAATGCTCTATTCTAGGTTTGCTTGTAAACCTAGAAAGTAATCCTATAACATAAGCTATATCGGCCTAGTGCAGTCAGCTGTAGGATTGTATCAATTGCAGCGGAAGCACAAGGATCATCGAAGCATTCAAATTTACTAATTTTGGCAAAATATAAAGCATGCTTTTGCAGAAAAATAGGTTTCAAGACATACCTCTTGTAGAACTTCTTCAAAGACCCTTCTCCAGCTGCAATCTTCTCCATATCTTGTTGTAGACCACCTCAAGATCTTCCCTACTATTCTCTTGGTACTCTAGATTGAGTTGTGGGACTCAAAACAAGCTTGAATCAAGGGATAAAGGAGAAAAGCTCACTGTAGCAACCTTTGTTGAAGAACTCTTCTTCAAACCGAATTTTCTCTCAAAATTCTGTAGATTTCAGGCCCGATTTTCACTCCTATCTTCTCATTATATTGCAAATCAACATGCAAAGAAAAGAGCTACATGAGTTGCAGCTCATGCTTGGAGAAGACAAAGCAAAATATTGCTTCATGTGTGAGCTAGTTCAAAGATGGATAATGGAAAAAACCATTTTTCCATTTAAGTGTTTTAGTTTTTCAATTTTTCAATTTTATCCAAAAACCAAAATTTGATTTAAAAAATCTATTTGATTTTAAAAATGAAAAATTAATTAATTTCATAAATCAATTAATTAATAAATAAAACTTAATTAATTTAATATTAAATATTAAATTAATTTTAACACATATTCATCTTTCTATATTTAAATCATATTTAAATATATAAATTCTCCTATTTCTTTTAATTCTAAAATTAAACATAATTATATCTCATATAATTACTAATTCCCTTAATTTTAATTTGAACGTTTCAAATTAACTTATCACGTTATTCTAGAGCTAGTCCATTACGAGCTAGTAGGGGACCTCGCGGACCTATAGATCATGGGCTCCAACGATCCGAGATTAATTGGTTAAACTCATTAGACCAAATTAATTTCCATTCGTTAACTAATGGACCACTCTACTAACGCCCATAGTTGCATTCCCCTCACTGTAGATATATTATGTCCACATGATTTAACCATAATCAGCAAGTCGACCCTTCACAGGTTGTTCATAATAACAGTTGGGTCAAATATCTGTTTTACTCTCGAGATTACGTCTTATTTCTTAAGTCCCTATTGGTCCTCTAATGAACAACTGGTTTGTGATCCAATCACCAAACAGAACTCTCTCAGCCTAGTGAGAGGGTGAGGCCCCTTGTTCAAGACCTAGATTCAGTACTTGAGAGAAAAACCTTTCTTCTATCTCTAAACGGGGTAGGTGTGAACTCCTTCTTGCACCCTATGTCCCTAGCTATCTATCCGGTTTGACCCTTGAAATGGGAGTCTTATTGAGCCGGCACTGTTGAGCCAACCCTCAACTATGAAAATCTAAGGGCAATCCCGAATAAACAAGAGTTCATAGTTAGCTCAGGATTAAGATTTAGTTACCTAGGTTATCTAGGTGAAATAGTCAGTCTTAAACAGTAAAAAGTGTTATAAAGTAAGAATGACTTATTTCTTAGTCCTGATCTTATGCAAACTCATTACATAGGACGCCCCCATTCCTCATGTCATAACATGTACGAATTAGGATCACATCGTATGTAGCACTTTGCAACTCTTTATAACAACTATAAAGTAGGCCGCATCTAATGGTGTTACCAGAATAAGGTACTCAACCTCATTCATGTACCATAGATCATTTTGAATATTTACTCAAACCGGATCCACTCTTATGTCTCCATATAAAGTTAAATTACCCATACAATAGTCATGGGTCTTATTTGATTGAATTTAGACTTTCATACAATTTATGAGATCAATAACAAGTATATTGATAATAGAAAATGTTTATCATTTTACAAACTGTGAGTTTTAGGACATAAAACCCAACATCAGCAACGTATCTGAGACTACCTTTGATGCTCGCATACTCAAATTGATTAACACTATCACCAGTGTTCTTGAACAACTTAACACTAAGGTCATAAGAAGTACATGCTAGTTTACATTCAAAATAATTATATTTCTTTGGAATCATTTCTATATAATGAGATTGATCTAAAGAAATACTTTTTTAGACCTAGTTACTTTTATGTCTAAGATTACACTCACTTCTCCCAAGTCTTTCATATCGAAGTTTGCACTCAACATGGATTTCACACCATTTATAACTTACAAGTTCGATTCAAAGATTAACAAATCATCTACATACAAACATAAGATCTTGGAAATATTATTTTTAAACTTATAGTAGATGCATTTGTGACTTTCATTGACTTTGAAACTTTTAGACAGGATTAGGTTATCAAATTTTTTATGTCATTGCTTAAAAAGCTTGTTTTAGTCCATAAAGAAATTTATCTAACTTGCAAACCTTGGATTATGAAACCCTTAGGTTCTTCCATGTAAATCTCTTCTTCAAGTTCACCGTTTAGGAAAGTGGTCTTTACATCCATCTGATATACTATGAGTTTATATAGGAAATTGAGAGAAAACAATACAAGGATTGAGGTAATTCTAGTGACCGGGGAGAAGGTGTCAAAGAAGTTTATGTTTTCTCTCTATCTAAAGCCTTTTGCTACTATCTTGGCTTTTAACTTGTCCATTGTTTGATCAGGTCTAAGCTTCTTCCTTAGGATCTACTTGCATCCTATTGCCTTGCAACCCGAGGGTAGGTGTACTAAGTGTCAAGTTATATTTGACTCAAGAGAGTCCATTTCATCATTTATAGCTTCTTGAAATAAGTTGGCATCTACAGAGGATAGGGCTTCTTTTAGGTCTTTAGGATCTTTCTCTACGTTATAGGCCTGGAAATCATTCCCAAAGTTTTTGATAGTTCTAGTTCTTTTGCTTCTCCTAGGCTTTGGGTTAACTTCTGATGTAATGTACAAACATGCAGTGGAAGGAATTAGAATCAACAAGCACCTTAATTGTATTTAATTTGAGTTTTAAGAGCATGCATGAAATGAAATTCATAGAATAGGGTTTCAAGAACTTATACCTTTGAAGAAAACCTCTTAATCCTTGCTGCTCTCCATAGATTGGGCTTTCAAATCAATAGTAGACCACCGAGAGTGTCTGCTTTATTATTCTTCAACTTGGATTGGACTAGTGGAACTCAGAATTAAGCTTAATTAGGAGTGAGAGAATCGGGTTTGAAGAGAGGGAAAAACGGAAAATAATTTTTCTGCAGAATTTCTCTCTTTTTTTTGTTAGCATCCATCTCTCTGCTTCAATTCAAAACTGAAGTTTTTATGTATCTAATACATGCAAGCACTAAGCCATTATGTGGATTCACACATTAAAGTCCACCAACTAAGTGGGACAGGTGTCCAATCCTAGAGAAATCCACTATCTCAACCAATTTCCAATTTTTAATTGATTTTTCTAAAAAAAAATCAATTAAAAAAATCAATTTTAATTTAATTAAATTAA
This sequence comes from Benincasa hispida, assembly GCF_027475165.1. Taxonomy (NCBI): domain Eukaryota; kingdom Viridiplantae; phylum Streptophyta; class Magnoliopsida; order Cucurbitales; family Cucurbitaceae; genus Benincasa; species Benincasa hispida. The sequence goes on from NC_143482.1 coordinate 69,179,565, forward strand.
AAATTTTCAATGTAATTAATTTAAACAAAATTAAATTTCCTAAATTGAATTTCTTAATATGAAATTGATTTATTTTAATTAATTAATTAATTAAACACCTATATTATACATGAATCCTATTTATATAATTAATATTTAAATGATCATTTAAATAATACTAAACTTTCTAATTATGTTGAACTTCGATAAATTAAATGTTAATTATATCGAATATGATTATCCAAACCCTAATTTGAAATTGAACAATTCAAATTCAAATTTAAAATTTGAACACTTTAAATTTAATTTCCAATTTGAATTTGAATGTTTTAAATTTATTCAATATACTAATCCAAGATTTATGAGCTAGTAAAGGGACCTTATGGACCTACAAATCATAAGCTCCAACAATTCGAGATTAATTGGCTAAACTCTCTAAACCGAATTAATCAATATTCATTAACTATCGAGACACACCACTATAGCTCAGCAGTTCTACTCTCTCACTATAGATATATTTTTGTCCTTTTGATTTAACCATAACTAGTAAGTAGGCCCTTCACAGGTTGTTCGTAATCACGACTGGGTCAAATACTATTTTACCCTCGAAATTACATCTTGCTTCTTAAGTCCCACTGATCCTCTAATAAACAATTGGTTTGTCATTCAATAACTAAACCGAGTCCCTTTCATGCCAATGAAAGGATGGGGCCCCTTGTTCAAGACCTAGATTCAGTACGTAAGAGAACAACCATGAAGAAAATTGGAAGCGAGATTTTCATGAGCAGCGGAACAAGATGTAAACCTCGAACTTAGGTTCCCTAGATAAGCATGTTTTACCAAAAAGATGTTATAATACATATTTATTAAGTAGAAATTCATGTTGTTTATAGGGATTATGAAGGAAGGGAAGGAAAATATATTAAATGAAGAAACTCAATCATTAGTCTGGCTGGAGGCACTAAGTTTGGGGTGACGTGGCAATCTACTCTTTGAACTCAGGAAGCGACAGAAAAATTAAAAGGGAGGTAAAACTTCAAAAGCATGGTTTCAGCAATTGACAAGAGCAAATTTAGCGAATTCAGTGCCATTTGAAAGTTGGGAGAATCTAGTTTTCAAGGTTGTCCTGCTGGAGAAAGATTGCAGAAGGAAAAGAACAAAAGTGGAGAAATTGCAGAAGAGGCAGAACCACGGATTAATCTGGGCCCAAGGTGAAGTTTGGAGGTTCCAAGCCAAACTATAAGGAATTTTAAGCTGAAATTTTAAGGTAAGGATTGACTCAAATCTAAACAAGTTTGTAAAAGGAAGTTTCTTGAAAAGAGCTCTGGATTTTGAGTTATGATTTTTTGAATTTATAACAGGGAATTGGTACATAAGCAGACAGCTGCTTGTGAAAAACAAGCAATCAATTCATTGTGGAGCATTATAGCAAGATTTGGCAGGAGGATCTCGCTTATAAAAGAAATCTCACTGATTTTGTAAGGAGGATCTCGCTCTAGGGGGAAATCTTGCTAGGAATTGAGGTGAGTATCGCTAAGATTTGACAGGAAAAGCTTGATCTCGCTCTAGAGGATCTCGCTGGTATCGCTATAGAGGATCTCACTGGTATCGCTCTAGAGGATCTCGCTAGCATCGCTCAGGGGGATCTCGCTGACCTCGCTCAGGGGGATCTCGCCAGTAAAGCTATCTGTATTGATGGAAGTTCCTTTAATAAATGAATTATTTGAGGTATTTTACTAGGAATTCTAAGTAGTTTAATCGGGAATTATATCTTTTCAGGCGAAGAAGAGCTAGGGGAAGCGTATAAACCAATAAAAGCCTGACGAACTGTGAGTGACTAAGGAAATTTAAGGTTTCCAATACTCATGCATATATGATCAAGTAAAGCACAGTGACATTAATGATGTATTTATACTTCCCTAAGCAACAAATGGTTGGAAAATAACTTAATGCATGTTTCCCGGCTTGTATGTGTGTAACACGGGCCAAGGTATGTCATGTAACCATTACAAAAGCTATGTTTCTGATTTTTATTCCTAGAGGAAGGCTATGAGAGAGTGAGTTCTTGTGTGAATGAGTGGCAATGGAACAACTCTTGTATAAATACTAGGTAATGGAACTTAATTTGTTGTTACAAAATACAAAATTGATATCGAAGGATGTTGAGAAGGTATCTAACCAATTTGGTACCAAAGGACATTTGAGAAGGTACCTGGCCAATTTGATACCGAAGGACATTTGAGAAGGTATCTGGCCAATTTGATACCAAAGGACATATAAGAAGGTATCATAGTCACTCGATACTAAAGGACAAATTTGAGAAGGTATCTGAGCAGAAGTACCTAAAATAGGTTGGTACTTAGTGTGGCCACGTGCACGTAGGCAGTTATGAATGAGAAACTGAAGTATGTGTCTTTTGGTTGGTAATAAACGTTTGGGAGCTACAGCGTTTAGGCTCGTCTCAACTAGGGAATAATAATGTTTAATGATGTCTGAGAATGGTTTATAGCTACATTTAGAGACAATTTCTTGAGTTTACTCATTGGTATATTTACATGTTTATAGTGATGCTACGCTTATTACTTTACGATTCTATAGTCACTCACTGAGCTTTTAGCTCACAGAATTTCTGTGTTTTCCATTCTCAGGTAGCGGTTAGTTTCCTCAAGGTTGATCCTGCTACTTCTTGCCACAGAAAGACTCGGCTTATTAAAAGACTTAGGTTGATGATCTGTTTATGTTCACATGTTTTATGAGGGACTAGGGCTTCTGTAGGAATGTTTGGGCCACCTGTGAATATTTTTCTATAAAAGTAATGTCTTGGCTGTATGCATGTATTTATGTAATCTTTGTAGAACCTTAAGGGAGGTTAGCTGTTTGCATGTATTACATATTTATGAATAGGTTGATATTTAGATTAGAAGGCTTGGGTGGTGAGTGTTGGCAGTAGGGCTAATAACTACCACGGTTATATCCTCTTCCAGAATAAAAGGGTAAATATTGGAGGGGGTGTGACATGTTGGTATCAAAGCATAAGGTTTTGGGAATGAGATGGAAGTTTATGCATAAGTCTAAGTCCCTAAGTGTGAGTCCCTAATATGTGTACATTGTATTAGGTGAAATGCCGAGGCAACGTAGTAGACCGAGTAAGCAGACAGGTGGCAGGAACACTGACCTACCAATAAAGGCCCATAGGTTGGGGAGAACCTACCGGGTGGCAAAAAGAAGGTTAATGATCCAGTGGGTCAGGAAACGATGTCCGAGGGAGAGTCTAGTACTCCCCAAGAAAGGGTAGATTCACAGCTAGAAGATGTAGTGTTTGACAGGATAGTGCAATTAGCAGCCAGCGTGGGCTCTGCACGAGCCGACCCAGAAAAGAAATATGGTATTGAGAGGTTTAAAGTCCTAGGGTCTGTGACATTTGAAGGTACAACAGATCCAGTTGAAGCTGAGTTTTTCCTGGATGTAGTTGAAAAATGTTTCAATGTTATGAGTTGTCTAGAGGACAGGAAAGTGGGATTAGCCACCTTTCTACTACAGAAAGTAGCAGAGAAATGGTGGAAAGTGATATCCGCCAGACGAGCTAGTACAGATGTGATGTTATGGCCTGAGTTCAGGAAGGCCTTTGAAGATAAGTATAACCCCAGCTCGTTTCGGGATGCAAAAAAGGATGAGTTCCTCAGATTAACACAGAGAACGATGTTGGTGGCAGAATATGAGCAAAAATTTATAGAGTTATCATAGTATGCCCTGGCGATTATTGAGGAGGAAAGAGATAGATGCAGGAAATTTGAACAAGGTTTGAGGAAGGAAATTAGAACTCCGATAATGTCAACAACTAATTGGCTAGATTTTAACCAGTTAATTGAAATAGCAATTCGAGTCGAGCAGAGTTTGGCAGATGTTGAGCAGTTGTCAAGAGGCAATAGGGCTATAGTAGGGCCTAGAGACAGAGGATTCCGATCTCCAGTGGCAACCTAAACTAGTGGAAGCCATTTCAGGGGAACCAGTAGGTAGGGATCCAAGAAAAGGAAAACGAGACCCTCTACCGGTGTAGTTAGCTGATCAGAGATGCCACGAGCTGGTGAGTCGGTAGGCAGTACAGATAGGAGACCGACATGCCTTAGTTGTGGCAAGAGGCATTTTGGGGAATGCTATAGTGGCAGAGGTGCATGTTTCTAATGCGGACAAATAGGGCATTTCAAGAGGGACTGTCTCCAGATGAACAGGGACGTTCCAATAGCACAACAACCTTCCTCCCAGACAGTTAACCAACCAAAGAATGCTGGAAATCGGGGCGAAGTGTCAAGTGGTGCCAAGCAAAAGAATGTCGTAGGTCGACCCCAGCAGTAGAGGCGAGTGTATGCCGTGACACACCAGGAGGCAGCAGAATCTTCAGATGTTGTGACCGGTAATGTTATGTTATGTGGGCAGTCTGCTTATGTTTTATTTGATCCTGGTGCCACACATTCATTTATATCTAGCATGTATGCACCTAGTATAGATAGGTTGGTTAAACCATATCTCTACCCCTTTGGGAGATGTGATTGTAGTAGATAGATGCTATAATCATTGTGAGATACTAATCAATGATCAGAACTTCTATGCTGATTTACTTCCTTTAGAACTGTTGGAGTTTGATGCTATCCTGGGGATGGATTTTCTAAGTAAGTATCATGCTTCAGTAGACTGTTACAAGAAGGAGGTAGTGCTCAGAAAATCAAATGGCCAAGATGTAATGCTAACAGGAAGCAAACGATTAGTCGCGGGGAATTTGATATCAACAGTGAAAGGTCAGAAGCTATTGAGCAAGGGATGTAAAGCCTATCTGGCTCATGTGATGGTTGCTCAAGGGAAAGAGCTGAACCCAGAAGATGTCCCAGTAGTAAATGAATTTCGGGATGTATTTCCTGAAGAACTATTGGGATTACCACCCGATAGGGAGGTGGAGTTTACTATTGACTTAGTTCGAGGAACAACTCCCATATCGCAGGCACCTATAGAATGGCGCCGACTGAGTTGAAAGAATTAAAGGTTCAGCTGCAAGAGTTAATTGACAAGGGATACATTCGAGGTCAATATTCTTAAAATCACATTTAGAACAAGATATGGACATTATGAATTCCTGGTAATGCCTTTCGGATTGACAAATGCCCTTGCGGTATTCATGGATCTCATGAACAGGATATTTGATCCCTACTTAGACCAGTTCGTGATAGTATTCATTGATGATATATTAGTGTATTCTGGTAGTAGGGAGGATCATATTACCCACCTGAGGATAGTATTGCAGACGTTGCAAGATAGGCAGTTGTATGCTAAATTCAGTAAATGCAATTTTTGGTTAGATCGGGTGGTATTTCTTGGGCATGTTGTTTCAACAGAGGGCATTGGTGTAGATACCTAGAAGACGGAAGCAATAGTTAATTGGGAACGACCCACAACCGTTTCAAAAATATGCAATTTCCTAGGGTTGGCAGATTATTATTGGAGGTTTGTGGAGGGTTTCTCTAAGATAGCCCTTCCGTTGAAAAACCTGACCAAGAAAGGCGTGAGGTTTGAATAGTCGTTGAAGTGTGAACATAGTTTTTAGAAGCTGAAACGGAAACTAGTATCAGTACCAGTGCTTACCTTGCCTATTCCAGGTAAGGAATTTGAGATTTATTGCGACACATCCCAAAAAGGATTGGGATGTGTGTTGATGCAAGATGGGAAGGTGATTGCATATGCCTCTCGTCAACTTAAGAAACACGAGGGCATTTATCCCACGCATGATCTGGAATTGGCAACAGTTGTTTTGGCTTTGAAGTTGTGGAGACATTACCTATTTAGAGAGTGCTACAGGATATTTACGGATCACAAAAGCTTAAAATATATCTTTGATAAAAGGGAATTAAATCTAAGACAACGAAGATGGATTGAATTGATTAAAGATTACGACTGTTCCATCGAGTACCACCCTGGTAAGGCTAATGTTGTGGCAGATGCACTAAGTAGGAAATCCTCGGGATCCAAGGCCATTATTTGTTCAATAAGAAGAATGCTATTGTAGGAGTTCAGGAATTCCAGAACCGCCTTGAACTCTAGAACCGTCTTATCAGTGGAACGGTCAGGAGGAATGAATAAGGCTAACCTTAGTAGAAAACCTTAAGCGGGATCAGTTGGAAGACCCTAATTTTCAGAAGATTGCTGATGATGTGTGTAAAGGCATCAAGGTTGACTTTCAACTAGGAACAGACAGTGTACTAGAAAAGGAGGGGAGAATGTGTAGCCTAACAAGCTATAGCTTAAACAAGCCATTCTAGAGGAAGCACATAGTTTCGCTTATGTCATGCATCCAGGTAGCACCAAGATGTATAGAACTTAAAGAAATTTTATTGGTGGCTTGGGATGAAGAGAGACATAGCAGAATATGTGGACCGATGTATAGTCTGTCAATAAGTAAAACCAGCAGGATTACTCAATCCACTTCCAGTTCCTGAGTGGAAGTGAGAGCATGTGACAATAGACTTTCTATTTGGTTTGCCTAAGACATCCTCAAGATTTGATGGCATTTGGGTAATAGTCGATAGACTAACTAAGATGGCCAAGTTCATACCAGTAAAAGTTACTTTTACACTAGACCGCCTAACCAAGATTTATGTGGATAGGATAATCAGTCAATATGAAGTCCCAATGTCGATAGTGTTGGATCGAGACTCGAGGTTCACTTCAAAATTTTGACCTAGTTTACAGAAGGCTATGGGCACTAAATTGCATTTCAGTACGGCTTTTCATCCGCAAACAGATGGATAGTCGGAAAGAACTATACAGACACTGGAAGATATGTTAAGAGCTTGTGTACTACAATTCAAAGGAAGTTGGGATACACACTTATCGTTGATTGAGTTTGCCTACAACAATAGCTACCATTCTAGTATCGGAATGGCTCCCTATGAAGCATTGTATAGCCGACCTCGCAGGACTTTAGTATGCTGAGACGAAGTCGGAGAACAACAATTACTGGGTCCAGAATTAGTTCAACAACAACAGAGAATGTGAAACTTATCAGGGATAATCTTAAGACGGCTTGCGATAGACAGAAAAGCTACGCCGATAAACGAAGAAGAGAATTAGAATTTGAAGTCGGAGAATGGGTATTTCTCCGGCTATCCCCCATGGAAAGGAATTCTTCGGATTGGGAGAAAAGGGAAGTTAAGTCCACGATACATTGGACCATATGAAATTGTGGAACAAGTTGGTCCAGCAGCTTATAGGTTGCAGTTGCCGATGGAGGTAGCTCGTGTGCACGATGTATTTCATGTGTCGATGCTAAGGAAATACGTGCCTGATCCTATGCACGTACTAGCAACACAACCGATACAACTCAAAGAAGATTTATCTTACGAGGAAGAGGCCATTGAGATTTTGGACAGGAAAGATCAGGTACTAAAAAATAAGACGATACCTTTGGTGAAGGTGTTATGACGTAATCATGGGATCGAGGAAACAACCTGGGAACCTGAAGAGCAAATGAGGAAGAGATACCCTCAACTTTTCAAATGACATATCAGGTAAATTTCGAGGACGAAATTTCTTTTAAGGGGGAGATGATTGTAAACTCCCAACTTAGGTTCCCTAGATAAGCATGTTTAGCCAAAGAGATGTTATATTACATATTTATTAAGTAGAAATTCATGTTGTTTATAGGGATTATGAAGGAAGGGAAGGAAAATATATTAAATGAAGAAACTCAATCATTAGTCTGGTTAAAGGAACTAAGTGTGGGGTGACGTGGCAATCTACTCTTTGAACTTAGGAAGCGGCAGAAAGATTAAAAGGGAGGTGAAACTTCAAAAGCATGGTTTCGGCAATTGACAAGAGCAAATTTAGCGAATTCGGTGCCATTTGAAAGCTGGGAGAAAAGTTGAAACTTCAAAAGATTGTTTTTCTTTTAGAAAAGGTGTGTATAATTAAAACTGAAACATTGGATGCGTTAGACACAAGTCTAACGCAGGGGGCAGTTGAAGGGACACGTCTCGAAAACACAAAACACTCGAGTGTTTTGGCTAAGCGAGGCGACCCTTCCACTTTTCATTAATTGCAGACGTCAGGCGTTGTCTGACATCAGCCACGATCATCCTCTCCTCCTACAAAAATCTCACTTGAACCAAACTGTTTCTTCTTCTTCTTCACTGCGCCTACGAACCTCCATTTCTTTAACCCTAGAACCTCAGATCCACCAAACCTCCATTTTCCTCTCTCGCTCAGCATCTCCGGTGAACAATGTCGTCCGGCTCAGATTCTTAGAACCAAAGCTACAGCCTAGGCAACGATTCACTGGTAAGTTCCTTCTCCTCCTCTTCATTTTCGAGTTCACCACCACCTAGCCCTAGGAAATCAACCTCCATCCCTACCCAATCGAAAGCCTCTTACAGCGGTGCTACCTCTGTTCAGTGTCTGGCCACCCCTACACCTTCTTCCACCTCCAAGAAAGCTTTGGCCAAGAGCTCCAAGAAACTTGTAAACCTTCCGGCCAAAACTTCTCTGCCTAGGGCTAAAACCTCACAAAAACCCAAGTCTGCCCCTAAACCAAGGGTAAAGACACCAGCCAAGACCAGGACGCATCCGTCATCTATGGCCGCGTCCAAACCTTATACCAAGCCTGCCCCACCACCATTTATCTCGAATATAACCTTGGTGGGTGCAACGCATGAACCCCTTCCTACCTATGCCCATACCGCTCCATCTCCAACGGTGTGTCCACCTCCCCCTCTATCCATTGAACCCTTAGCCACAATTTACCCGGTGGAATCAGACACGTCTAACTAGCCATCACCTTCACCCATCCTAATATCCTCTTCGGGGATGCCTCACACCCCTATGGGCACCCCACCATTCGCTCCACCTATCCTATCCTCTGACAGTACTACGTTAGAGCATAACCTTGAAGACTTGGCAGAGTTAGCAAGATTTGATGAAGAGAAAGTATTTGGAGTTATTCTAGCATCGCTTAACCAAAAGTAAGAAGCAACTCAAGTGATGCGTTCAGATACACCAAATGCATCACTCGAGTTGGATGAAACAGAAAGATATGCAGCAATGCTAGAATAAGAGATGGAAAATGAAGAAAGGGAAGAGAATGAAAGAAGAGAAGAAGAAAGTAGAGAAAGGAGAGTTGGCCCTGACGCGTCGCAGCCACGCCCATCTGACGCGGATGAAGGGCCTATAAAATCAAAAAGAGTATCAAGGAAGAGAAGGTTGATACTAGAGGAAGAAGAAGAAGAAGAAGAAGAAGAAGAAGAAGAAGTTGCACCCAGACCTGAGGGTGCAATGCCTCAAAAAAGGCATAACGCATTGGAAAATGAATTGGAAGAATATGCGCCCGCGAGACAAGGGCGAAGGAAAAAAAATCTCCAAAAGGAGTTGGAAAATGAGTTAAGAGAGTTGGCTAACGAGGCAAGAGAACACGTGGCAGGGAAACACGAGGTAACGAAGGGGTTACCTAAGAGAACCACGGGAAGGAAGTGTCAGTTTAATGACATATTAGTAGAGAAAGGCTTCTTCCCTGAACGCCACCCATTGCCAGTCTATATCACAGAAACCATCAATGCACTAGGGTGAAATCAATTTTGTGTTGGGCACGATCGCATCTGGCCCAACCTTGTCCGCGCGTTCTACAACAGCGAATTCGACATGGAAAAGAACATCGCCTTCGTGGAAGGGGTATTAGTGCACTTCTCGGCAGACAAGATAAATAAGGTGTTCAACTTAAATAGTAATCCTGTCGTAGAAGGAAACCGCATCTTAGAGCAACCAACGCCTAGTCAATTGGAAGATGCGTTGAAGACAGTGGCCAAACCTGAAAGTAAGTGGCAGACATCAAGGAATGGATCAAAGATGCTTGCTTCCAGGAATCTGAACCCAGATGCTAACATGTGGTGTTATTTAATCAAACGCAACATCTTGCCTACAACACATGATGAAACATTATCTAGAGAACACGTTCTGTCCACTTACTGCATAATGAAATGCATCCTGTTGGATATTGGGAGGATTATACGGGACCAGATCAAGGCCATCAAGAACAATCCTCGAGGGCAACTATATTTTTCGTGGCTAATCTCCGCATTATGCGAATGCGGGGGCATCCCTCTAGGGGATGAATATGAAGAAGTCGATGGTCTGATAGACATAAAGGCAGTAAGGCGTCTCCTTCGAGGATCACAACATCAACCAGCCTTACCTGCCAAAGAAGTGGCACGTAGACCTCGACCAACAAAATGCACCCCCAAGAAAAGACGCGTCATAGCAGTTGAACACAGCGACGAAGCTTCAGAGAATGAAGAATGTGAAGCTGAGCTAGAAGCTTTGGCTGAAGAAGTGCAGCCTGTACTTGAATTTTTCCATGACTCACCAATAGCTTAGCCAAGAGGGAGTCTTGAGCAGACGCATCAAGAACTCACATTCATAGATCAGAACCTTACTCACTCCATTCTTTCACCCCAACAAAGTCCAATCCAAAATTTTGTGCCACTTCCAGTGATCTTTGAGCCAACTGGGTTAGGGTCCAGTAACGCAGCAGCATTTGAAGACCCAGTTGGACGAGAAGAACTAGTACCACAACGCATCATAGACTTGGAGGAGTTGAAAACATTCATCAGTGATCAACTCCGACTGTTGACCGCATCAATTGAAGATCTTCAACAACAAAACTGGGTATTAAGGGATTACTTGAGGCAACAGACAAGACGCAAGCAAGACCAATTTGTTTACATAATGCAGTATATCAATCAGGTCTTGGAAGGTATGTTTTCCTTACCTCCGTTACCAGCCCATCTCAGAAATCCCTTGCGCTTCATGGACGAGAACCCCGAAGAAGAATGCAGAGATGATGCACCAGCACAGTAGAAACTTGGGGTGTTGGGTTAAAATTATTTTTTAATTTTGGTTTAATTGTCCTTTTGCATCTTTTTGCTGTGTTTATGCAATCTATGTTAAAATATGAAAAATGAATGAGAAGTTATTATCACTTTGATCCTTGCGTTTGTCCTTAGCATACTTTATTTTTGTTCTTTGATTGTTTTCTAAGTCTCGTGCTTAACTTAACCTCAATGATATCAACTATATGAACTCATAAGCATAAGCTAGGCGTTAGGAAAATAGACAAGGCTTGAACTTCTCTTTAAAAGATTAAGTTTACTTTCTAACGCATGCAAGCTTGAAGTCTTAAACTCCTTTCAATTTCTCAAAGCCTTTAAAAACTTTCTTTCTCTTTTAGCAATGAGGATACAACTCATCTCCAAATTTGGGGATGAAGGAAATCCGAGCGTAGACGCGTCAATGTATACATCATAAAAAAAAGGGAAACAAAATAAGAATAATTTTGAACGCAGCTCCTCTGTCATTACTTCAAAAGAAAGAAATTTCCAATGACATGAGCATAATTGGAACAGGCATATAGCCGAAGTTGGATGCCCGCATGACACCCGTAGGGGTAAGCCAAAACGAAGTTAAGTATCCTAGACCAACGCATCCCATAAAACTCCTCTATCTTGTCTGAAGAAAAAAACTATACTTTAAAAAAGGAATGAATTTTAGATATGAGTTTAGTTGTAAAGGATTCTCACCAGTAGTTGGATGCTCGCATGACACCCGTGGGGGCATGCCAAAATAAAAGTGGGATACCTAGGGCAACGCATGGGTAAACATGTACACAATCGTTTTCTTTTTATCCAGCATTTGTTTCTCAAAAGAAATAGCATCTAATGCATTTCTGGTTTAGAAAAGATTGAAATATTTTGAGAAATTAAAGGAGTTGCGATGAGAAGCCTGCCGCATTGGAAACTAAATATTAGTCCTTTTAAGAAAAGCGTCAATCTAAGTTATATTTTCCCAACTCTTATTTCAGCTTTGAGATTAATATGATGAGAGGTGAAATTTGCACCTCTAAGGCAGAGGAGATAGCAAAGAATTATTTTAGAATGCTTGAGGACAAACATTGTTCAAATTTGGGGGTGGTTGATAACTTATAAAAATACAAGTTATCTTTGCTCTTAAGTTAGAACAATTAGGGTTTTTAATGATAAACTCTTTTCATTTTTAATAGAAATGCATGGATTTACTTAAATAATAGCAATTTCATGTAAAAGAAGTTTATCACTAAAAATCGCGGTGCTAACGCACTACTTTGCAGGATTTCAATGCAAGAATTGACAATAACGCATTAGACAAGTGCCGCAGGAAACGCGCTAACGCATGAGCCATGCATTGGAGGGAATTCAACGCATAGAAGATTCGTTGCTCTGGGTTGATTGTGTCACATCACCACTTACAAGCATGGGCACCTGCAACAGGTGGCGTCTGAAAAGCTTCCAGCAATAGGCGGCGTCTGAAAAGCGTCCAGAGGTCAGGCGACCAACCCGGACATAGAGTTTAATGCTGACCAGGGCATGGACTTAAATACAGCCCATCCTCCAAATGGACGAGACCAACGCCTATAAATACTTGACGACCCTCCAGAATTAAGAGCTCAGACAATTAGAAGCTCCATACTCTCTATAAATTTGTAGACTTAGTTTTAGTTTGTACAAGCTGTGCCGAGGTGTAAAACGATCGAAGGAGCTGAGAACCACCACCACCGCTGGCCAAGGAGTGAAAAAAGTTATTCTTGAGAAAGATACTCTATCCCCAGATCTTTAAAGTGATTGTACACAACAAGATTGAGCCAAAGAACTACAAGAGATTGTATTCTTTGGCTTGACTCAATCTCTCTCTTAATATCATTTTCATTTCATTGTGATTGAATATAGTTCTTTGTAAAGACTCATTGATCCTTTATAAAATTCATATATTTGATCATCACTTTTGCCATTGTTTATCTTTTGTTTATGTTGAAATCATTAGTACTTCATGGATAATTTTGTTCCAATGCCTGAACCAACTTGACAACTTGGTGAAAACTTCTTTACTTAGTTGGTCGAAAGAATAGCTAATCTGCATTAAGTAGAACGTTTAGTACAGCTAGAGATAGACTTACTAGTGTTTCTTGCATTCTAGGTTAGACGCATGCACCCTAGAGATAGGCTTGTATGTTATTCGTACTGAGAAGTGTTGAATGATGTCTAACGCATGAACAGAAAGATAAGCAACTCATCCCATTTCATCCACAATACATCAGTTGTGTGCAATTATCTTTAACCAACGCGTCCACCTACTTAAATTCCATTTTCACATGATCCTTCATTTTCCACCCAACTCTTTTGTATTGTCTTGCACAGGCATAACATGTTAGTGTAAATAATACATCTTTCACATTTATTTAGGAAAAACCTACTACTGCAAGTACAACGCATAATCTGTGTTAGTAAAATTGAATCCCTGTGATCGACCCTGGACTTGCCAGGAACCTAGATTAGAATTATACTTGGGTTTAATCTAGGAAAATTTGAATGTTATTATAAGGAGTTATGTGCCTTCTATGCATAATACTAATGCCTCAACGCGTTGCATTCATTTAAACACATCAAGGCAGAACGCAAGACTTAGACTTTATTCTTCCAATCTGTTTTACTTTATACACTCCTAAAGCATCTCACGATAGCAAGTGAAAGCTGACCCTACCAATAGGGGCCTAGAGGCTGGGAAGAACCCACCGGGTGGCAAAAAGAAGGTGAATGATCCAGTGGTCAGGAAACGATGTATGAGAGAGAGTCTAGTACTCCCCAAGAATGGGCAGATTCACAGCTAGAAGATGCAGTGTTTGACAGGATAGTGCACAGGTTAGCAGCCAGCGTGGGCTTTGCATGAGCCGACCTAGAAAAGAAATATGGTATTGAGTGGTTTAAAGCCCTAGGGGTTGTGACATTTGAAGGTACAACAGATCCAGCTGAAGCTGAGTTGTGGCTGAATGTAGTTGAAAAATGTTTCAATGTTATGAGTTGTCCAGAGGCCAGGAAACTATATTTATAACCTATAGTTTTAATATTTCATCTCATGAAAGATATAAACCATAGTTCTTTTTCTATTCCATGGTACTTAATGTAAATCTCATTTACATCAATCCTCCTCTAGATGTATCTCATACATCATACCGATTATATCATATATAATCAAAATACCTCTTGTCAATTTGAACATTTCAAATCAACACCAAGAACTGATCCTCAACAGGATCTAAGCTACCAAGGGGACCTCATGAACCTGTAGCTTCGAAGCTCCAATAGTACGTGAATAACTGACTAAACTCTTTAGTCACGGGATCCACCATCCGTTAACTGCCAGACACTCCACTAAAGACCGACAACTGAACTCTCCTTACTACAGATATATTATGTGCCCATTTTAACCAATCAGCAGTGCGACAACCCTTCATAGATCGCTCGTAAGTACAATTGGGCCAATAACCGTGATGCCTCTATAGTTACATCTGTCTCCTTAAGTACCACTGATCCCTCTAATGAACATAAGTCATAGTTCTATTATGACCGAGTCTTCTTATCCAAAGAGAAGCTGTGGCCACTATGTTCAAGCCCCGGAATCAACCCTTAAGGGAGCAATCTCTCTACTTATCCCTGCTTCGGGAAAGAAGTGAATTCCATCTTATGGATTGAGTTCTCAGCTTCTAGATTAGACAAGTCCCCAAAAAGGTAGGCATGTTGAGTTGGAAATCTGGCCACTCTCACCCATACTAATCAAAGGACCGCCCTCAAAGGCAGGAGTTCCCAAAACACTCAGGATTGAGGTCGTGTCACCTATGTTCATTTAGGTGAGATGTAAGTTTCTAGTATCAACGGCGTTATATACAGAGTCTAGTCATCTCGTGGTCTAGGTCTTATACAACCTCTTTGTATAAGACACCCCTGCTCCACATCTCCACACAAATGGTCAGGATCTACCATCTGTAGTAGTTTACAGCACTTGCAAACCTCTACAAAGCAGGCCGTACCTGTAGTGTCACTAAGATCAGGTATCCCACCTTAATCCTTATACTACAGACCGATTTAGGTTGTCACTTAAGGCATGATTCACATGTATATCACATATACATGCTTAAGTTCACATAAGATAACTAAGGAGCTTTGTTTATTGGATATGAGTAAATGCCAGAATTAAATAACATTTATTTTATTCGTTGAACAATGTGTATCTTTACAAAACAATGAGACTTCGGGAGAATTAGGACACTAATCCCAGCAAACCTCTCTACTATCCTTGAATCAGGTAGGTGTGAATTCTGTCTTGCACCCTATGTCCCCAACTATCTACCTGATCTTACTCCTAAAATAGGAGGCTTATTGAGCCGATGCTATTGAGCCAACCCTCACCTATTCAAATCTAAGGATAATCTTGAATAAATAGAAGTTCATAGTTAGCTCAGAATTAAGGTCGAGTTACCTAAGTCATAGATTTGAAACAGTTAGTCTTAAATAGTAAACAATATTATAAAGTAAGAATGACTTATTCCTTTTTCCGATCTTATGCTAACTTATTGCATAGGACGCTCCCGCTCTTCATGTCACTTCATGAATGAATCAGGATCACTTTGTTTGTAGTACTTTACAACATATTGTAACAACTACAGAGTGGGCCGCATCCAATAGTATTACTAGAATAAGCACCCAACCTTATTCATATCTTATACACCATTTTTCTATTTACTTGAACTTGATCCATCTTTATGTCGCCACATAAAGTTTAAGTATTCATATAATAGCTATGAATCTTTAGTTTATTGGTTTTAGTCTTTACAAATGCAATTTACATATTCAACAATAATTTTATTAAATAAACATCAATAACATCGTTATTGATAATAGAAAATTTTTAACATTACAAACTGCGAGTTTTAGGACATACAACCCAACAATCTCCCATTTGGACTAAAACTCTAGTGGATTTTACCTATATACAAATATATATACAATGTTGAATAATGAGAGAATAAATAAAAAATCTAAGGCATTAGATTCCCAGTATTTCTCCCATTTGCCTTAGGTCTATCTGTGTCGCAGTCCTAGTCCCACTAAGTGACCCTCGAACACTTTAGTCAAGAGGGCCTTTGTAAATGGATCAGCTAAGTTGTCTTCAGAGGCAATTTGGGTGACAATCACGTCTCCTTGGTGTACAATCTCTCTGATGAGATGGTACTTACGCTTGATGTGTTTCCCGCGCTTATGGCTTCTAGGTTCCTTTGAGTTAGCAATCGCTCCACTATTATCACAATACAGAGTGATTAATAGATGCATATTTGAAACCACTTCAAAATCAGTTAGGAACTTTTTTAGCCATACTGCTTCTTTGGCTGCTTCACATGCAGCTACATACTTTGCTTCCATGGTGGAGTTAGCAATACAACTTTGCTTTATACTCCTCCATACTATAGCTCCTCCGTTCAGAGTGAATACTGACCTTGAAGTAGATTTTCTAGAATCTATATTGGTCTGAAAGTCAGAATCAACGTATCCAGTAAGGATCAGATCCTTAGCACCATACACGAGCATATAGTCCATCGTTCTTCGAAGATACTTGAGGATGTTTTTAACGAAAGTCCAATGACCATATCCAAGATTGGACCGATATCTGCTAACGATTCTAGCTACATAACATATGTCGGGACGAGTACACAACATGACATACTTTAAACTCCTTACTACTGATGCATATGGAATTCATCTCATTACCTCAACCTCTTGAGATATCTTAAGACACTGTTCCTTAGACAAATGAATTTCGTGCCTAAAAGGTAACATACCTTTCTTCAAATTCTACATTTTATTTCTAGTCAACATCTTGTCTATATAAGATGCTTGAGATAATGCTAAAGTTCTATTCTTGTAGTTCCAAACTATTTGGATCCCGAAAACATACTTTGCTTCTCCCAAATCTTTTATTTGGAATTGCTTAGCTAGCCATCTCTTAATGTCAGCAAGAAATTATACTTCATTTCCTATGAGTAGAATATCATCAATTTATAGAACCAGAAAAGCTACAATTTTGTTGACAATCTTCTTGTAAACACAAGGTTCATCAACTTCTATTCAAAGCCATAAGACTTGATCACTATCAAATCTCATATTCCAGGATTGAGACATCTACTTTAACCCATAAATGGATCTATTAAGCTTGCAAACCTTTTGCTCTTGACCCTGTTCAATAAACCCCTCTAGTTGAGACATATAGATACAATTTTCAAGATATCCATTCAAAAAAGCTATCTTGACATCCATTTGCTAGATTTCATAATCATAAAAAGCAGAAATGGATAAGAGTATCCTAATAGACTTGATTATGGCAATTGAAGAGAAGGTTTCTTCATGGTCTACTTCTCTCTTTGGGTAAACCCTTTTGCCACGAGTCCAGCTTTGTAGGTTTGTAGCTTACCAGCTTGGTCTCACTTTGTTTTGTAGATCCACTTGCAACCAATGAGTTTTACCCTTTCTGGTTGATCTACAAGATCCCAGACAGAATTGAAATACATTGACTCCATTACAAGGTCTATGGCTTTTATCCACCAGTCCTTATCCATATCTTCCATTGCTTGTTTGAAAGTTAATGGATCCTTTAATCCATCATCAGGTATGGTGATCTGAGTTTCAGTTAAACCCATGTACCGATCAGGCTATTGTACAACCCTCCCACTACGTCGAGGCATTGTCAACTCTAGAGAATGATGTGAAGTACTAGTTTCATCAACAACTCTTGTTGAAGGACCTACTCAATCAACAACTCTTGTTGATCTATCTGTAGTTTCTCTAGACATCTCACTTAATACTAGCTTACTACGAGGTTGATGACTTTTAATGTGGCCGTCTTCTGGGAGTGTCACATTTGTCGATACAAAAACTTTATCTTCTCGAGATCATAAAAGTAACCACCTTTGTCTCTTTAGGATAGCCTACAAATAGGCATTTATTGATATAAACGCTTTATCTACTTTGGATTTTGCACCAACACATGTGTTGGGCATGTCCAAATCCTAAAGTGACGTAAACTACCTTTACGTCCTCTTTATAACTCATAAGGTGTTTCTAAAACAATATTCGAGGGAAACATGTTCAATGCATACACTGCAGTCTCTACTGCGTGACCCCAGAAAGAACTTGGCAACTGAGCATAATCCAAGTTCTAAAATATAACAAGTTAGGTTTCTTATTCTTAAGGACTTCGTAAGGTGAAGTGGTGGTTTTAGATTTTCATATTCTTTTTAGGACATAACACAAGGTGAGGATAATTTCACCCCACCAATAAGACGCAACTCCTGAGTTAAGCAAGATAACGACTACTAATTCAGATTGAGTTCTATTTTTTCTTTCTGCTTTTCCGTTCATTTCAGGAAAATAGGGTGCAACATTTTCATGTATTATTCCATGCGAGTTATAGAAATTGTTGAAACTATTTGAGTCATACTTAGTTCCCCTATCACTACGAACATAAAATAATCTATTATTTTATGTTGCTATTGTGTTGGATCCTCGAAAAAAGCTAAGATTTGTATCTTTTTGTCTAAAATATTTTTTTTGGCTTAAATGTTTCCAAATCTATGAAAAATATAGTGGAACAATGTTGTAGACATCTCTTTCATGAGTATATTAGTACTCGGAGTGGGAGGGCCTAGTGGTAGTAGTACTAATACACCAATTGTCTCAGCCTCAGATGCCATTATTGATTGTGATCCAACTGAAAAGGTGGGTGAAGACTTTGTCTATGATATAGTTGATATTTATTTTGAAGGTGATGAGACTACACGTTTCGAACAGGGGTAAGAGATTGATATTTATTTGTTGGAAGCCAATGTTAAGAATGAAGGTGATTTCATCATACTTCAATGATGAAAGATAATCAGTCATTAGTTTGAGATTCTTAGTCGTATGGCTAGAGATATTTTGGCAATTCCAGTATCTACTATAGCGTCTGATTCGACTTTTAGTATAGGAGGTCGTGTTGTTAATTCATCACGTTGTTCATTGGCTCTAAGAACAATGAAGGCTCTCATCTGTAGTCAAAATTGGCTAAATTCTAATATAATAAATCTTTAACTTCAGAATGAATTGGAAGAGACTTAATTATTTGAAGAAGGTATTTATTCAATTGTTTAACTTTAAACTTTAATTATTTGTATTTTGTAGTTGTAACTTGTAAGTTTAAAATTTTAATGAGGTTGTTTTTCTTTTTTTCTTTTTTTTTAATTCTAATTATATAGGAAGTCGTTATAGATAGTGAAAAAGTGATTGAAGACCTTCCACGCTTTTCAAATTTGTCATTTATCAATTAAGCATTTACCATTGACTTATGAATGTAAGTTTAACTTATCTTATATTTATATTTTCTAAAATCTTAATGAGGTTGTCTTCTATTCTTAATCTTAATATTAATTATATAGGATTCAGAGCAGTTATGGAGATTAAAAGAGATATTGAAGTCCTTCAAGATGTGATTGTGTTTTGTTGTTACTTACTAGTTACTTTGGTTGTATTTGTGACCAAGACTTGTAATGATCGGTTGCATTTGTGACGTATTATTTATGTCGTAATTTTGTTTATTCGTGACATACTATTTATATTGTAATTTGGTTATATTTGTGACGTACTGTTTATGCTGTAATATGAGGCTATGAACAATGTAATTTGTATTCTCTAATATGAGCCTATGAACAATGTAATTGATATCTAATAATACAAATTGCAAACAAACTGAAGAAGACGCTCTCGACTCTCAATTAGCTTTGTTTTCAAATAAATGTTCTTTTTAAGCAATTAAGCCAACACAATCCCAAACTAATGGACATTTTAAATATTAAGGATTATCAAATGATATCAATATTTTAATATTTGTCTTCCGTAAGTATTCAAATTTGAAATGGTATCTTAAATTCTTAACCACAATCACAAATTAAGAGAGAAAAGTAACCATGATTGGTAAATGCAATATTCAATCCAAATTGACTAACTAAATTCATAGGGAGAGAAAGGAAGGTTAACAAATAATAAATTATTTTCATAGTTGCATAGTTGAAGGCTGAAGGAAGCCATGGAGGGGGAAAAATGGAAGCTTTTTTTTAGACATGAAAAAAATTGAAAGTTAAATTAGCCCTACTTTTACTAATCAATTTCTAATTCTACTCAACTTTAACTTTTATAAATTTTAAAATGAGTTTTTTCTAAACCTAGTTTTTAGTTAGTTAACTCTTGATAGTTAATTTGCATTAGAATTGCTATTACGATAATAATTAAGAACAAAATATAACTTTTACCTAATCATATGTATGAGTAGTAATACTGTAACAGTAATAGCTCATAGTACTACATAGTAAATAATTAAATATAGTATTTTCTAATTAATTAATGATCATAAAAAAAATAAAAAAAATCAAAATAGGAAAGGGCCAAACCGACTGGACGGTCGGTTTTTTTTTTTATTTTTTTGACTAAGCAACGGTCAAAGTCGGTTTGGTCATTTTCCAAACCGATTTATCGGTCGGAATCGGTTTGATGATCACCCCTTAATAGCAAGATACATATAATATGGAAAAAGCAAAGTGCAGTAGGGTTAGCAACGGGGCCGGGACGGGGCAGAGGGACTCCCCATCCCCGTCCCCACGGGGTATTTCCCCATCCCGGTTTTATATATATATTAAAAAATTAAAAAAATTTAATCGGGTACGGAGACGGGGTGGAGATACTCTCCCCGTCCCTGACCGGAAACTCGGTTAGAATCCCCGGTTTGACCCTATTCTTGGTCAAACCGAATCGGGGTGGGGACCCAGCGGGACCCGACCTTATGAGGATTTTGCCAACCGTAAAGTGCAGCAAGCCTGTACGGCGTCATGGTGGGGTGCATGTGGAAGTGGCTGCACTTTGTAGCCTTTTGATGCCATGACTTCAGCTATTAGGATCATTTCCTGATATCAGCAGAGATGGTAGATGGATATTACCTTCATTCCAAAAAAGAAAAATATCAACTCGTGAGAACTAGGAAGCAAGAATCAAAATACCTTAACTGCCTCATCAACCATTTGAGCTGAAAGGAATAATCCTTGAAAAAATGCCCTCATGATATCACCAGGAATCCACCCCCAAGGCGGGTGCACATAAACGAGCTGCAGCCGCCTTCACCCATTTGTCTCGGCATGCAACGTATCCGCCACAAGGTGCAATTGTTCCACCAGGATTTTCTTTATCAAGCTTCCAGCAATTAAATCCGCGCCCTTCCAACCATTACTGATAGAAATGCTATCCATCAACAGGAGAAACAAGCCTGAGATCACTTACCACAGTTGGAGGTTCGGTGGTTTCCACAAATTCTTCATAACAGTTATCCACCATCACCAAGCAATCAGGGTTTTGCATCTGAAAATATAAGCAAATTTATATTATTTACAGGATTAATTGTTTTGAGTATACAAAGAAAACGTGAGGAGATTTAATATCATTTCTCCAAGCTCACTTGGATGATGACATTGTTGTTCTTCCTGATAATATTGAGAATACAAACTAGTGGTTTTACCATACTACAGCATTCGTCAAATATTTTCATTTTAGTGTAAGTATTGACATTAGTAGAGGGTCCGAGAAATTTAAAATAAAATAATAATATTATTAGGATTGTTATCAAATATAAGAATGTGACCCAACTTATTTAGACAGAATAATATGCAAGATAGCTTTGCCATTCTGAAATATATATTCAACCCAAGTAAATCTAAAAAATACTAAGGGAAGGGAAGACACTGAAATGCAATCAAAAGATTTACCTTGACAAGTCTTATTGCTTTTCCTATTTCGTCAACATATCGCTTTATTTGTATGGGTGCAAGTAGCTCACTGGAACTTCTCTATACTCTACTCTAAAATCTTTCAAAGAACACAGCCCCTGAGAATCTCTTTTCCCAATGACCTCCTCTCGTGTGTCATATGGAGCACCAGAAACTGCCAAAAGCAGATGGTTAAGTTAATTTAAACCATTATTCAACCTTAAGGAGATAAATCACAAGATGAAAAATGAATTGATTTATTACTAAGTTGTACCTCATCCACTGGCCTCAGAAGCGCAAATAAAGCACACGTAATAGCATGAGTACCTGAGAAAAACTGATGGTAGAAAAATCATAAACACCAAACTTGGCAATTACTTCTGAACATAAATATACAGTTAACAGCTGCTGGAAACCTGTGATCGGACTATTGCAGATTCTGCTCCAACTATTTCAGCAAAAGCGATGTCAAGTGCCTTACATCCTCCAGCTTCGTCATGACCTTAACCAGTGGATCCTCCAAAATGCTTGTTGGGAAATTTTAAGAAACACCTCTCATAAATGAACTGGAGTAAACTACTTATTGATTCACAAGAAACATATAAGCCAAAGAGATTGATAATATGTGTACTTTCACATGATTGTTGAAACCAATTCTATAAAAAATAATGCACAACAGCCCCAAATAGATTACTAATTCTTTTAACATTGTGAAACATTGCTTTGCAAGAATTTATATACATATGCATAGGATTGATTTACTAACATGAGATCTTAATCGAGCATTCTGAAAGGCTTTGAGAACTTTAGCAGAATTTCGTGCCAACAAATTATCCACGGCCCTGAATTCATACTGCAGGAGTCTACCTGCCTTAACAACCTGTTGCTCAACATGTTGTAAATAGCAACACCCTCAAACGATGAATAGGACAGCAACAAACGACCAGGAACAGAACCTACAAAACAAAAGCTCGTTGTAGGTTGAGTTGCAGAGTTTGCTCTCTTTAAGATGTTTCACGGCTCTGCTGTGCAAGCAAGTTAGGAATACTGCCACGTCGTCCCTAGGATAAAACAGTCCAAAAAAAAAAACCCGATCGAAAATGCACCATTATCGACCAGAACACACACCGTTCTGACTGAATGCTCGGTAAAGGGGAAAAGGAAACAGAGGAGAGCGATAGAGAATGAATGTTCTGTGTAAAAAATTTCTGAGAGATATGCCTTTTATAAGCTTTCAGCGTTGAACTGCCGCGAAAGGGAAACACATTCAGCCTCTGAACGTGCGTGGAAGACCAATACGTGTAGAAGACCAACGGCTAAAAGATTTTTTTTCTTTTTAATAAATAAATAAAAGATAATGAAAAAAAATGATATTTTTATTGAAAAATAATCACACACGCCTCACCCATCCGAATGGAAGGACGGCGGCGGCGGCGCGCGTGTGGGACGTCAACCGAACCCACATTAGTCTATCTCCTCACTTCAACCAAAACATGGGTACCCCTTGGGGCCCAAACCCATAGCCCAAGGTTGGAGTACATCCTCCCCTTTCAAAATTTATCAATTTGAAATTCTCAACCAAAGATTGGTTCCCTTTGGTTTTTCCTTTAAAAAAAAACAAAATTAATTTTTTACTCAACAATCCCCCACTTGAAAATTTAAACATAAGAAAAAAAATTCATCCAATCATTTCAGTCTATACAACACTATGCAAAAGCAAAGGTGTCTTACGACTTAAACCTTTACGTAGTGTAGATGATTCAGAATAAACTAGATTAACCATTGGTTTTGAACTCTATCTCTAACAACATCTCACACATAGTGTCATTAGGGTGTAGTTCGAAAGCCCATGCTTTAAGGCCTAACACATGTATCCCGGTTTAGTGAACGCTCTAAAGAGTTAGCTTAAAAAACTCCATAGGAAGAGGCCCCCACTTCCACATTCTCATAGGTGAGTCTATCAAAAGTACTCCTGTAGCTAGGTGCCCCACTTGTCATCAAGTATAGATCTCATTAAGAACTGAGTTCAACATTTCTTATGCTTCAGGATATCCTGTTTAGACTCTAAGTCATAGGAATGGAACTCTGTGTTTGTTTTAGCATAATTCATTATATATCACTTGTGATCAGTTATTATCCGTTGAACCTGTTTCTTGGGATCTTCAGTCTACAGGTTGGGTTTTTCTCACAATGATTCATCTTTCTATAAACATGAGTCTCATCCTTTTTGAGGTTCTGAAAACCTTCTCTCTAACCAGTCCTTTCGTCAAAGGATCTACCAAGTTTTCATTAGTCAGTATATGATCCACTCTAACTGTACCAGTAGTGAGAAACTATCTAATGGTACTGTGCTTACGACGTATTTGTCGTCTCTTTCCATTGTAGGAACGGTTCTGAACTTTTGCAATTGCTGCAGTACTATCGCAATGGATCAATATGGTTGGTACTGGCTTTTCTCATAAGGGAATCTCTGATAGCAAACTTCTAAGCCATCCTACTTCTTCACTAGTTGTCGCTAATGCTATCATTTCTAACTCCATCGTAGATTGGGCTAAAATAGTCTGTTTCTTGGACTTCCAAGAGACAGCTCTGCCTACTATATTAAAGATATAGCTACTTGTAGCCTTTGAATAATTCGAAAGAGAGTTCCAGTCAGCATCACTAAACCCTTCCATGACAGCGGGAAACTTTTGATAATGTAATACTAGGTTTTTGGTTTTCTTCAAGTACCTCATAACCTTTTCTATAGCATTCCAATGCTCTTTACTAGGCCTAGTTGTAAACCTGCAAAGTAATCCTACAGCATAAGCTTGAATCTAAGATTGACTATGATGCTCGCATACTCAGATTGATTAACACTGTCACCAGTGTTCTTGAACAACTTAACACTAAGGTCATAAGAAGTACAGACTAGTTTACATTCAAAGTAATTATATTTCTTTAGAATCTTTTTGTGAAACCTAGATTTCCATTTTTCCTACTTAAGTAGGTGATAAAAGGAATTAACTAAGTGAAAGTTAAATCCTATGTTGAAGAGAAGAAAATTTCTAAGTATTGAATAGATTTTCCTTGAGTAGTTTTGAGGTAAGCCTTAATTGGTGAAATTTGGCTAAGTGTAAAGTCAAAAAGGAACCATGCGTTGAGTGTTAGGAGACATTAACACATAAGATGAGAAGAAAGGCAACCATGCGTTTGTGTGGTTGGACGCATGTTGGCCGAAGCGTTGGCAAGAGGCATTGCCAAGAGTTGCTTATGCATTGAGAATGCATGAACAAGAGCAGAGAAAGCGAGAGGTTAAACACAAGGCACTGGGCAGACAATCGTGTAGCAAATGAGCGGCGCTACAAGATGAGGTAGACAATTGTGTAGCAAATGAGCAATGTTACACGATGAGGTAGACGATCTTCTAGTAAGTGAGCGGCCCTACACGATGATGTAGGCGATCGTGTAGGTGGGTGCTGGACGATCGTGTAGCAATGTGGGGAGCTGATGAGGTAGGCAATCGTATAGCAATGCACAGAGCTAAGCGATGCACTAGACGATTGTGAAGATGCATGCGGCGTTAAACGATGAGAAGCAACGTACTAGACGATCAGGCTATACGATAGGCAAAGTACTACATGATTAGTGTAAAAGCTAGACAATAAGCGTGGAAGCTAGTTGATGACGATAAGCGTGGAAGCTAGGTGATAGCGCTAAACGATAGCACTATCCGATAGCATTAAGCGTTAAGCGATACGCAAGCGCTAAGCGATGGACTATATGATGGCGCTACGCGATGGGCGTGGGCGCTAGTCGATAGTCGTGTTGCTTAGACGATGAGCAAATGCGCTACATGATAGGCAGAATACTAAGCGATGGGCGTTGGGCAATGGACGCAGGCGTTGGGCGATGGCACTAAGCGATAGGCGGATGCGTTAGATGATAAGGCATCGGTGCTAAACGATGGAGGTAAACGATGGGCGTGGTAGCTAAGCGATAGGCTATGTGCGAGATCGCTGAGAGTGAGATCGTTTACTAAACGATTGAGCTACACGATAGGCCGTTGAAGCTAAGCGATAGATACAAGAGCTAAGCGATGGGGCGGTGCTAAGGCTTGCGTTACGCAAGATTGGTGAGCTCATCCAAAAAAATTGCTCTACCGAGAGATGGGTAGACTTGAGTTAGTTGGAGTTGGACGAATTAAGTTTCATGCAAAAGAAGTCTTATGCATGAGGAGGATAACTCAAGTAGGTGTGTGGCATGAGGGTAGGTGAATGTCAAGGAAGTAGGTGGTGGCAAAACATGGTGCAAACACCCCAAAGTAGGAGGTGTCATGCGTTAGATGCTTGGTAAAGATGATAAGGATAATTTCCTTTTTACTATACTTGCATTGTTATTCTGTACTTCATCTTATATCTATTCAATGGAAATTATATTTCTACATCTGCTCACTCTCTTAATACGCATGAGTAGCTAAACTAAGCTAACATGATCTAGGAAGTTTATTGCTTGCGATTGTTTTGTTTTATGTTGTGCAAATTACCCCTTTAGAGTTACTCGAGAGAGAATCTAAAGAAAGAACCTAATGTCTCGAGAGAGCTAGGTTAGAATCTGGTCTCGAAAGAGCAAGATTAGACTTACATAAACAAGAGATAGGGACTTAGAGATAAGCTTTGTTTGTCAACTTGCATCGCATGCATCCTAGGAATAGGAATCATATTATGTGGTCGCATATTTGTGTGAATGTCATGTTGTCATCGCATAAATAGAGATAGAGGTTTATGTGTAAACCCTGTAGACTCATCGCATATTTATCGTATGCGTTCTTGACTTAGAAGCCGTGGCATTCACACCGAGAGGTTGTTTGCTATTGGCATGTTGCACAATCGCAAAACATGAATGCATCCTAGGGAGTGTTAGCCAAAACCCTTCTCAATCCGTTCACCGCATATTCATCGTATTTCCCGTTTACCAACTCTTTTCAAACTCTGTCACATTTATTATTATTTTCATCAACGCAACAACCACCCGAAACTTGTTTATTTCACTGGTTACCACAAGTTTTCATAAAAATCTCCAACGCAACTATTTTCACAAGTCCCTGTGTTCGACCCTGGACTTACCAGGAAACTCAAAGGAATTTACACTTGGATTCTGCTGGGGAAACTTGTGTGCACAACGCTATCCATCAACACATATCATCCATATTTTCCACACCTCATAAATCTAAGCATCAAGTTTTTGGCGTCGTTTCCGGGGACTTCGGCAACATAGTTGTTAACGGTAATTTTTGTGATTTCTTTGCAGAACTCTCAATCTCTAGTGAACTACGACCCGAAGATTGAGAGAACATTTCGAAGGAGACTAAGAGACCACCAACAATAACCACAATCCAATAAAGAAGAGATGGTGGAGCAGCCTAGGAATGAAGCACCGAACAACAACAATCTCATAGCAAATTCGATTCTATTGGAAAACGATCGCAATAGGCCCATTAGGGACTATGCATCGCTAAACCTCTATGATTTCTCTCCGAGAATCATGAGGCCTGCCTTAGGAGGAAGTAGATTTGAAATGAAACCGGTGATGCTGCAGATGATCTAGGCTGCAGGTCAATTCAGAGGAAGGCATGACGAGGATCCGCATGCCCATCTCCGAAGTTTTATTGAAATCTGCAATACTTTTGTGTTCCCAAACATCTCTGCTGAAGAAGTTCGACT
Organism: Benincasa hispida; assembly: GCF_027475165.1. Classification (NCBI taxonomy): domain Eukaryota; kingdom Viridiplantae; phylum Streptophyta; class Magnoliopsida; order Cucurbitales; family Cucurbitaceae; genus Benincasa; species Benincasa hispida. The sequence goes on from NC_143482.1 coordinate 69,206,976, forward strand.
AACGTTGTTTCCATTTTCTCTCTGTGATCATGCTAGGAAATGGGCTTATTCGCTCGAACCAGGAGAGATCACTTCTTGGGAGCAAGTGGTGGAGAAGTTTATGAAGAAGTATTTCCCACCTACAGAAAATGTCAAACGAAGAAAGCTTATTACTAATTTCGAACAAGATATGGACGATCGTTCAGCGATGCCTGGGCGAGGTTTAAAAGGTTGGTTCGAGATTGTTCGCATAATTAGTGGCCAGACTGCCTTCAAATGGAAAATTTCTACCATGGTTTGAATCCTACTTCGCAGACCACTGCCAATGCGGCAGCAGCTGGTGGTCTGCTTGACAAGACTTTTGATGAGGCAAAGAATATCATAGATCGCATCTCCAAGAATCATGAAGACTGGAGGGAGAGCGACCAGAGATTAAAACTCAAAGATTCAGATGCAAATAACGGTGCTATTGTTTCATTGCAAAACCAAATGACCACAATAATGAATTTGATTCAAAGAATGACGATTAGCAAACCAACACCACAAGGTGGGTAAATCAACGCAATAAATCAAAACACCGCAAGGTATACGACTTGTGGTGATGGGCATGTGATGGGCATGTGATGGAGGATTGTCCACAAAACCCACAGACTTGCATGTCCCCAAAAGGAATCAGGTAACTCAGCAAAGCTCATCATTGAGCGAACCATGTCCAACAAGATTCTGTTTCTTCTTTCAGATACACCGTTTTGCTGAGGCATATTAGGTGCAGAGAGTTGTGACTTGTTTCCGTGTTCTATCATATAGTCCTGGAATCTTAAATCCATGTACTCCCCACCTCAATCTGATCGTAGTGTCTTAATTGTTTTTCCTAATTGGTTCTCAACCTCGGCCTTATATTCTTTGAACTTCTCAAATGAATCAGACTTGTGATGCATTAGGTAAATATGACCATACCTTCAATAATCATCAATAAAACTTATAAAATATTCATACCCACCTCAAGCTTTGACATTCATCGGTCCACAAAGGTCCGAATGTACGAGCTCTCAGGGTATTGTGGCTCTAAGACCTTTTCCAGTAAAAGATCTCTTAGTCATTTTTCCCTCAAGACAAGACTCACATGGAGGTAAAGAATTGTCTTCTAACTGATTTTGGAGTCCATTCTTAACCAATCTCTCAATCCTTTTGAGATATATGTGGCAAAGTCTTAGGTGCCATAGATAGGCATTAGAAGAAACTTTTTGTCTTTTATTCTGAGTTTCGGCTGTTATAAACATCTCAGTATTTAAGACAAATTTTGCTTTAGTTGGTCTTAACTTATATATAAGTTGTTTTCAAGTATAGCAGAACAAATTTGAATACCTTTTCTGAAAATGAACGCTTCATTAACTTCAAACGATATTTTATACATTTATTCCATAACACAACCGATAGATATTAAATTCCTCTTCATAAGAGGTGTATACAAAACATCTTTAAGTATGATATATCTATCGTTGAAAAACAACTTCAAGTCTCCCACTGCTTCGGCCGAGACAACTTCTCCTGTTTCAACCTTGAGGGTGATCTTGCCTTCTTCAAGCTTTTTCCAGGAACTAGTTTCCTGAAAAGAGAAGCAAATATGATTAATGGCTCCTGAATCCAATATCCAGGTTGAGGTATCATCCTCCACTAAACATGTCTCGGCAACTAGTAAATCATATTTACCTTGTACTTCTTTCAAGGCAGGGGCCTGAGGACATTTCTCCGTTAAGACAAATCTCAGCTATTACTAGTGTTGAATTTGATATTGTTTTTCCATGTTGAGTAATTATCGCAGTTTAGTTTCTCGGAAGCTAAGAGTTGATCTAGAGAGCTAATCATGCTGAAAAGAAAAACATATCCTTTTTAGTAAAAAAAAAAAACATTAATCTTTTAAATCCAATCAAGTTTAGCAAAAAAAACTAATAATGTACCCTTCATTATTATATTTTGCAACGATATTTCAATGGTTTAGAATATCCTCCACAAGGGGTGATCGACTATTCCTCCATTGAACCAAGACTATCTTGACTAGATACTATCACCAGAATAACTCTTATCCCTATAGTAACTCAGTTATCACTACTTTGGTCAAGAATTTACTAACACTTAGTAATTCTCGTAAGTGTGACCCTCCATTTTCAAACCTCAAAGATCGAAATCATTATGCTCTCGAAGTTGGAAAGACAAGAATGAAAATGGACCTTAGAGACCCTATCAATTTCTAGAGTTCGCGGAGTTCCGAATCCTATAATACAGCCTTCCGATTGGTAAGGTCGTTTCAGGGCAGACATTCAAGCGCATTATAGGAATCTCACGGTGCGACCTAATGGAAGAGACCGTAGGATGTGTTAACACACTTCCTTCTCCCACTTACTATGAACAACTTCCCCTATTCACCTTGGTATTGACTCGTGCAAACACTCTCCAAATGGAGTCCGCTCCCAAGGTGTCCCAAAGCCAAGCATGAATCTCACGGTGTGAACTCTTAGGGACGCTGAAGCTTAAAGTACATTACTTCTCTCCAGCTGAAGTGTTCTAGACGGTTAGGATATAAAATACTTAGCGATACATTTCAGCTAACTAAACATATCCTAAGTCTAGGTGATTCATCCGAGTATAACTTTTATACTGGACTTTTAACCTACGATGTCTAGGTGATAAAAAAATTCTTAATCCCTAAAGAAAATACTAGAGGGTTCTCAAATGGTGGTGCCTAATTAGGATTTCGTTTTGGAGATCGTTCGTGATCCGGATCAACAGGGATTACGTGAATTTCTGTTGGGACTAGTATCCTAATTCTCCCGGAGTCTCGTAGTTTGTAAATATTGTACACATTGTTATTAACAAAATAAGAGTTATTTTATTTGCGTTTACTCATATCCAATAAACAAATATCTGTGGTTATTGCATGTAAACCTAAGTATGTATATGAGATATACAAGTAGATCATGCCTCAAGTAATAACCTAAAAGGTATGTAGTATAATGATAAAGGAGGGATACCTTATCCTGGTAACACTACGGAAACAACCCGCTTTGTAGAGGTTTACAAGTATTATAAACTACTACAGATGGTCTGATCCTGACCATTCATGTGGAGACATGTAAGCAGGGGTGTCTTATACAAAGAGTTTGTATAAGACCAGATCACGAGACGATTAGTCTATCTGTATAACACCCATTAGAAGAATTTCGGGCTTTAATGTCGATTGGAAAAAGTGAAATCGGATGTATAATGTCGGTTTAAAAAAATAGATATTTAATGTCGATTTTAAACCGACATTAAATGTGTAATTTTTTTCTTATTTTATTAAAAATTTAAACTAGTGAACTACAGCCTATCGCTTCCATATCGCTTTTTACCCTATCACATGCCGCCTCCATTTCTCTCTTACCCAAACCCTAGCCGATCTCCTTCACCGTTCTGATGGAACTCGAGACATACGCAGTAGAATAAAGACCTAATTACACTCTAATTACTTTTAAATTAAAAGAAAATAGCATGCAATTTGAAGGGAAAAAAACAGTAATTAACTTACCTTTGAAGGTCCCGAAAACCACTTTTCCTCGCTAAATCTCGACCCGAACTCTTTCAGACCACCACTAGAGTTGACCTACTATCCTCTGGACTCAGAACCGGATTATGGGACCAGGTGGATGAAGAAAACCGAGAGAGAAAAAAGAGATGGAAAATAAGAAATGGACTTTGGGTATGTTTTTGGGTGTTTCTTTAGCCTAATTTTAGAAAATAATTTGGCAAAAAACTCTTTTATCCAAATTCAAAAGCCCATTTTATAGAAAAACCATGCAACAATTGCATGAACCAAATTCATAAAAACCCAACACCTATAATCCACTATCTTAGTGGGCTTAATGTCTCCACTATAAGCTAACACCTAGTCCACTATTTTGTTAGTGGAATTATCTAACAAAAGTTTAGATTTTCCCACTAACTTTAGTCAAAGGGCAAAATAGTCATTTGGTCAAAGTCAAACTTTAACCAAAAAGTCAACATTTTGACTTTTTATGATTTTTTCCGTGTTGAATAATTTTTACCTCCCGAGCATGAATCCGCATTCATTTTCTCAAAATTCAAATCACATTTGAATATAGGTCGGTCAAAGTTTGACTTTTCAAAGTCAAAAGTCAACTCTTTGACTTTTTACATCTTTGACCATTTTCATTATTTCTAAGCTTCCGAATATGAACATATTCATATTCTTGATATTCAAATCACATTTAAATATTAAAGTTGTATCTCTAAACTGAAAAACCCGACCACTATATCACATATACTTGTTGGTTTCTCTCTCTTCACCTAATTCGAACAATTCAAATCATTCTATCATACTGTTCTAAGTTTATTCCATATGAGCTAGTAGAAGAACCTAATGAACCTATAGATCATGGGCTCCAACGATCCGAGATTAGCTAGCTAAACTCTTTAGACGGAGCTAATCAACATTCGTTAACTAACGGATCATTCCACTATAGTCCCATAGTTGTACTCCCCTCACTATAGATATACTTGTGTCCATTTGATATAACTATGATTAGTAAGCTAATCCTTCACAGGTTGTTCGTAATCTTGGCTGGGTCATAAAAACCGTTTTACCCCCAAAAATATATCTTGTTTCTTAAGTTCCACTGATCCTCTAATAAACAATTGGTTTAAGGTCCAACCTATAAACCGAATCCCTCTCGAGCCAAGGAGAGGGTGGGGCACCTTGTTCAAGACCTGGATTCAGTACTAAAGGGAACAACCTATCTACTATCCCTATAATGGGTAGGAGTGAATTCTGTCTTGTACTCTATGTTCCCAGTTATCCACCCGATCTTACCTCTGAAATGGGAGGCTTATTGGGCCAGCGATGATGAGTTGCCCTCACCTATGCAGATCTAAGGATAATACCTAGTGAACAGGAGTTCATAGTTAGCTCAGGATTAAGATTAAGTTACCTAGGTCATCAAGTAATGAAATAGTCAGTTTTATACATAAAACGGCATTTAGAACATAAAAAATGACTATTCATGGTTCAGTCTTATGAAAACTCTTTACATAGGATATGAACAATCCAGGATTACATCGTTTGTACTAACTATAAAGTGGACCGCATCTATAGTGTCCCCAGAATAAGGCGTCCAACCTTATTCATATACTATAGACCATTTTGGTTATATATTTAAACTTGATCCACATTTATGTCACTACATAAAATTCAAACTACATTAAATAGCCTTAGGACCTTAGTTTATTGGATTCAAGATTACAATTTCAATAACAACTTTATCGAAAAACAAAACAGAATATGTTTATTAATTTACAAACTACGAGTTTTAGGACATAAAATCCAACACGTCTGTCCGTCCGTCGATCTCCATCAAATTTACATCCATCAAGTTTGTCGTCAGTCTCCGTCGATTTCCATCCGTTCGTAGATCTCCCTCATCGTCCGTCGATCTTCTTTACCATTCGTTCGTCCGTAGATCTGTAGCCGTGGGTACAAATCTGCCAGTGGGTCGTCGGTCGTCGGTCGTCTCTACCGTGGTCGATCTCCATCGTGTCCATTAGTATATTATTCTTATATCCATTTTTTTCAACTTGTGATATATTATTCTCACAAGATCTAATAAACAGTCTACCCTTTCATCCCTAACCATAGATCCAATATCAAAGAGAGAAAATGGTCCAAAGGAAGTTGAAAGGATATTTTGACTCCAATCAAGTATATATTTTCTCATTTGTATGTATTCTCTTTGATGAAACATGAGAATCGGTTACCTCATTGTATTGTTTGACTAAAATGAATTAATGCCTAATTGAGTTCATTGTCGTTTATTTAACTGCTTCTGTTGAACAAATTGGGGTTCAATTTGAAAAATGGAGTGACCCATTCTAGTACTCTTGTTGTTGTAATTTTACTTGTACATGGTGGAACCAATGTTATATAGTTAAAATTTAGTATCTATGGTTTGTAATTAGAACTTAATCCCTATAATTTAGATGCTTGGATCTACAATTGATGTAGTGCTCGAGTTTCTTCACATAATTTATGTAAATAACTTGGAAGGTAGAGATGTAGCCATTTTTGCTATTAAATTTTTGTGCATAATGCTTGAATCTTTTGCTAAATTTTTGTGGATTCACCTAACCAATAAAACAGGATTTCACAATTTTGTCAATTAGCTTTTGTAACCTTTACTGCAATTATGGTATGATATAAGCCTTAAAGCTGATGGACGTAAGCATTGTTGGACAAAAACATTGATGAAGTTACTTGAAGAAGTTCTATCTCATGCTTTGTTTCATACTGTGCATATCCCATGCAGTAAAATAGTAACTTTCAGAACCTAAAACTGAAATGTTGTATGATTTAAGATTGTACTCATACTTTTGTTATTGTGTTTTTGTTTCAAAGAAGAAAGGCGCAAAATTTAATTTCGTATTAGAGAAATCTCTTTTTCCAAATACTATAGGTTTTGAAGAACATCGCTTGGAGAAGAACAAATGTTTAGATGTGTAAATCCTAAATTTTGTTATGTGTAAATCCTGATCTATTGATTGATTGTTGGATGTTTAGATTTTGTTATTGCTCCATAGAACTACATGTTAGATTTGTGATATGTTTCCATATGTTAGGTATTTTATTCATTGTTAGCTTTTCTTGAAGTATTTATAGAAAGAGTCTAACTCTAAGGACACGGTTTATTGTGATATTTGATTGGATTGATGGAATTTTGAACTTTGCTAAGTTTTTATTTTTTGGCTTTTCTTTTCATCGATAGGAACTGAGTCCTTGATATTGACTCATACAAAAGACGGTCTAAGGACATAGTTTATTGTGATATTTGTTTGGATTCAATACTTGATTTTGAGTGAAGTTTTTCATTTGTTAGGTTCAAGTTTGATGTGTAAGGCTAAATTTTGATTCTTGGGATTTGGAAGGAAGATAGGAAGATTGCATTGGACGTGTTTTAAGAAGGTTGACAAGTGGAGAAGGTGCACCCAACACAAAAAGGACTTCATAATAACATTAATAACAAGGACAGGGTAATATTTATAAGATGCTTATCTTAAAAGTCTATTAAATTTGTTGATGTTGCATATTTTACAATCATAATTTTATGCTTTTAAATTTCCCCTTGTTATTGTTTTTTTTTTTTTTTTTTTTGTAGATTAAGTTGCATATTTTACAATCATGGATAAGTCATGGATGAAAATGAATAGAATGTCAGTTGAGTATGGTTTAAGGGTCGAGATGTTTATTAAAAATGGTCTACAACATTCAAATATATCAAATCTCTTGAGTTGTCCATATTTGAAGTGTGTGAATGCAAAGACTCTAGATGTGAACAAAATAAGAGACCGCTTATTTTTTAATGGTATAGATCAAAGTTATCAGACATGGATTTTTCACAGTGAATCATTACCGATTAAGAGAAACAATCAAAATGTGTCTACTAGTGAAAGAGACGAAGTTGATGAGGATAATGTTGATGACACAATTGGAATGTTTGAGGCTGCATACAATAACTATTTTAGTGGAAAATCGATAATTTTGAAGAATTATTAAATGATGCGAAGAAACCATTCTACCCAAATTGTAAAACTTTTTCCAAAATATCTACATTAGTAAAGTTATATAATTTAAAAGCTAAATTTTGATGGAACAATAAGAGTTTCACTGAGTTATTGGAATTAATTCATGACATATTACCTAGTCCTAATGAAATTCCAACTTCTACTTATGAAGCAAAAAATATGTTGGGTACTCTTGGAATGAAGTACGAGAAGATTCTTGCGTGTAGAAATGATTGTTGCTTGTTTAAACGAAAGGGTTAAGAATATCCCAACAAAAGTCATGTGGAAAGAATGTTTCGAAGTAAAGAAACAACAAGTTTATTGACGTGACATGCTAAAAAAAAAGAAACAGATGGTTTATTAAAACATCCCAAAGATGCCCTAGAAATCTTCGTCTTGCGCGGCCTTTCCGGAGTTTTTCTTTGTGTTCCACCGGGCGACTTTCATATTAGAACATAAAGGGGAATCTCCAATAGAAAATTATTGGAAGGGAAAAAAATGTTTTTTGGATACAGCTTAGTAAAGCAATACGAGACGATGGAATGGATAGTAGAGGGCTGCCTGTGCCCAGAACTTTCTGATCGAATATCGTAAGTGGTTGATGAACCTCAGTTGGACCACGAAGCAAGCTCTCCTGAATACGACAGATTCGGAAATGGCTAAAGAAGTCGAAGGAAGAAAGAGCCTTTACTCAAATAAATAGTTAGGGCTTTCTTTTTTCGCTTGTTCGTCAAGCTTTCGAGCCACTTGGCATTCCAACCCTGCCTGTTCCAACAATGATCACGAAGGCTAACTTCAGTGGTAGGTGCTAGGTAGCAACTAGCTATCTTATAGCAGACAACTAACGCTACGTGTTCTGTTTACGCGCTTCGATAGATGGGGTAAATCTACATGGAGATCTTAGTAGTAGATATAGTAGTTGGCCAGTGATGTTAGTGACGTACAATCTACCTCCATGGTTGTGCATGAAGCGAACAATTTTTATGTTGACTGCACTAATATCTGGTCTTAAACAACCGGGAAATGACATGTTTATTTAGCTCTGTTAGTAGATGACTTGAAAAAACTTTGGAAAGATGGGGTAGAATGTTACGATGCATATGAAAACCACGTTTCATGCTTAAAGCCATTTTATTATGGATCATTAATGATTTTCCTGTGTATGGTAACTTGTGTGGTTGTACGGTTAAAGGATATCATGCATATCCAATTTGTGTAAAGAATACTTCATCCACTTATTTACCAAAAGGGAAGAGGATGGAATATCTCGGGCATCGCAAGTTTCTTCCCTGCCATCATCCATATAGGAAACAAAAGAAAGCTTTTAATGGCGCACAAGAATTAGAATTTGGTCTAGAACCATTGAGTGGGGAAGAAATTCTTGCAGAAACAAGTAAGTATCAATATTCATTTGGTAAGAAAAGTATCAAAGAAAAGAACAGTGGAGATAGCACTTCCACTTATTGGAGAAAAAATCTATTCTTTCCGAGGTAGAATACTGGAAGTATCTTGACGTGCGACATTGTTTAGACGTGATGCACATTGAAAAGAATGTATGTGCAAATCTTATTGGCACATTGCTTGATATTCCTGGTAAAACGAAGGGTGGAATAAAGACTCGATTAGATTTGGTGGAACTAAACATTAGATCAGAGTTAGCCCCTCAAGTAGGAGAGAAAAAAGTCTTTTTATCTCCCGCATGTTATACATTAACACGAGCTGAGAAATTGAGCTTTTGTAAGGTACTATCAGAAATTAAAATACCTGAAGGCTATTCATCGAACATTCAAAGTTTAGTGTAGCTCACATATTTGAAACTTTACAGACTTAAGTAGCATGACCATCACGTTCTTATGCAACAGTTTTTTTAAACTTTACGAACATTCAAAGTTTAGTGTCGCTCAACATTATAGTTATCATTGGATATTGATTGTATCAATCTACAAGAAATTGTGTTTATGTTTTGGACTCTCTTAGAAGTAAGGTTCAAGAGGATTTTCATGGAGTTATAAATATGTAAGTGTAATTGAACTTTCTTAGCTCTTAATTGAAGTATTTATGTTTAACTAATGTTTTTAAACTATTTAGTGGATTGAAAACATGGCAAGCCAAGCACGATCTCCAACACCATCGGTCTTCTCCAAAATGGAAACCTGTAAAAGTAAATTTGCATCCTGATCTGTTTATCTAACCATTTCCATTCATTGGCACCAGCAGCAACAAATTTACTTCTCCAAGATAAAAAAAAACATATCTCTAACATACCTGATCAGGATGCAAGATAAAACTTGTGTAAAAAAACATATCTCTAACATATCTAACAAATGAACTTTTACACAACCGGAGCTTTCGTTGGAGATAGAGCTCGAGAGAGACGTCTCCACCATCCATCCATGGCACCAGCAATAGCCTTGGCACATAGCCTTACATTTCCCTTCTGATCTCTATATTGTATTACATTTTGGGCTTAAGATACTTACATTTTGTAATCAATGCATCTAAATTCCTTCAATGCCATTTTCTTCATCTTCTTTACCTTTATCATTGTTTATTTATCAAAGGCGATCGCATACTCAATCGTGTAGCTAAAGATAGGACGCATCTAGCAACCCACCAAGAGGTGTACGTTGTGCGAGTATAGTGAGTTAATCTTCTTTGCTTGGTGAGAGGCTGTAGCAATGCTTGTCGATGGGTTGTTCCAATGCTTGTATATAAGTTAATTAGCCGCATCAAACTGCCTGAGAAGGTAAGAGGTGAAACGCACTAAAGAAAAGTATGCATTGTTCCTAGAGATAGGCACAGTCTTATGCTCGACGCAACCATGCACTAGAAATATAGTCATGCGGCTGACCACCGAAAGGTGTGCAATGTGTTAGTGTGACGAGCTTGGATTACTCGAGCGATTTAAGATAATAAACATTACTATGCCTTTGATAAATAAACGATGAAGGTAAACGATGATAAAGGTAAAGAAGATGAAGAAAATGGTGTTGAAGGAATTTAAATGCATTAATTACAAAATATAAGTATCTTAAGCCCAAAATGTAATACAATACAGAGATCATAAGGGAAATGTAAGGCTATGCGCCAAGGCTGCTGGTGGTGCCATGGATAGATGGTGGAGACGTCTCTCTCGAGCTCTATCTTCGGCGAAAGCTCCAGTTGTCACTTGGAATGGGTTGTATGCGATGGATACCCGCGACATCCTTTCGATGAATGTATACGATCACCGCATGCGTTCGTATATGCGATAGCTCGGCTTCATTGAATGCAACTGTCTTTGCGGTCGCCTGGCTTCAGCGCATGCGTTTGATTTTGCGATTGCCTGTTTCCAGCACATGTGTTTGATTCGTGCGATAGCTACAAAAATAGACAATTTGACACAGAATAACGCATAATATTGGGGTTAGTGAGGATTTAGGTGTTGGTCGACACAAAAATCAGTTTTTCAAAAATTCTAAGTATTATCACCGCATTTTCTACTTGTTAGCCCTTATAATTCTAAATAAAAGGCTTATAATAACTGGCATTTCTTCCAATTATACTCGCCATGCAAATTTTTTTATACTTTTTAATATAAAACAATAACGGACATTTTCTGACCCAACATGAGACATATAATGTCGTTTTTAACTTATTGACCAAAAAAATGGATTTGGCAACGAAATTTAAAAAAAAAAAAAGGATATATTCGGGCTTCAATGTCGGTTAAGAATTAAAAAAAAAAACACAGGCTTTAATGTCGGTTGGAAATTTCACTGAAGACCTTTAATTTTGGTTGCAATCGACATTGAAGGCTATGATATTAAAGCCTTTTAATGTTGGTTTAAAACCGACATTAAAGGGCTTTAGTAACACTATCTTTAATGTCTATTTAAAATCAACAGTAAAGCCCGAATTTCTTCTAGTGGTCATTTATAATTGAGACTTACATCTCACTAAAACGACCATAGGTGACATGACCTTAATTCTGAGTATTTTGGGAACTCCTGCCTGTGAGGGCGGTCTTTTGATTAGTATGGGTGAGAGTGGCCAGATTGCTAACACAACAAGTCTACCTTTTTGGGGATTTGTCTAATTGGTGAGTTTGGAACTTAGTTACACAAGACGGAATTCACTCCTTCCTCGAAGTAGGAGTAAGTAGATAGATTGCTTCTTTAAAGGCTAATTCCGGTTCTTGAACATAGTGGTCACATCCTCTTTTTGGAACAGAGGACCCAGTCATAGTAGGACTATGACTTATTGTTCATTAAAGGGATCAGTGGTACTTAAGGAGTTAGATGTAACTATAGGGGCAAAATGGTAAATTTGTCCAGTTGTACTTACGAGCGATCTGTGAAGGGTTATCACATTGTTGATTGGGTAATATGGACACGGAAATATATTTGTAGTGAGAAGAGTGCAGTTGTCGGTCTTTAGTAGGGTGCCCATCAGTTAACGGATGGTGGATCCTGTGACTAAAGTGTTTAGTCAGTTATTTACGTACCGTTGGAGCTTCAAGCTACAGGTCCATAAGGTCCCCTTGCTAGCTCAATGAGTTCAAGTTGAGAATCCAATTTTGGGGTTGATTTGAAGTGTTCAAATTAACAAGAGGAAATTCAATTATATATGATATAATTGGTGTGATGTATAAGGTACATCAAGTAGAGGAATTAATGTAAATATGATTTACATTAAGTACCATAAAACAGAAAAAGAACTATGGTTTGTATGTTTCATGAGATGAAATATTAAAACTATAGGTTATAAATATAATATGCTAAGTTGGTTATCATATTTATTTATAATATATTAATTATATGATAATTAATTTCTTTTTCTCTAATAACCGATTAAGTGGGAGGTTATTGGTGGTTTTATGGTAACCTGAGATAGGAAAATTGTTTTCCTAAGTTTTAGAAGTCACTTCATTCCGAAAGTTCTCACGAAGATAAGCTATCAAATGAAAGAGTTTCACTAAGTGATAGTATTGAGAGACTACACGATCAGCTAAGCGATCGCTTACCTTTGACTACACGATAGTCATTTAGTTTATTGTTGCTACACAATCGAGTGGTTAAGTCTATACGATAGGTTGCTGTTTACTAAACGATCGAGCACATCGTCTATACGATAGACAATGTCTTATCTCCCATTTGCTTGATCGTCTACTCGATCGTAGACCTCTAGTCTCTTCCTCAAGCCAAGATCAGACAGAGCCCACAACTCCTGGATTCTCACACCGTGAATACCAAGGTAACCATTGGTAGTGTCCTCACTCAGTTCGTGGATCGAGTTAGACTCGATTGGTTTCATGGAGGTTGTGTTCGTTGTGTTCGTGTTGTTCCGATTTTTGCGTTCGAGAGTTGCTATTGTTGGACGCATTGGAGACTGATCGAGGGATTTGTGGAGAATGGTTCTTTAAATGTATGCATCCTCTATCCCTTGTATCATCGTTTAAATGTTGTAATTTATGTATATGCATGATCTGTTAGTTTCCATTTTTAGACTGTAATTGTTTGTGTTCAATTTGAATGGAATTAGGAACAATCCCTTCCACTGCTCATGGAAGTCCTCGTGTTTGATTTCCTTCAATTTCTTCCTTAATTTCTATGTAAAATCATGTTGTAATTTTATGCTTGATAATGCATAATTTTTTTGTTTCTGTAATTTCAAGTTCTGTGAAAAATTAAAATTGGGAACGATCCCTACTTCCGAACAAAAACCTTCATCGGTTTCCTTTAGCATGTTGTTTTAAATTAAACGTAAGTCAAAAGAGTGAAACGTGTCTCTCTCTACTTTCTTAGGTCTAGATTCCTTATATGTCGTCTAACCGTAGTCTTAATATATGACACATCAGTTAATTTATTTAAATGCATCTCGCCGAATAACGACAAAAAAACAACTCTTTTTCTAAAAAGTATCAAAAGCATCTATTTTTTCCTAATATTTTAAACTACAATATGCCCTTAATTTATCCAGATATTTTTAATCTTTTTAATTCAAGTAAAGTTCCATAAATAAAACTGTTTCTTTATTAATTTTGAAAACTTGACTAGATTTTTGAAAATATTCATAGAAAGTTTAGTAATAAAACAAAGAAACATATGAGTAAAAGTAGTGTAAAGCTAATTAATATTTTTTAAAAAAATCAAATGATTCATCAAACGGTGCCTTTTTCTTTAAACTTCTTTTTGACAAAATTTTAAAACTTGTTATTGATACTAGAATTTCTACTAAGAATTCAAATATTTATCTAACGAAAGTGAAAACTATAGTAAGAAGCATTTAAAATTTAATGACAATAAACAAAGTAAAGAAAACCCTCTTTGGATAATAATTTTTTTTATCCAGTTTTTAGATATGTGATTGTCTCCTTAATTTGACTAAATTTGAGTTTTCACACAAAGTGAAAACGACGAATAAAGAGATACATTTTGCTTTAAATTAAATGTGAGTGAAAAGAGGAGAACGTGTGTCACTCTACTTTATTACGTCAAGATTCCTAATATGTCGTCTAACCGTGTTCTTCATGTATGACACACAGTTAATTCATTGTAAATGCGTCTCACCCAATAACGACAAAAATACATCTCCTTTTTCTAAATAGTATCAAAAGCACTTGTTTTTTTCCCTAATATTTTAAACTACTATATGCCCTTAATTTACCCAATTATTTTTAAACTTTTTAATTCGAGTAAAATTCTATAAACAAACTATTTCTTTTATAATTTTTAAAACTTGACTTGATTTTTTTAATACATTTTTCGAATGTTTAATAATAAAACAAAGCTACATATGAGTAAAAGTAGAGTTTATAAGCTAATAATATATATATATTTTTTAAATCAAACGCTTAATCAAAATGTGCCTTTTTTTAAAAAAAAAAACTTTTTTTGACAAAATTTTAAAACTTGTTATTGATACTAAAATTTCTACTAAGAATTCAAATATTTCTCTAACGAAAGTGAAAACTACGCTAATAAATGTTGGGTAGGAAAATTATTATTATTATTAGGGACAGATGGGGTTGTACATGCAATCATGCGTTAGACATGGTTTATACGTTTGCACCCATGCGTCGGAATGAAGATGCGTTAATCTAGTATGCAATGACCATGCATTCCTATCACAAATTTACTTACGCTCGCGTCAAGTATAACACGAACGCAAGTTTCTCGGGTAATCCGAGGTCGAACATAGGGACTTGTCACTCAATAATGCTTGTGAAACAATGAGTTTGAGGCGATGAATAAAATAAAATGAAGAAAGTTTAATGGATTTACGCACTACTCCTACTCCTAACTATACAGATTGAGCAATAGAAGATTTGCGATGAGAATAGGTAGATACACAACAACCATTTACGCATAGTAATGTTTATTATCTTAAATCGCCAGAGTAATCACAGCTCATTGCACTAACGCATCGCATACCTCTCGGCGGTCAGCCGCATGACTATATCTCTATAGTGCATAGTTGCGTCGAGCATAAGATTGTGCCTATCTCTAGGAACAATGCGAACTTTGCTTTAGTGCGTTCCATCTCTTACCTTCTCAGGTAGTTAGACGCGACTATTTAACTTATAGACAATCAATGCAATATCCCATAGACAAGCGTTGCTATAGTCTTTCACCAAACAAAGAGGATTAACTCACTATACTCGCACAATGCATACCTCTCGTTGGGTTGCTACATGCGTCCTATCTCTAGGCTACACGTTTAAGAATGTGATTGCCTTTGATAAACAAACGCTGAAGATAATCTATGATGGAGATGAAGATGATGAAGAAGATGGCAATGAAGGAGTCAAGATTTGCATTGATCACAAAATGTTTTAATATCTTAAGCTAAAATATAATACAATACAGAGATTAGAAGAGAAATGAAGGACTCCACATTAAGGCTGCCGGTGGTGCCATGGATGAATGGTGGAGATGTCTCTCTCGAGCTCTATCTTCGGCGAAAGCTCTGGTTGTCACTCGATTTGGTTTGTGGAGATGAAGAATTCTCACTGAAAATTTCATTCAAGCTCTCATCTGTGATCACAAACCTCTACCTTGAGGCAGAAGTTCAGATGTGTTGAAATGAAGGTCTAAAGGCTATTTATAGAGTTTAAACGCCGACAGCTATCATGATTGCATTATGGCTCACTGATGCTTTTTGTCGCTGTATGGGCAATGTCACATCGTCTTATCTTGTTGATACTCCCAAGGTATGCGTCCGAGCTTGATTCAGCTGAAGCATCAATGCGTTCTACCCGTCTTGCGATCGTCCTTCTATTATGGTTGTCACTCCGTGGCTGCAATTTTCAATTGATCACCGCAACTTCCATGCGATGGACGCATTCGATCACTGAAACTTCCATGTGATGGGCGCATTCGATCACTACAACTTCCATGCGATGGACGTATTCGATCACTGAAACTTCCATGTGATGGGCGCATTCGATCACTACAACTTCCATGCGATAGGCGCATTCGATCACTGCAATGTCCATGCGATGGATGCTTGCGATCCAACTTTCAACGTATGCGTTTGACCTTGCAATCGCCTGGCTTCAGTGCACGCGTTTGTTTGCGCTTGCTTATTTCAAACGCATGCATTTGATTCCTACGATAGCTACAAAAATAGACACTTTGGTTTGGAGTAATGCATAATATTGGGGTCATTGAGGATTTAGGTGCTAGTCGACGCAAAACTCATTTTTTCACAAACTCTAAGTATTATCACTACGTTTTCTATTTGTTAACCCTCATAATTCTAAATAAAAGTCTTATAATAACTTACACTTCTACTAGTTATCACCCCCCCCCCCCCACCAAACTTAGAATCATGCTTGTCCTCAAGCATGCGTTATACTCAAGAAATTCTTAACTCACCTTCCGGCGTCTCTTTGCGATGACCATCTTCTCATAATATAATTTACTCATGCCTCTAACTATGGACGCAATGCTCTCCTCTATTTTGGCTTATTCTCCAAAGAAATCTTTTCTCAGTTACATTCGGCAAGCCTTTGCTCAAAAACTTTTTATTCATTCACCGCAACTTTGCGTTCAGCTCTTGAGAATGCGTACATTCAAAACAATTCCAGAATATGCGGTTACTTATTCGAATGCGGCGTTGAACTTGGTTACATTCTTCGTTTTGGCTTACCCCCACTGTGTCATGCGGGCATCCAACTTTGGTTGCGTTCCATATTCAACTCAACTTATGTCTTGCTTAATTTGGCTTGCGCTAGACAGATGAGTTGCGCTTATGCGTTGATCCTAGCGACTTACCTTCGTTTTGGCTTGCCCCCATGAGTGTCATGTAGACATTCAACTACGGGTAAGTGCCTTTTACAACTCAATTCTTGTCAACATGGGTTTCCCCATTGCGTTGTCAGTGGAGTTGTTACTTCCAAAAGTCTTTTTTTTTTCTTGAAGGAGATGATCGCAATGTGATGAACGCAATTCTCCGAGACCTCTACCACCCCCAAACATAAAGGGTGGCAGTGTTCTCACTGCAAGCTAAGAACAAACTCAACAGGAAAGTGATAACAAATTTTTGAGCAAGGGTTTGCACACAATAAAACTATAAACTTTCACAATTTGAAGAAGCTATTAAAAGTATGTAGACCCTTATGATACTAGTTGGAGGATGCGGTGAATTATTTGTACCATTATAGATATAATCGCAATCAGATAAGGAGAATTTTGAAAGGATAAGGCATAAAAGATAACAAGAATAGAACCTTAAGTAGAATAACGCATGCGACAATGCGTTGGAATTCATGCGATTGAAGCCATGCGTTGAAGGATGTGGAGGATTCTTCCATTGTAACTGCGCACCGAGGAGAGTTATTATCGCACCTACAAGGAGCAAACTCACCACAACCAAGGAAGCAGCCGCATATCCAAAATAACAAAAAATAAAGACAATAAACTAAATTAAGAAAGTAATGTAAAAGATAGAGTAGAAGACGTCCCTGGAGAAATTGGAGTGTTGTCACCGCAAGGAGTCCCATGCAGGAGATGGCTCTCAACTGCTTGGGTCAAGGGGCACGCCCTGACCATTGGAGCTTCCAACAATTGTTGGATGCATGATGGTTGTCATGCGCCTAACACTGCTTCCAGCTCATGCGACAGATAACCTTTCTATCTCGGGGTCAATATTTGACTTTTGACGCATCGCCTATACTTCAAATATTGTTTGCAGCTTAGTCGCATTATCCACAATACGCCTAAGATTGAAAGGGTGCCTGCGAAAACACAAAACTTCACAAAACATTAGCTGCCAAGTCCCCGACAACGGCACCAAAAACTTGTTGGGTAGGAAAATTATTATTATTATTAAGGACGGATGGGTTGTACATGCAATCATGCGTTAGACATGGCTTATGCGTTTGCACCCATGCGTCTAAGATCATGCGTCGGAATGAAGATGCGTTAATATAGTATGTAATGACCACACGTTCCTATCACAAGTTTTCTTACGCTCGCGCCAAGTATAACACGAACGCAAGTTTCTCAGGTAATTCGAGGTCGAACACAGGGACTTGTCACTCAATAATGCTTGTGAAACAATGCATTTGAGACGATGAATAAAATAAAATGAAGAAAGTTTAATGGATTTACGCATTACTCCTACTCCTAACTATACAGATTGAGCAATAGAAGAATTGCGATGAGAATAGGTAGATACATAACAACCATTAACGCATAGTAATGTTTATTATCTTAAATCGCCAGAGTAATCCCAGCTCATTGCACTAATGCATCACACACCTCTCGGTAGTCAGCCGCATGACTATATCTCTATAGTGCATAGTTGCGTCGAGCATAAGATTATGCCTATCTCTAGGAACAATGCGAACTTTGCTTTAGTGCGTTCCATCTCTTACCTTTTCAGGTAGTTAGACGCGGCTATTTAACTTATAGACAAGCAATGCAACATCCCATAAACAAGCGTTGTTATAGCCTTTCACCAAGAAAAGAGGATTAACTCACTATACTCGCACAACGCACACCCCTCGGTGGGTTGATACATGCATCCTATCTCTAGGCTACACGATTAAGCATTCGATTGCCTTTGATAAATAAATACTGAAGATAAACTATGATGGAGATGAAGATGATGACGACAATGAAGGAGTCAAGATTTGCATTGATCACAAAATGTCTTAATATTTTAAGCTAAAATGTAATACAATACAGAGATTAGAAGAGAAATGAAGGACTCTGCGTCAAGGCTGCCGGTGGTGCCATGGATGAATGGTGGAGATGTCTCTCTCGAGCTCTATCTCCGATGAAAGCTCCAGTCGTCACTCGGTCTGGTTTGTGGAGATGAAGAATTCTCTTTGAAAATTTCGTTCAAGCTCTTATCTGTGATCACAAACCTCTGTCTTGAGGCAGAAGTTCGGATGTGTTGAAATGAAGGTCCAAAGGCTATTTATAGAGTTTAAACGCCGAAAGCTATCATGATTGCGTTATGGCTCACTAATGCTTTTGTCGCGGTACGGGCAATGTCACATCATCTTATCTTGTTGATACTCCCAAGGTATGCATCCGAGCTTGATTCAGCTGAAGTATCAACGCGTTCTACCCGTCTTGCGATCGTTCTTTTATTATGGTTGTCACTCCGTGGCTACAATTTCCAATTGATCACCGCATTCGCTTAATCACCGCAACATCCATGCGATGGACGCATTCGATCACTGCAACTTCCATGCGATGGGCCCATTCGATCACCGCAACTTCCATGCGATGGGTGCATTTGATCACCGCAACTTCCATTCGATGGACGCATGCGATCCAACTTTCAGCGTATGCGTTTGTCCTTGCGATCGCCTGGCTTCAGCGCATGTGTTTCTCTGCGATTGCTTATTTCAAATACATGCGCTTGATTCCTGCAATAGCTACAAAAATAGACATTTTGGCTTGGATAACACATAATATTGGGGTCAATGAGGATTTAGGTGCTAATCGATGCAAAACTCAATTTTTCACAAATTTTAAGCATTATCACTGCGTTTTCTACTTGTTAACCCTCATAATTCTAAATAAAAGGCTTATAATAACTGGCATTTCTTCCAGTTATCAATAAACTTTCAACCTCTCTTTGGATAATAAATTTTTATCCATTTTTTTAATATGTGATTGTCTCCTTCTTAATGTGATTCCTAATATGTCGTCTAACCATATTCTTAGTGTATGATACATCATGTGATTGTCTCCTTCTTAATATGATTCCTAATATGTCGTCTAACCATATTCTTAATGTATGACACATCAGTTAGTTAACTGCAAATGCGTCTCGCCCAATAACGACAAAAAAACAATTCATTTTCCTAAACAGTATCAAAAGTGATTTTTTTTTCCTAATATTTTACAATAAGCCCTTAATTTACCCAATTATTTTTAATCTTTTTAATTCGAGAAAGTTCGAAAACCAAAACTATTTCCTTTTTAATTTTAAAACCTGATTTGATTTTTTAAAACATTTATAGAAAGTTTAATAATAAAAGAAAGGAACATATGAGTAAAAGTAGTTTTTATAAGCTAATTAATATTTTCAAAAAAAAAAAAATCAAATGATTCATCAAATCTTGTCTTGTTTTTCAACTTCTTTTTGACAAAATTTTAAAACTTGTTATTGATACTTGAATTTCTACTAAGAATTTAAATATTTTTCTAACGGAAGTGAAAACTATAGTAAGAAGAATTTAAAATTCAATGACTTTAAACAAATTAAAGAAAACCCCTATTTGGATGATAATTTTTTTATCCATTTTTTTAGATATGAGACAACAAACAAAGAGATGCATTTTGTTTTAAATTAAACGTAAATCAAAAGAGGAAAATGTGTATCACTCTACTTTATTACGTCAAGATTCCTAATATGTCGTCTAACAGTATTCTTAATGTATGACATGTCAGTTAATTCATTGTAAATGCTGTCTCGCCCAATCACGACAAAAAAACAACTCATTTTTCTAAATATTATCATAAACATTTGTTTTTTTCCCTTAATATTTAAACTTACAATATGCCCTTAATTTACTCAATTATTTTTAATATTTTTAATTCGAGTAAAATTCTATAAACAAAACTATTTCTTTATTAATCTTAAAAAATTGACTTTATTTTTCATTCATAGAAAGTTTAATAATAAAATAAAGAAACATATGATTAAAAGTTGTGTTTATAAGCTAAATAATATTTTAAAACAAATCAAATGATTCATTAAACCGTGCCTTTTTTGTAAAACTTCTTCTTGACAAAGTTTCAAAACTTGTTATTGATACAAGAATTTCTACTAAGAATTCAAATATTTCTCTAGCAAAAGTGAAAACTATAGCAAGAAAATTTTAAAATTCAATGATAGTAAATAAATTAAAGAAAAAACCTTTTTGGATAATAATTTTTTTATCCATTTTTTAAATATGTGATTGTCTACTTCTTAATATGACCGATTTTTTTTTTAAAATAGGTGATATTATTATACAACAAGGGAGATCCCATAGCCCAAGATCAAGGCATCAAAGCAACAATGCACAAGCAAAGACAGGTCAACATTACCAAAACAAAGCCAACAAGATAAGACTAGAACATAACCAAAACTGAAAAGTAAATATCCCAAACCACCCGGGAGAAAGCCAGTGAAAAGAAACCAAAACCCCCCAACTAGGGTCAACAGCAAAACAAAGAGCAACAACAAGTTAAAAAAAAAAAAAAAATCTGTAAACACACTAGATAAGAATATGAAGATCAACCCACCAGGAAGCAGCTCGAGCACGAACTGTAGAGACCATAAGTTGAAACAGAGTAGACAATCCTTGGTCGACCTCCATGCAGTCGCCGATTACTCTCCTACCAGATGTAGTAGATGGAAGCACACCAGAAGACACGGAACAACTTACTACGCACTCTCTTACCCGACCCCACTCGGCACAACCAACTCAAATCGACATTCCAACCCACCACCCGATGCGATAAACCCAACTGATGCAACACACCAAATCACACCTCTCTCCCAAACTCACACTTAAAAAATAGATGATCCCGCAACTCCAGACCTCCCCACACAGAAGATTACCCCCCTCCCCCCTCCCCCCCCCCCCCTTCTGACATCACACCCTAGCTCCTCAACCAATCCCGCGTACCCCACCTGTCCCTCACTGCTAACCGCGCACACAAGGAGTGATGCGTAATCCCACTCTCGCCCACAACATACTAGCCCAATACACTCTAGGACGACGATGATGAAAACTCTCCCACACAATAGCGATAGAAAATCGACCACTAGCACCTGACAACCAAACCCAATAATCCTCCCCTATCACCCTAAACCCCACTGCCTGAATAAGACCCCAGATCTCAAGAAACTCCTAAGACACTGTAGGCTACCTCTAACCTCCCTTACCATCCATGAACTCCGACAACCGTACCTCCAAACTACTTCATGCATCATAAACCTCCGTAGACCTATATGAATCCATAATCGCACCCCCCTAGCAACCAAGGATCTCACCAAACAAAACATGTTCATCCATCACTGACCATCAATCGAACCAAATACTTGAATCTATCTCTACAACGCAAGATAGCCCTCAAGCACCAAGACCTCCCAACCTCACTCCGAACAGCCCACAAAGACCGCCCACACAAAACTAATATGACCAAAATTGAGATGCATTTTGTCCATTTTTTTACTAATAAAACCCCTCTGTGGATAATAACTTTTTATCCATTTTTTTGAATATGTGATTGTCTCCTTAATTTGACCGAATTTGAGTTTTCACAGAAAGTTAAAACAACAAATAAAGAGACACATTTTGTTTTAAATAAAACGTAAGTAAAAAGAGGAAAACGTGTGTCACTCTACTTTATTACGTCAAGATTCATATATATCGTCTCACTGTATTCTTCATGTATGACACGCAGTTAATTCATTGTAAATGTGTCTCGCCCAATAACGACAAAAACACACCTCTCATTTTTCTAAATAGTATCAAAAGCACTTCTTTTTTTCCTAATATTTTAAATTACAATATGCCTTTAATTTACCCAATTATTTTTAATCTGTTTAATTTGAGTAAATTTCTATAAACAAAACTATTTCTTTTATAATTTTTAAAACTTGACTTGATTTTTGAAAACATTGGTAGAATGTTTAATAATAAAACAAAGACACATATGAGTAAAAGTTGAATTTATAAGCTAATTAATATTTTTTAAAAAATCAAATGTTTAATAAAAAAAATAGTGCCTTTTTTTAAAAAAAAAAATCTTTTGACAAAATTTTAAAACTTGTTATTGATACTAGAATTTCTACAAAGACTTTAAGTATTTCTCTAATGAAAATGAAAACTATGTTAACAAACTTTCAACCCCTCTTTGGATAATAATTTTTTTATCCATTTTTTTAATATGTGATTGTCTCCTTCTTTATGTGATTGTCTCCTTCTTAATGTGATTCCTAATATGTCGTCTAACCATATTCTTAATGTATGACACATTAGTTAGTTCAGTGTAAATGTGT
Organism: Benincasa hispida; assembly: GCF_027475165.1. NCBI lineage: Eukaryota > Viridiplantae > Streptophyta > Magnoliopsida > Cucurbitales > Cucurbitaceae > Benincasa > Benincasa hispida. The sequence continues at coordinate 69,230,067 of NC_143482.1, forward strand.
TTTGCCCAATAACGACAAAAAAAAAAAAAAAACTCATTTTCCTAATCAAAATCAAAAGCGATTTTTTTTCCCTAATATTTTAAACTACAATATGCCCTTAATTTACCCAAATATTTTTAATCTTTTTAATTCGAGTAAAGTTTGATAAACAAAACTATTTCTTTTTTTATTTTAAAACTTGACTTCATTTTAACATTCATAGAAAGTTTAATAATAAAAGAAAGAAACATATGAGTAAAAGTAGTGTTTATAAGCTAATTAATATTTTAAAAAAAAATAACAATCAGATGATTCATCAAATCATGTCTTTTTTTCTTTTTTTTTTTACTTGTTTTCGACAAAATTTTATAACTTGTTATTGATATTGGAATTTCTACAAAGAATTCAAAATATTTGTCTAAAGAAAGTGAAAACTTTAGTAAGATGATTTTAAATTCAATGACTTTAAATAATTAAAGAAAACCCCTATTCGGATGATAATTTTTTTTATCCATTTTTTAAATATGTGACGACAAAAAAGTGACAACAATTTGTTTTAAGTTAAATGTAAGTCAAAAGAGGAAAACGTGTCACTTTACTTTATTACGTCAAGATTCCTAATATATTGTCTAACCGTATTCTTAATGTTAGGGGTATTCATTGTTCAGTTCATTTTCAATTTTTTTTTTTTACTTTTTTTATGCTTTTGCATAATTTCTAGATTATATTTGTTTCGGTTCAGTTCGATTTTTCCATTTTTCCATTTTTTAGTTTTTATTGCTTTTTATATTTTTAGATTTTGTATATATATATATATATATATATATATACTCATTAATTTAGTTTGAAAATATATCAAAACAAACCGAATTACATTAATTTGATTTCGGTTTGGTTACGGTTCGGTGTCGATTTTAGCGGTTTCAATGAACACCCCTACTTAATATATGACACGTTAGTGAATTCATTGTAAATGCGTCTTGCTCAATCACGACAACAAAACAACTCATTTTTCTAAATAGTATCAAAAGCCTTTTTTTCCTAATATTTTAACATACAATATACCCTCAATTTACCCAAATATTTTTAATCTTTTTAATTCAAGTAAAATTCTATAAACAAAACTATTTCTTTATTAATTTAAAACCTGACTTGATTTTTGAAAACATTGATAGAAAGTTTAAAAATAGAATAAAGAAACATATGAGTAAAAGTTGTGTTTATAAGCTAAATAATATTTTAAAATAAATCAAATGATTCATTAAACCGTGCCTTTTTTGTAAAACTTCTTCGGTCTAGCTCCCAACGTTTAATACCGGCCAAGAAACTCATACTTCGGTCTCTCATTCAGAATTGCCTATGTGCACGTGGCCATACTAAGTACCGTCATACCTTAGGTACTTCTGCTAAGATACCTTCTCAAACCTGTCCTTCAGTATCGAGCTACTAAGATACCTTCTCAAATTTCCTTCGGTATCAAGTTGGTTAGGTACCTTCTCAAATGTCCTTCGGTATCGGGGTATTTTGTAGCATCAAATTAAGTTCTATTGCCTACCATTTACACAAGAACTCATTCTCTCATAGCCTTCCTCTAAGAAGCATATTTCAACATTAGAAACTTAAATTTTGTATGACTACATGACATACCTTGGCCTGTGTTACACATATACAAACCGGGAAACATGCGTTAAGTTATTCTTCAACCATTTGTTGCTTGAGGGAGTATAAATTCATCATTAATGTCACTGTAACTTACGTGATCTTATATGCATAAGTATTGGAGACATTAATTCACTTAGTCACTCACCGCTCGTCAGGGCTCTAAACGGTTTATACGCCTCTCCTAGCTCTTCCATGCCTGAAAAGAAATAATATCCGGTTAAACTATTTAGAATTCTTAGTAAAATACCTCAAATAGTTCATTTACTAAAGGAACTTTCATCAACAAAGACAGCTTTATTGTCGAGATCCTTCTCATGAGCGAGATCAGCGAGATCTTCCTCATGAGCGAGATCAGCGAGATCTTCCTCATGAGTGAGATCAGCGAGATCCTCATGAGCGAGATCAGCGAGATCCTCATGAGCGAGATCAAGCTTTTCCTGGCAACTTTCATCCTAGCGATACTCACTTTACCAACGACACTCAGCCCAATTTCTAGCGAGATTTCCTTCTAGAGCGAGATCCTCATCACAAAATCAGCGAGATTTCCTTCATAAGCGAGATCCTCATTCCCATATCTCGCTATAACTCTCCACGGTGAGCTGTTTGCTTGTTCTTCCCAAGCAGTTGCCTGCTTATGCACCGATTCCCTATTACAATTTCAAAAATTCATAACTCAAAATCCAGAGCTCTTTTCAAGAAACTTTCTTCTACAAACTTGTTTAGAATTGAGTTTTTCTTATCTTAAAATGTTAGCTAAAAATTTCTTATAGTTTGGCCTAGAGCTTCCAATCTTCACCTCGAGCCCTGATTAATCCAAGGTTCTGCCTCTTCTACAAATTCTCCACTTTTGTTCTTCTCCTCTTGCAATCTTTCTCCGAAAGGATAACCTTGAAAACTAAATTCTTCCAGCTTTCAAATGGCACTGATTTCACTAAATTTGCTCTTATCAATTGCCAAAACCATGTTTTTGAAGTTTCACTTCCCTTTTAATCTTTCTACCACTTCCTGAGTTCAAAGAGTAGATTGTCACGTCACCCCATACTTTATGCCTCCAGCCAGACTAATGAATGAGTTTATTCATTTAATATATTTTCCTTCCCTTCCTTCATAATCCCTATAAATAAACATGAAGTTCTACTTAATAAATATGTAATATAACATTCATTTGGCTAAACATACTTATCTAGGGAACCTAGAGTTCGGGGTTTACAAGTTAGTTCAGTGTAAATGTGTCTCGCCCAATAACAACAAAAAAAATAATTCATTTTCCTAAACAGTATCAAAAGTGATTGTTTTTTTCCCTGATATTTTAGACTAAAATATGCCCTTAATTTACCCAACTATTTTTAATATTTTTAATTCGAGAAAGTTCGAAAAACAAAACTATTTCTTTTTTAATTTTAAAACCTGACTTGATTTTTTTAAATATTTATAGAAAGTTTAATAATAAAAGAAAGAAACATATGAGTAAAAGTAGTGTTTATAAAATAATTAATATTTTCAAAAAAAAATATTCAAATGATTCATCAAATCCTGTCTTTTTTTTCACCTCTTTTTAACAAAATTTTAAAACTTGTTATTGACACTAGAATTTCTACTCAGAATTCAAATATTTGTCTAACGAAAGTGAAAACTATAGTAAGAGGATTTTAAAATTCAATGACTTTAAAAAAATTAAAGAAAACCCCTATTTGGATGATAATTTTTTTATCCATTTTTTAAATATGTGACCACAAATAAAGAGATGCATTTTGTTTCAAATTAAACGTAAATCTGTTGACAGATTATACCTGGGTCACATATTCTGCTATGTCTCTCTTCATCCTAGGCCACCAGTAAGATTTCTTCAAAGTTCTATACATCTTGGTGCTTTCTAGATGCATAGTATGAGCGGAACTATGTGCTTCCTCTAGAATGGATTGTTTAAGCTGTAGCTTATTAGGCACACATATTCTCCCCTCCTTTTCTAGTACATTGTCTGCTCCTAGTTGAAAGTCAACCTTGATGCCCTTACTTACATCATCAGCAATCTTCTGAAGATCAGGGTCTTTCAACTGATCCTGCTTAAGGTTTTCTACTAAGGTAGGCCTTATCTGGAAAGTAGCTATCATGCCTCTTGATGGTTCCACTGATAAGGCGGTTCTAGAATTCCTGAACTCCTGCAATAGCATTCCTCTTATTGAACCAATCATGGCCTTGAGTCCCAAGGATTTCCTACTTAGTGCATCCGCTACAACATTAGCCTTACCAGGGTGATACTCGATGGAACAGTCATAATCTTTAATTAATTCAATCCATCTTTGTTGTCTTAGATTCAACTATTTTTTATCAAAGATATATTTTAAGCTTTTGTGATCTGTAAATATTCTACAGTGCTCTCCAAATAGGTAATGTCTCCACAACTTCAGAGCCAAAACCACTGCTGCCAACTCCAGATCATACGTAGGGTAAATGCTCTCATGTTTCTTAAGTTGACGAGAGGCATATGCAATCACTTTCCCATCTTGCATCAACACACATCCGAATCCTTATCGGGATGCGTCACAATAAATCTCAAATTCCTTACCTGGAATGGGCAAGGTAAGCACTGGTGCTGATACTAATCTCTGTTTCATCTCCTGAAAACTATGCTCACACTCCGATGACCAATCAAACCTCATGCCTTTCTTGGTCAGGTTTGTCAACGGAAGGGCTATCTTAGAGAAACCTTCCACAAACCTCCGATAATAACCTACCAAACCTAGGAAACTGCATATCTCTGAAGCAGTCATGGGTCGTTCCCAATTAACTATGCTTCCGTCTTCTGGGCATCTACATTAATGCCATCTACTGAAACAACATGCCCAAGAAATACCACCTGATCTAACCAAAAATCACATTTACTGAATTTAGCATACAACTGCCTTCTCGCAGCGTCTTCAATACTATCTCAGGTGGGTTATATGATCCTCCCTACTACTAGAATACAACAGTTTATCATCAATGAATACTATCACGAACTAGTCCAAGTAGGGATGAAATATCCTGTTTATAAGATCCATGAATACTGCAGGGGCATTTGTCAGTCCGAATGGCATTACTAAAAATTCATAATGTCCATATCTTGTTCTAAATGTCGTTTTAGGAATGTCAGCTTCCCTCACTTTTAGTTGATGATAATTCGCTCAAGTCTATCTTTGAAAACATCGTGGCTTCTCTTAGTTGATTAAACAAATCATCAATTTGTGGTAATGGATATTTGTTCTTAATCGTTACCTTATTCAATTGCCTATAGTCGATACACAATCTAAGTGTACCATTTTTCTTCCTCACAAGCAATACCGGAGCTCCCCAAGGTGATACACAAGGTCGAATATATCCCTTGTCAACTAACTCTTGCAGCTGAACCTTTAATTCTTTCAACTCAGTCGACGCCATTCTATACGGTGCCTGTGATATAGGAGGTGTTCCTAGAATTTAGTCAATAGTAAACTCCTCTGTCGGGTGGTAATCCTGATAGTTCTTCAGGAAATACATCCCGAAACTCATTTACCACTGGGACATCTTCTGGGTTCAGCTCTTTCCCTTGAGCAATCACTACATGAGCCAGGTAGGCTTTACATCCCTTGCTCAACAGCTTCCGAGCTTTCACTGCCGATATCAGATTCCCCTCAGCTAATCTTTTGATTCCTGTCAACATTGCATCATGGCCATTTGATTTTCTGAGCACTACCTCCTTCTTGTAACAGTCTACTGAAGCACGATACTTACTTAAAAAATCCATCCCCAGGATAGCATCAAACTGCAACAGTTCTAAGGGAAGTAAATCAACATAAAAGTTCTGACCATTAATCAGTACCTCACAATGATTATAACATCTATCTACTATTATCACATCTCCCATAGGGGTAGAGATAAATAACTCTTTAAGCATAGGTTCAACTAATCTATCTATACTAGATGCATACATGCTAGATATAAATGATGTGTGGCACCAGGGTCAAATAAAACATAAGCAAACTGTCCACATAATATGACATTATCGGTGACAACATCTGGAAACTCTACTGCCTCCTAGTGTGTCACGGCATACACTCGCCCCTGCTGCTGGGGTCGATCTATGACATTCTTTTGCTTGGCACCACTTGACCCTTCGCCTCGATTTTTACCACTCTTTGGTTGGTTAACTGTCTGGGAGGTTGTCTGTTGTACTGTTGGGACGTCCCTGTTCACCTGGGGACAGTCCCTCTTGAAATGCCCTGTTTGTCCACATTGAAAACATATACCTCTGCCACTATAGCATGCCCCAAAATGCCTCTTGCCACAACTAGGGCACGTCGGTCTCTTGTCTGTGCTGGCTACTGACTCACCAGCTCGTGGCATATCTGATCGGCTAACTGCACTGGCCGAGGGTCTCATTTTTCTTTTCTTGGATCCCTGCCAACTGGTTCCCCTGAATTGGCTTCCACTAGTCTGAGTTGCAACTGGAGGTCGGGATCCCCTGTCTCTAGGCCCTACTATTGCCTCACTGCCTCTTGGCAACTGCTCATCATCTATCGAACTCTGCTCGACTCGTGTTCCTGTTTCTACTAACTGGTTAAAAATCTAGCCAATTAGCCGTAGACGTCACCAGAGTTCTAATTTCTTTCCTTAAATCTTGTTCAAACTTCTTGCATCGATCTCTTTCCTCAACAATAATCGGTAGGGCGTATTGCAATAACTCTGTAAATTTCTGCTCATACTCTGCCACCGACATCGTTCCCTACGTTAGTTTGAGAAACTCATCCCTTTTCGCATCTCGGAACGAGCTGGGGTAGTACTTGTCTTCAAAATTCTTCCTGAACTCAGGCCATAACATCGCAACTATATTGGCACGCCTGGCGGATATCATTTTCCACCATTTCTCTGCTTCTTTATGTAATAGGAAGATGGCTAGCCCTATCTTCCTATCCTCTGGATAACTATGACATTGAAACATTTTTCAACTACATCCAGCCATAACTCGACTTCAGCTGGGTCTGTTGTACCTTCAAATGTCGTAGTCCCTAGGGCTTTAAACCTCTCAATACCATATTTCTTCTCTAGGTCGGCTCGTACGGAGCCCACACTGGCTACTAATCTTTGTACTATCCTGTCAAAAACTACATCTTCTAGCTAAGAATCTGCCCTTGCCTGGGAGTATTAGACTCTCCCTCAGACATCGTTTCCTGACCCACTAGATCATTCACCTTATTTCCTCCTCCCCCCCCCCCCCCCCCCCCCCCCCCCCCCCCCCCCCCCCGGTTGGGTTCTCTCTATCCTTTGGGCCCCTATTGGTAGGGTCAGTATTCCTGTCACCTTCTGCTTACTCGGTCTGCCACGTTGCCTCGGCATTTCCCTTAATACAATGTACACATGTTAAGGACTCGCACTTAGAGACTTAGACCTATGCATGAACTTCCCCTCTCATTCCCAAAATCTTATGCTCTGACTTGTCACACCTCCTCCCAGATTACCTTCTTAATCTAAAAGAGGATATGACCACGGTAGTTGCTAGCCCTACTACTAGCACCCAACACCTTAACCCTCTAATCTAAATTCCAACCTGTTAAACATTAATAAGGTATGCATATGGTATGTCTCCTTAAGGTTCTACAAAATATTATATAAACACATGCATACAGCCATGATATAACATCTAAGGGGAGAAACATTCACAGATGGGCCCAAACATCTCTAACAAAGCCCTAGTCCCTCTTAAAACATGTGTACATAAATAGATCATCAACCTAAGTCTTCTTAATAAGCCGAGTCTCTCAGTGGCAAGCAGCAGCAGGATCAACCCTGAGGAATCTGACCACTACCTGAGAAGGGAAAACACAGAAATTCTGTGAGCTAAAAGCCCAGTGAGCGACTATAGAATCGTATAACATCATGCATTACATTACTATAAACATGTAAATATACTAATGAGTATCTCAAGCAATTGTCTCTAAGTATAGCTTTAAACCATTCTTAGACATCATCAAACATCATTATTCCCTAGTTGAGAACGAGCCTAAACACTCTAGCTCCCAACGTTTAATACCGGCCAAGAAACTCATACTTCGGTCTCTCATTTAGAACTGCCTACGTGCACGTGGCCATACTAAGTACCGTCATACCTTAGGTACTTCCGCTCAGATACCTTCTCAAACCAGTCCTTTAGTATCGAGCTACTAAGATACCTTCTCAAATGTCCTTCAGTATCAAGTTAATCAGGTACCTTCTCAAATGTCCTTCGGTACCGGGGTATTTTGTAACATCAAATTAACTTCTATTACCTACCATCTACACAAGAACTCATTCTCTCATAGCCTTCCTCTAAGAAGCATATTTCAACATTAGAAACTTAACTTTTGTAAGGACTACATGACATACCTTGGCCTGTGTTACACATATACAAGCCGGGAAACATGCGTTATTCTCCAACCATTTGTTGCTTGAGGGAGTATAAATTCATCATTAATGTCATTGTAACTTACTTGATCTTATATGCATAAGTATTGGAGACATTAATTCACTTAGTTACTCACCGCTCGTCAGGGCTCTTAATGGTTTATACGTCTCTCCTAGCCCTTTTTGGCCTGAAAGGACATAATTCCCGATTAAACTACTTAGAATTCTTAGTAAAATACCTCAAATAGTTCATTTACTAAAGGAACTTTCATCAACAAAGACAGCTTTACTGGCGAGATCCTCATGAGCGAGATCCTCCTCATGAGCGAAATCAGCGAGATCCTCATGAGCGAGATCAAGCTTTTCCTGGCAACTTTCATCCTAGCGATACTCAGCCCAATTTCTAGCGAGCTTTCCTTCTAGAGCGAGATCCTCATCACAAAATCAGCGAGATTTCCTTCATAAGCGAGATCCTCATTCCTATATCTCACTATAACTCTCCACGGTGAGCTATTTGCTTGTTCTTCCCAAGCAGCTGTCTGCTTATGCACCGATTCCGTGTTACAGCTTAAAAAATTCATAACTCAAAGTCCAGAGCTCTTTTCAAGAAACTTCCTTCTACAAACTTGTTTAGAATTGAGTAATTTTTTACCATAAAATTTCAGCTAAACCTACCTTATAGTTTGGCCTGGAGCTTCCAATCTTCACCTCGGGCTCTGATTAATTCGAGGTTCTGCCTCTTCTGCAAATTCTCCACTTTTTTTCTTCTCCTCTTGCAATCTTTCTCCGGCAAGATAATCTTGAAAACTAGATTCTCCTAGCTTTCAAATGGTATCGATTTCACTAAATTTGCTCTTGTCAATTGCCGAAACAAAGCTTTTGAAGTTTCACTTTCCTTTTAATCTTTCTGCTGCTTCCTGAGTTCAAAGAATAGATTGCCACGTCACCCCACACTTAGTGCCTCTAGCCAAACTAATGAATGAGTTTCTTCATTTAATATATTTTCCTTCCCTTCCTTCATAACCCCTATAAATAAACATGAATTTCTACTTAATAAATATATAATATAACATTTCTTTGGCTAAACATGCTTATCTAGGGAACTAAAGTTCGAGGTTACAAGTTAGTTCAGTGTAAATGCGTCTCGCCCAATAAAAAAAAAAAAAAAAAAAAAAAAAAACAATTCATGTTCCTAAACAGTATCAAAAGTGATTGTTTTTTTTTTCTGACTAAAATATGTCCTTAATTTACCCAACTATTTTTAATCTTTTTAATTCGAGAAAGTTTGAAAAAAAAAACTATTTCTTTTTTAATTTTAAAACCTGACTTGATTTTTTAAAAAATTTATAGAAAGTTTAATAATAAAAGAAAGAAACATATGAGTAAAAGTAGTGTTTATAAACTAATTAATATTTTTTTTAAAAAAATATTCAAATGATTCATCAAATCCTATCTTTTTTTTAACTTCTTTTTGACAAAATTTTAAAACTTGTTATTGATACTGGAATTTCTACTCAGAATTCAAATATTTGTCTAACGAAAGTGAAAACTATAGTGAGAGGATTTTAAAATTCAATGACTTTAAACAAATTAAAGAAAACCCCTATTTGGATGATAATTTTTTTTATCCATTTTTTAAATATGTGATCACAAATAAAGAGATGCATTTTGTTTCAAATTAAACGTAAATCAAAAGAGGAAAATGTGTGTCTTTCTACTATATTACGTCAAGATTCCTAATATGTCGTCTAACGGTATTCTTAATGTATGACACGTCAGTTAATTCATTCAAAATGCGTCTCGCCCAATCACGACAAAAAAACAACTCATTTTTCTAAATAGTATCAAAAGTATTTGTTTTTTCCCTAATATTTTAACTTACAATCTGCCCTTAGTTTACTCGATTGATTTTAATCTTTTTAGTTCGAGCAAAATTCTATGCACAAAACGTTTTTTTTTAATTATAAAACCTTAATTAATTTTTAAAAACATTTGTAGAAAGTTTAATAATAAAATAAAGAAACATATGAGTAAAAGTTGTGTTTATAAGCTAAATAATATTTTAAAACAAATCAAATGATTCATTAAATTGTGCCTTTTTTTGTAAAAACTTCTTCTTGACAAAGTTTTAAAACTTGTTCTTGATACAAGAATTCCTACTAAGAATTAAAATATTTCTCTAGAAAAAGTGAAAACGATAGCAAGAAACTTTTAAAACTCAATGACAGTAAAAAAAATTAAAGAAAACCCCTCTTTGGATAATAATTGTTTTATTCATTTTTTAACTATGTGATTGCCTACTTCTTAATATTACCAAATTTTTTTTTAGAGTAGGTGATATTATTATACAACAACAAGGGGCTCCCAAAGCCCGGGATCAAGGCATCAAAGCAACAACGCACAAGCAAAGATAGGACAACATTACCAAAACAAGACCAACAAGATAAGACCACAATATAACCAAAACATAAAAGTAAATACCTCCAAACCACCAGGGAGAAAGCTAGTGAAAAGAAACCAAAACCCCCCCAACTAGGGTCAACAGCAAAACAAAGAGCAATGACAAGTTCAAAGTTGCATTGTGTGTAGGTGGATTTGTGAAAGTTGCATGTTTCGTTGGAGGTTCGCTTGGGAACCTCATGATTGTATTTGTGGAAGATTTGTATGTGTGTTACCGCTCACTGAGCTTTGTAAAAGCTCATGGTTTGTCTCTATGTTTACCTTGCAGGTAGCTGACAAGTCCAGGTTCCGGTGTTGGTTAAGGTCTGCCACAAGATTAGAAATAGTTGTAATGAGATTGTCTACCGGGATAGGGTTTCCATGTTTTGAGATTTGAATTTGTAATCTAGTTTCTAATGAAAGCATGTAATATTTTCCACTGCATACATAATTAAAGAAACTAGAAGATTAGCCAAAGTATTAACAGTTAATATCATGCCTCACCTCGGGCTCAGGAGCTCGGGCTCGGGGCGGGATGTGACAACTTGGTATCAGAGCATAAGTTTCTGGAAAGATTGAGGAATTAGTCTATACCAGCTTAGTATCAAAGTATAAGTTTCTGGGAAAGTTGAAGGGTTAGTTGATACTAGTTGGTATCAAAGCATAAAGTTCTAGAAAACCTGAGGGTTGAGTTTAGTAAAACCAGAGGGAAGTGTGGTAGTGTAAGAGTTTAAAGAGAACCCTAAGAAATTAGTCAGGGTAGACTAAGAGGAATAGCAAAAGTGGCATGACCTAGCAGGCAACCGGAGCTGGAATTCACAACGCTACCTAAAGAGCTACCGAGGAAGGTAAGTATGAATTTAAATTATTCTCATTTAGTATTTTGAAATAGAAACAGTTATGTTGAAGATAGTTGGTTTAACATCTAGCTTAGAGATGGCTACGTGAGGTATCGTTGGACAAACTAAAGAGTTGATATCAGAGTAACGCGGTGGAAGCATGGTATTAGACAAGGTTATAAGAGTTTGCAATAGTGGTTGTTGTGGAACCTTAAACCAGAGTTAGTACGAGTAAATTTCGAGTACGAAATTTTCTTAAGGGGGAAGTAAATGTGAAACCCGGATTTCCATTTTTCCTACTTAAGCAAGTGTTAAAAGGAATTAACTAAGTGAAAGTTAATTCCTATGTTGAAGTGAAAGGAAATTTCTAAGTGTTGAATAGAATTTCCTTGAGTAGTTTTGAGTTAAGCTTTAATTGGTGAAATTTGACTTAGTATTTGACAATGCGTTAGTATGTGCCATGCGTTGGCCATTAGACTTTGAGAGGTTATTTGGGAGGTTAGTACTGCATGCAATAGCCAAGATCTTGAAGAGGTTAGAAAACACATGCGGCAGCCTCAAGTTGCGCATCCAAGGGCGCTAGACGTTGGATGCGTTGGATGCCTTGGATGTGTGGCATATGTTGGATGCGGTGGAATGCATCCATATGACTGAAGGAAAGCAGCCGAGGGTGATGCGTTGGTATGTCACGAGGGCATGCGAGGGCACAAGGGTAAACGAGGGCGCCAAGGCATGCGCGGACACGAGGGTCGCGTTAGCCCCAATGGACGCGTTGGACCAGGTGAGCGTCCTATGCGTCGATGTGACCGAACGTCCTATGCATCGATGAGTCGATGCCACGCGGCCGAGCGTGCTATGCGTTGGACCGAGCAACGCATGCATCGATGCCATGTGGCCAAGCGTCCCATGCGTCAATGCCATGCGAGCAATCCATGCGTCGATGCCCAGCGAGCCATGCATCAATGTTAAGCGATCATCCCATGCGTTGGTGCCGTGCAACCTTGCTATGCGTTGGAGGTTGACGATGGCTTGCGCGATGGATACATTGGACATAGGCCATGCGATGAGCTAAGTTGGGAGCATGGTGGTTGTTTCTTGCGGTGGTTAAGGCTTGCGATGACTAAGTGAGTTGGGTTGCATTGTAAAAGATGCGATGGTGCAGAATTGAAAACCAAGGGGAACCAAAGGTTGCTATGCATTGATTGCATACAATGCGTTGATAACCTACTATGCGTTGATGATTACACTATGTGTTGATACCCGAGACTAGCAGTATGCATTAGGAAGAATTGTTGGTCATCACCCTAGTGAACGCATATTGAATAGGATGGATGCATATGAAGGATAAGCTCATATGGAGGACGTCATCAGACATGTGGCTTGCTAGGAAGAAGTCTTAAGTCTTAAGGATTTGAGATGGGTGCATGAGAAGACATGCAAAATTTAGCCCCATGCGTTGGCTATGTAGGAGAAGGACACCCAAAGTTGCGTTGACGGTGTGAGGTGAAGACACCTCAAGCAGGAAGTGGAGAGGGTTGGAAGTTGGCAATCGCTAAGGAAAACACTTGGATGAGGAGGTGTCAGACAAAGAAGGTTGTTGGATGCCTATAAAAGGGGAGGACGCCCCATTTTGACCTACACATCAAGTTATTACAAAAAGATCACAAAGAGAGGAAAAAAGAAGAGGAGAGAAAACAAATTGTGGGTCGAAGGTGAAAGCAAAGATGCGGAGGAGGCAGAACTGTACGGACATACGCGAAAGGCCAACTTCAAACAAGAAGTTCTTCCAAACTACTCGTGCAAATCAGGTGATTCTTAAATCAAAAGCTTCTAAATTAAGTGTAGTTTCTGTGTGAGGGTTGCCTTAACGAAATGCTAACTCTAAGGCTGTCAAAATCAAGGAATACCGTGAGGTGCTCACCAGTGAGGAGACAATTGGGCCAGGAGGAATAAATTTGAGACTCGGAACTTTCACCAAAGAATTTTAAGGCGAAACTTTAAGGTATTATAGTTAAGGAATTTTTACACATTTTTTAAGAAGGAAATGTTTTGAGATAAGGCCCAGAAGTATTAGTAATCTAAACTTAAATCTGAAATAGGGTCCAATGATAGAACCAAGGAAACCGGGTGAACTGCAAAGGAAGTTCTCAACAACTCACTATGAGTGGTTTCTTCCCTTGTTATTTTAAGAATATTGTAAATTAATATGTTGTAGGATATGTATGATGTTGGGATAGTCAGGGGGTCTAAGGATCTAGAACCTAAGCCAGAGTGAATCCTCATAGGATAGTCAGGGGACCGAGGAGTCTAGTGCCTGAGCCTGTGGCATAGAGAATCCTTGAAATGAGATAGTCAGGGGGTCTAAGGACCTAGAACCTGAGCCCAAAGTGAATCCTTACAGAATGGTCAGAGGACCGAGGAGTCTAGTGCTTGAGCCTGTGGGATAGATAATCCTTGAAATGGGATGGTCAAAAGGCCGATGGGCCTAGTTTCTGAGCCCATGATAGGAAGAGCTATGTGCACATAGGCTGATATTGTGGTTATGATATTGTATGTTAAACATCTACGGTGTGTGTAGGTGGATTCGTGAAAGCTGCATGTTTCGTTGGAGGTTCGCTTGGGAACCTCATGATTGTGTTTGTGGAAGATTTGTATGTGTGTTACCGCTCACTGAGCTTTGTAAAAGCTCATGGTTTGTCTCTATGTTTACCTTGCAGGTAGCTGACAAGTCCAGGTTATGGTGTTGGTTAAGGTTTTCCACAAGATTAGAAATAGTTGTAAATGAGATTGGTTACTGGGATAGGGTTTCCACGTATTGAAATTTGAATTTTTAAACTAGTTTCTAATAAAAGCATGTAATATTTTCCACTGCAGACATAATGAAAGAAACTAGTAGATTAGCCAAAGTATTAACAGTTAATATCATACCTCACCTCGGGCTCAGGAGCACAGGCTCGGGGCGGGGTGTGACAAGATAAGACCAAAAAGATCAACCGACAGGAAGCAGCTCGATCACAAACCGTAGAGACCATAAGTTGAAACAGAGCAGACATCGTCCTCAATCGACCTCCATGTAGCCACCGATTACGCTCCTGCCAGATGTAGTAGATGGAAGCACACTAGAAGTCACGGAATAACTTACTATGCACCCCTTTACCCGACCCCACTCTGCACAAACAACTCAACTCGACATCCCAACCCGCCACCCAATGTGATGAACCCAACTAACGCAACACACCATACCACACCTCTCTCTCAAACCCACACTAAAAAAATAGATGATCCCGGGACTTCACACCTCCCCTACACAGAAGACACCCCCCTCTGACATCACACCCCAGCTCCACAACCAATCCCGCGTACTAAACCTGTCCCTCACTGCTTATCACACACAAAAGGAGTGACGCAGAATCTCACCCCCACCCACAAAATACCAGCCCAAGATACCCTAGGACGACGAGGATGCAAACTCTCCCACACACTAGCGATAGAAAATCGACTACTAGCACCCGGCACCCAAACCCAATAATCCTCCCCTTCACCTGGCCCCACTACTTGAATAAGACCCCAAATCTCAAGAAACTCCCAAGACACTGTAGGCCACCTCCAACCTCTCTCACCATCCATGAACTCCGACAACCACGCCTTCAAACTACTCCCTGCATCATAAACCACCGTAGACCCATATGAATCCATAATCGTACCCCCTGACAGCGAAGGATCCCACCAAATAAAACATGATCGTCCATCGTCGATCATCAATTGAACCAAATGCTTGACTCTATCTCTAAAACGCAACATAGCCCTCAAGCACCAAGACCTCCCAACCTCAATCCAAACAGCCCACAAAGACCGCCCAAGCAAAACTAATATGATCGAAATTGAGATGCATTTTGTTTTAAAATTAAACGTAAGTCAAAAGAAGAAAACGTGTGTCTCTCTACTTCGTTACGTCAAGATTCCTAATATGTCTTCTAATTGTATTCTTAATGCATGTCACATAAGTTAATTCACTGTAAATGCATCCCGCCGAATAACAATGACAAAACAATACATTTTTCTAAATAGCATCAAAAGCACTTGCTTTCCCCCCAATATTTTAAACTACAATATGCCCTTAATTTACCCAATTATTTTTTTTTTATCTTTTTAATTTGAGTAAAATTCCATAAACAAAACTATTTATTTATTAATTTTGAAAACTTGACTTGATTTTTGAAAACATTCATAGAAAGTTTAATAATAAAACAAAGAAATATATAAGTAAAAGTAGTGTAAAGCACATTAATATTTTTTAAAAAAATCAAATGATTCATCAAACGATGCCTTTTTCTTTAAACTTGTTTTTGACAAAATTTTAAAACTTGTTATAGATTCTAGAATTTCTACTAAGAATTCAAATTTTTGTCTAACAAAAGTGAAAACTATAGTAAGAATCTTTTAAAATTCTATGACATTAAACATTTTAAAAAAAGAAGAAAAAAAAACCCTCTTTGGATAATAATTTTTTTATCCATTTTTTGAATATGTGAGTGTCTCCTTCTTAATTTGACCTAATTTGAGTTTTCACGAAAAGTGAAAACGACAAATTAAGAGACACGTTTTGTTTTAAATTAAACGTAAGTAAAAAGAGAAAAACGTGTATCACTCTCCTTTATTATGTCAAGATTCTTAATATGTCATCTAACCACATTTTTAATGTATGATAGGCAATTAATTCATTGTAAATGTGTCTCGCCCAATAACAACAAAAATACACTTCATTTTTCTAAATAGTATCAAAAGCACTTGTTTTTTTCCTAATATTTTAAACTACAACATGCCCTTAATTTACCCAATTATTTTTAATCTTTTTAATTCGAGTAAAATTCTATAAACAAAACTATTTCTTTTATAATTTTTAAAATTTGACTTTATTTTTGAAAACATTTGTAGAATGTTTAATAATAAAACAAAGAGATGTTATGAGTAAAAGTAGAATTTTATAAGCTAATTAACATTTTTTTAAAAATCAAATGATTAATAAAAAACTGTGCCTTTTTTTTTATTAAAAAAAAAACATCTTTTGAGAAAATTTTAAAACTTGTTATTGATACTAGAATTTCTACTAAGAATTCAAATATTTCTCTAACTGAGGTTAAAACTATACCAATAAACTTTCAACCCCTCGATAATAAATTTTTATCCATTTTTTAAATATGTGATTGCCTCCTTAATGTGATTCCTAATATGTCGTCTAGCCATATTCTTAATGTATGATACATCCATTCAGTGTAAATGCATCTTGCCCAATAACAACAAAAAAACAACTCATTTTCCTAAACAGTATCAAAAGCGATTGTTTTTTTTTTCTAATATTTTAAACTACAATATGCCCTTAATTTACCCAATTATTTGTAATCTTTTTTATTCGAGTAAAGTTCGATAAACAAAACTATTTCTTTTTTAATTTTAAAATCTGACTTAATTTTAACATTCATAGAAAGTTTAATAATAAAACAAAGAAACATATGAGTAAAAATAATGTTTATAAGCTAATTAACATTTAAAAAAAAAAAACAATCGAATGATTCTTCAAATCGTGTGTTTTTTTTTTAACTTCTTTTTGACAAAATTTTTAAACATGTTATCGATACTGGAATTTCAACTAAGAATTCAAATACTTGTCTAATGAAAGTGAAAACTATAATAAGAAGATTTTAAAATTCAATGACTTTAAACAAATTAAAGAAAACCCCTATTTGGATGATAATTTTTTTTTATCCATTTTTTAAATATGTGACGACAAATAAAGAAACGCAATTTGTTTTAAATTAAACGTAAGTCAAAAGCGGAAAACATGTGTCACTCTACTTTATTACGTCAAGATTCATAGTATGTCGTCTAATCGTATTCTTAATGTTAGGGGTGTTCATAGTTCAGTTTGGTTCGGTTTGGGACTCAAACCGAACCAAACCGTAAATTTTTAAAATTGTACTTTCTGAAACCGAACCAAACCGCATGTTCGTTTCGGTTTCAAATTTTTTTGTTTTTTTATGCTTTTCATAATTTCTAGATTATATTTGGTTCAGTTCAGTTCGGTTTTATTATTTTTTAGTTTTTATTGCTTTTTCATATTTTAAAATTATATATATATATATATTATTAATATATTTATTAAAAAAGCGTTTTGGTTTGGTTTCAGAACCGAACCGCAATAATTCGGTTTGAAAATATATCAAAACAAACCGAACCACATTAATTTGATTTCGGTTTGGTTTCAGTTTGGTTTAGCATTCGTTGATTTTAGCGGTTTCAATAAACACCCCTACTTAATGTATGACACGTCAGTTAATTCATTATAAATGCGTCTCGCCCAATCACGACAAAAAAATAACTCATTTTTCTAAATAGTATCAAAAGCATTTATTTTTTTCCCTAATATTTTAACATACAATATGCCCTCAATTTACCCAATTACTTTTAATCTTTTTAATTCAAGTAAAATTCTATAAACAAAACCATTTCTTTATTAATTTTGAAAACCTGACTTGATTTTTTAAAACATTAGTAGAAAGTTTAATGATAAGATGAAGAAACATATTAGTAAAAGTTGTGTTTATAAGCTAAATAATATTTTAAAACAAATCAAATGTTTCATCAAACCGTGCCTTTTTTCTATAAAACTTCTTCTTGACGAAGTTTTAAAACTTGTTATTGATATAGGAATTTATACTAAGAATTCAAATATTTCTCTGGCAAAAGTGAAAACTATGGCAATAAACTTTTAAAATTCAATGACAGTAAACAAATTAAAGAAAAACCCTCTTCGGATAATAATTTTTTATCCATTTTTTAAATATGACTTCCTACTTCTTAATATGACCGAAATTGAGGTGCATTTTGTTTTAAATTAAATGTAAGTCAAAAGAGGAAAACTTGTGTCACTTTACTTTATTACTTAAAGATTTCTAATATGTAGTCTAACCGTATTCTTCATGCATGACACTTAGTTAATTCATTGTAAATGTGTGTCGCCCAGTAACGATAAAGAAACAATTCATTTTTCTAAATAGTATCAAAAGAACTTGTTTTTTCCCCTAATATTTTAAAGTACAATATACCCTTAATTTACCCCATTATTTTTAATCTTTTTAATTCGAGTATAATTCTATAAACAAAACTATTTCTTTTATAATTTTAGAAACTTGACTTGATTTTTGAAAACATTTGTAAAATGTTTAATAATAAAACAAAGATACATATGAGTAAAAGTAGAGTTTATAAGCTAATTAATATATTTTTTAAAAAATCAAATGATTAATAAAAAACTGTGCCTTGTTTTTTTTAAAAAAAAAAAATTTCTTGACAAAATTTTAAAACTTGTTATTGATACTAAAATTTCTACTGAGAATTCAAATATTTCTCTAACGAAAGTGAAAACTATACTAATAAACTTTCAACCCCTCTTTGGATAATATTTTTTTAATCCATTTTTTAATATGTGATTGCCTCCTTAATGTGATTCCTAATATGTCGTCTAACCATATTCTTAATGTATGATACATCAGTTAGTTCAATGTAAATGCGTCTCGCCTAATAACGACAAAAAGCAACTCATTTTTCTAAATAGTATCAACAGCGATTGTTTTTTTTCCCTAATATTTTAAACTACAATATGCCCCCAATTATTTAATCTTTTTAATTCGAGTAAAGTTCGATAAACAAAACTATTTCTTTTTTAATTTTAAAACATGAGTTGATTTTTTTAAAACATTCTACATTCATAGAAAGTTTAATAATAAAAGAAAGAAACATATGAGTAAAAATAGTGTTTATAAGCTAATTACTATTTTTTAAAAAAATAATCAAATGATTCATCAAATCGTGTCTTTTTTTTTAAAATGTCTTTTTGACGAAATTATAAAACTTGTTATTGATACTACAATTTCTATTAAGAATTCAAATATTTGTCTAACGAAAGTGAAAACTATAGTAAGAAGATTTTAAAATTCAAGAACTTTAAACAAATTAAAGAAAACGTGTATTTGGATGATAACTTTTTTTATCAATTTTTTAAATATGTGACGACAACTAAAGAGACGTATTTTGTTTTAACTTAAATGTAAGTCAAAAGAGAAAAACGTGTGTCACTCTACTTTATTACGTCAAGATTTCTAATATGTCATCTAACTGTATTCTTAATGTTAAGGGTGTTCATTGTTCGATATAGTTAGATTTGGGACTCAAACCGAACCGAACCGTAAATTTTTAAAATTGTACTTTCTAAAACCGAACTGAACCGTATTTTCGGTTCGGTTTCAATGTTTTCTTTTTTCTTTTTTTAATTTTTTATTCTTTTTCATGATTTCTAAATTATATTCGGTTCGGTGTTCGGTTTTACCATTTTTTTAGTTTTGTTTCTTTTTCATATTTTTAAATTATATATATTATTTTTAATATATTTATTAAAAAAAGTAGTTTGGTTCGGTTTCAAATCGATTTCAACTTTGAAACCGAACCGAACCGAACCGCAATAATTCGGTTTGAAAATATATTAAACCAAATCAAACCACATTAATTCGGTTTTGGTTTGGTTTTGGTTTGGTTTAGCATTTGATTCGATTTTAGTGATTTCAATGAATACCCCTACGTAATGTATGACACGTTAGTCAATTCGTTTTAAATGCGTCTCGCCCAATCACGACATAAAAACAACTCATTTTTCTAAATAGTATCAAAAGCATTTGATTTTTTTCCTAATATTTTAACTTACAATATGCCCTTAATTTACCCAATTATTTTTAATCTTTTAATTTGAGAAAAATTCTATAAAAAAAAACTATTTCTTTATTAATTTTGAAAACCTGACTTGATTTTTGAAAACATTGGTAGAAATTTAATAATAAAATAAATATACATATGAGTAAAAGTTGTGTTTATAAACTAAATAATATTTTTAAACAAATCAAATGATTTATCAAACCGTGCCTTTTTCGTAAAACATCTTCTTGACAAAGTTTTAAAACTTGTTATTGATGAGGGAATTTCTACTAAGAATTCAAATATTTATCTTGCAAAAGTGAAAACTATGACAAGAAATTTTTAAAATTCAATGACAGTAAACAAATTAAAGAAAAACCCTCTTTGGATATAATTTTTTATCGATTTTTTAAATATGTGATTGCCTATTTCTTAATACAACCGAAATTGAGATGCATTTTGTTTTAAATTAAACTTAAGTCAAAAGAGGAAAACGTGTGTCACTCTACTTTATTACGTAAAGATTCCTAATATATCGTTGATGACAGGCAGAAATGTACGTCATTATAAGCCTTTTATTTAGAATTAGGAGGGCTGTTAAGTAGAATATGCGGCGATTATACTAAGGATTCATGAGAAAATGAGCTGGCGTCGATTGACATTAAGAATCTCGGGTAACCCACTTTTATGCGTTATTATGCGTTCAATTGTTTATTTTTTTAGCAAACGCAGAAATCGATCGCATGCACAGAAGCCAGACTATCGCGAAGACGATTGCATGCGGTTATCGCATATGTCTGTCGTATGGGTGTTATGGCGATCAAGTGAATGCAGTCATCGCAGGGAGATTGCGGCTACAGAATAACCATAATAGGAGGGTGATCGCAATGTTGATGGAATGCAACATGAACACATACACTGGGATCATAAAAAAGATGATGTTGACATTTCACCTACCACACCACGAGTAGCAGAGATTTAGAAAAAGACCATCGCGTTACGAGTGTCAGATTCAGAGCAGGTCTATAAATGCTGTCGACGATCAAGCTCTATAAATAGAAGCCTTAGAGCACAACTTCAAATCATCCAAGGTCCTCTGCCTGAAGGCTACCTTCGGGTGGATCCTTGTGATCCAAACCAAAGCGTGAGAAGATAGTCTTGAGAGTTCTTCATCCCCTCAACCATTCCGAGTGACGACTGGAGCCTTCGCTAGAGTTAGAATCACATAAGCAAGAATGGAGACTTAGGAATAAGCTTCGTTTGCTATTACACAGCGTATGCACCCTATGGATAGGATATGAAAGTATGCGGTCATATCGCATGCGTCCAAAAGTAGAATAAGGTGGTATACGGTCATCTTATTTATGTGTGAAAGCACGTGAGCGGGAATAGAGACTTAGAAATAAGGTTTTTCGACACTATCGCAGATACATCGCATGCGTCTTTGTCAAGTGTGTATAGCATGATCGCATAGCTTGCATTGGCTGGGGTTACCCTTGTGGTCAAGCTTAGTGTTGCGGTGAAGACATCCTCACCATTATATCTATTTTCCCATGTATTTTACTACGCGTTAATAATTGTCGTGTCTCTATCTCTCACAGTCACACTTCCACTACTTAATCTGTTAGTTAGGAGTAGGAGTAGCGCATAGCCAATAACCCTCAACATTCTTTTAATCTGTTAGTTGCGAGAGCGCAAGAAAACTTGTGATAGGAATGCATGGTCATTCCATACAAGATTAACGCATACTTTCTACTCCAACGCATGATCACCGACGTATGAGAACAAACGCATAGCTTAAGACATGCATCATTTATGCGCTTCCAAATTTTCTATCAACAAGTTTTTGGCGCCGTTGTCGGGGATTCAACAACAAAACTAACCAAGAATTTTGCTTGTATCTTTTGTAGGAAAATTACAGCTGAGGGAGTATTACGAGCTAAGCCGAAGCTTATAAACATTTATGAGTAGGGAAAGCACTCCTAAACTCGTATACGACCCCGAAGTTGAAAGGACCTTCTGACGAAGAAATCGATCTAATCGTCGCCGTAGGTTAAGGAAACAACTACTCAGACAACATACCAGGCAACAACAAATGGCGGACGAACAAGTGAATCATAACTTAGCTCAACAGCCAGCCCACGTTGCGCAAAATCCTATCATAATGGCAAACAGTAGTACGCGCCCCATGTGGGAGTATGCGTCTCCTGTGTTGTATGATTTCTCACCAGGGATCATATATCCAACGCCAGATGGGACAAGATTTGAGATGAAATCTGTGTTGTTACAAATGCTCCAAACAGCTAGACAATTTAGGGGTGCTCGGGGAGAAGACCCTCACGCCCACATGAAACGTTTCTTGGAGACATGTAAATCGTTTGTGATCCCCGGGATCACTCCAGAAGCTATTAGGCTATCTTTATTCCTATATTCTCTGCGTGACGATGCAAATCAATAGGGAAGTTCTTGTGAGCCTGGGGAGATCACGACCTGGAAAAAGTTAGTGGAGAAATTCATGCAGAAATACTTCCCACCCACCACAAATGCAAGAAGGCGGAGAGAGATCATGAACTTCGAGCAAGAAGAATTTGAAACCTTGAGTGTCGCATGGGAGTGCTTTATAGGATTAGTCAAGAATTGCCCCAATCACGGATTACCGTTAACCATCCAGATGGAGACCTTTTATGGCAGATTTAATAGAGCATCCCAAATGGTAGTCGACGCAGCTGCAGCTGACGGTATCATGGAAAAATCTTATAATGAAACTAAGGAAATACTTGACCGCATAGCCAAGCATAATATGGAATGGGTAGATGACATTTACGATGCAAGAGCAGATAGGAAGAGGCGACCTCAGAATGTGAATTCTGTTGACTCTAACGTAATAGCCACGCTCTCTGCACAAGTGGCTACTATGACAAACCTTTTGCAGAATATATCACTGAGGAACGCATCACACTCGCAAAAGGTAAATCAGGTGGAAACATTCATATAGCCCATGGTCAGCTGTGTGGGCTGTGGAGACCTTCATTCCTACACTGATTTCCCACAAAATCCGCAATCGGTATGCTTTATTAAGAATAACCCATTCTCAAACACCTATAATCCCGGATGGAAGAACCATCCAAATTTCTCTTGGGCAGGTCATCAACAAGAGCAACACCAACCAGGATAAATCAGCAGCAAAGGCAAGGATCGCTGCCTGGATTTTAGCCATCGCAGCAGCCGCACCAACAATCCTTTAATAGAGGAAATCATGCATCGAGTTCAGCGTCTTCGCTTGAAAACCTCTTAAAGGAATATATCACCCAGAACGACGCATTGCTAAAAAGCCAAGCGTCGTCCATCAGAAATAAGGAGATACAGATAGGACAGATTGCCAGTGAGTTAAAGAATCGGCAGCTAGGAGTCTTGCCCAGCAACACAGAAACCCCAAGAAATAACAATGGAAAAGAGCAATGTCATGCGATGACATTGCGAAGTGGCAAACCTCTTGTAGAAAGAACCATGAACCCAAGAACCAACAATCTTTCAAAAGAGCTTAACACACGCTCAACAACATTAGAAGATCAAGAAGAACGGACGCCTGAATCCACAAGCCATTCGAAGCCAATCACGTCTAACACGGGAGAACCTGTTGTGCAGTGAACGCACCATTTCCTAGACGCTTGATGATGAAGAATGATGAGCAGCAATTTAAGCATTTTCTTGAACTTCTGAGGCAACTGCACATTAATATTCCACTTGTAGAAGCCTTAGAAAAAAAACTAAAATATGTCAAATTCTTGAAGGATATTCTAATAAAGAATAGGAGAATCAGCAAGACAGAAGTAATTGCACTAACACAGAAGTGCAATGTGTTAGTCAGCAACAGATTACCCAAGAAACAGAAGGACCCGGGAAGCTTCACAGTCCCTTGCTCAATCGGAGGGCTGGACGTAGGACATGCATTGTATGATCTGGGAGCAAGCATCAACCTCATGCCATTCTCAATCTCCAGGAAATTGGGAATTGGTGAAGCATAGCCCACTTCTATAACACTTCAAATCGCTGATAGGACGATCACATACCTTGAAGGAAAGATTGAGGATGTTCTAGTGAAAGTTAACAAATTCATAGTCCCAGCGGATTTCATCATCCTGAACTATGAAGCAGACAGGGATGTTTCAATCATTCTTGGACGACCTTTTCTCGCCACTGGGAAAGTATTAATAGACCTGCACAAGGGAGAACTGACCATGCGCATAGACAATCAGGAAGTGAAATTTAATGCGTTAAATGCATTAAAGTTCCTGGATAATGAAGAATGTCAACTTAACAAAATAGAGTTGCCTGAAGAAAAACCGACCCAAGTTTGTGAGGTCCTTGCATTGGAAAAAAACATGAAGAAACTCGAGCCGCCAAGTCTGAGTGTACGGCAGACGAAGACAACACGCCCATCATTAGAAGAACCACCAGAACTAGAACTGAAACCTTTACCAAACCACCTTAAATATGCTTTTCTTGGATCAAACAACACCTTACCTGTAATTATTTCAGCAAATCTTTTTTAGCCTAATGAATATTTTCTTTTGTAGATGTTGCAAAAACACATGTGGGCAATAGGATGGACTTTGGCTGACATCCGTGGCATCATCCTATCTTACTACATGCATAAAATCAGGCTAGAAGAAGGGAAGACTGGATTAATTGAGCCTCAACGAAGGCTAAATCCCATAATGAAGAAAGTAGTCAAGAAAGGGATCATAAAGTGGTTGGACGCAGGAGTAATCTACCCTATATCCGATAGTAGCTGGGTAAGCCCAGTTCAATGTGTCCATAGAAAGGGAGGAACAACAGTGATAGTCAACAGTAACAATAAGCTCATCCCTTCAAGGATTGTCACGAGTTGGCACATCTTCATGGACTATAGGAAACTCAATGCGGTAACTAAGAAGGACCACTTCCCACTTCCCTTCATTGACCAGATGCTTGACCGACTGGCAGGAAAAGAATTTTATTGTTTTGTAGATGGATACTCCGGTTACAACCAAATTCTAATCGACCCAGAAGATCAGGAAAAGACGACATTCACCTGCCCCTTTGGAACGTTCACATTCAAACGTATGCCCTTCTGACTATGCAACGCACCTGGAACATTCCAAAGATGCATGATGGCAATTTTCTCTGACTTTTTGGAACAGACCATTGAAGTTCTTATGGATGATTTTTCAGTTTTTGGAGATTCATTTCAATCGTGCTTAGATAACCTGGAGGTCGTCCTCGCTCGATGTGAGGAAACAAATCTTGTGTTAAATTGGGAAAAATGTCACTTTATGGTGACTGAAGGCATTGGCCACAAGGTATCCAAAGCCAGGTTGAAAGTTGATGAGGCCAAGGTAGATGTCATAGCTAAACTTCCTCTGCCATCAAATGTAAAAGCTCTACGAAGTTTTATAGGGACACGCAGGCTTCTACCGAAGGTTCGTAAAAGGATTTTCTCAAATTTCGCAACCTCTGAGCGCATTATTAGAAGCAAACCGACCCTACGAATTCAATGACGACTGCTGCGACGCATTTGAAACACTGAAGTATGCGTTGACTACAGCTTCGATACTAATAACACCGAATTTGACGCAATGTTTCATTCTGATGTGCGATGTAAGTGATATTGCAGTAGGAACCATGTCGGGGGAAAAAAAAGGGAATTTGATACACCCCATCTCTTATGCGTCGAAGATACTGAATGACTCTCAGGAACATTACACAACTACGGAGAATGAAATGCTGGCTGTGGTGTTCGGCATCGAAAAGTTTAGATCTTATTTAGTTGGTGCGTCAGCAACCATCTATACAGACCACTCAGCCATTAAGTTCTTGATGAATAAGAAGGATGTGAAACCAAGATTAATCAGATGGGTGCTGCTATTGCAGGAATTCGGCATTGATATTAAGGACAGAAAGAGGACTGAAAATAAGGTGGTTGATTGATAACGGGCAGAAATGCACGTTATTATAGTGCTAAGTTATTAAACGATGCAGGTTTGTGTTGATAAAATATATAAGATTGCATCCAAAAAGCATTAAATTTATAACATTGCAATCGCATGCGTTTATCGCATAAAAATAGTTAATTATTGTATTTTTTTTGCAGAATATGCGTTGACGCAAAGCGTAAAATGTGATCACAAGAAAGGAACGATTGAGCGCAGCGTTACCGCAAGGCTTTGCGGTGATTTGTGCTCGCAAATATTTTCTCAAAAGGATTGCCACATAGAGCCGCCGCAACTTGGTAGGTGCATCTGGGTGAAAAGCATAATAAATCACGATGGGACAAAAAGTTGATGACGATCGATTCCGAATTAAGTTGACAAGTCACTAACGAACTACTTTAGCAAGTACACTCAACTTTTTGGTGACAAATATTCGGCGCATCAGATAGAGAATTAATGCCATCCCATCAGTGCAATTATAAGACAGAAGCAGCCTTTCACCCCGAAGCTCTATAAATACCGAAGGCAACCTTCAGTAAAGGAGTTTGGATAGTTAGAGAATTTTCCCTTAGATAAAATAGCCTTGTTCATAGTTTTCATTTTTACTTAGAAGACAGAGCGAGAGACGGGAAGAGACATCGGAAGATCGCTCTGGGCAACTCGAGAGAGAACCCAGAGGCGTGTAAAGCAGAGAGAGGATCGACTCTCGCGATAGCGAGACTATCTTTTGAGCAGAGTAGAAAAGACAGTGTAAAAGCCTTGGGAAGTAAGAGATTACTACCAGGCTCTTTATTCTCATCTTGCATTGTTATTTTGTATTTCAACTCTTTATCTATAAAATGGAACTTGCTATTCTACATCTGTTCACTCTCTTAAAAGCACGCATGAGTAGCTAACTTTATCGAATGGGTTGAGAAGAACTAAGCTAACATGACTTAGGATCTTCATCGAATGCGATTATCTTGTCTTATATTGCGCCCAACACCCCTTTAAAGCTACTTGAGAGAGAGTCTAAAGAAATAACCTAAGACTTGAGAGAGCTAGGTTAGAATCTAGACTCGAGAAAGTAAGATTAGATATACATAAGTAGAAGATAGGGACTTAGAGATAAGCTCTGTTTGCCAACATGCATCGCATGCACTCTAGAGAGAGGTTATGATATTATGTGGTTGCCTTATTTGTGTGTGTGTCATGTTGTCATCGCATAAATAAGAATAGAGGCTTATGTCTAGGTTCTATAGACATATTGCATATATCGCATGTGTTCTAGTACTAGAAGCCATAGCATTTGCATTGAGAGATGATTTGCTATTGCATGTGTGTTGCATGATCGCATAACATGAACGCATCCTAGGAAGTGTTAGCTGAATCCTTTCTCAACCCGTTCCCCGCAAATTCATCGCAACTTCCATATTATCTACTCTTTTCGTAACTCCGCCGCATACATTTATTTTACACTGCAAACAACAACCCAAAACAACTATTTGATTTATTGGTTACCGCAAAGTCTTATTGAAAATTATCACCGCATACCGTTTACCTTACTCCCTGAGTTTGACCCTGGACTTGTCAGGAAATTCAGTAGGGTCTACACTTGGATTTTGCTGAGAAAACTTGTTGCTCAACGCATTTTCATCATCGTATTTCATTTCATAATTTCACCTCATAAAATAACGCATCACTGATCACCTGTCAAAATCAGAGAATCAGGAAATACAAGACCAAGAAGATGAAATCAGAGATACATTTCCTGATGAAAGCTTATTCAAAGTTGAAGGCAGGGAACCTTGCTATGCAGACATAATTAACTACTTAACTACCAAACAATCCCCTGAACACTTCAACTCTCAGCAAAAGAAACGGCTGGTTCACAATAGCACATTCTATTTTTGGGATGAACCATTTCTTTACAAACAAGGTCCCGACTCCATCATGCGTCAATGTGTTCCGGAGGGAGAGACATAACGCATTCTGGCTGAGTGTCATGACTCTCCTTACGGAAGGCATTTCGGAGGGAAAAGAACCGCTGCAAAGGTTCTTCAAAGTGGATATTTCTGGCCTACCCTCTTCAAGGCCGCAAGGGGGTATGCTCTCAAGTGCGACCCTTCCCAACGCACAGGAAATATCTCATTAAGGAACATAATGCCTCTAAACAATATTCTTGAAATCGAATTATTTGACGTCTGGGGCATCAATTTTATAGAACTTTCCTCCTATCCTGCGGTCAACAATATATCCTGCTAGCAGTAGATTACGTATCAAAATGGGTGGAAGTTGTAGCTTGTGCCAAAAATGATGCGGCGACTATTTCTAAGTTTCTCACCAGGAACATTTTCACACGCTTTGGAACACCAAGAGCACTGATGAGTGACGAAGGTATGCATTTCATTAATCGCATCATTTCAAAATTGCTTGCCAAATATAATGTCAGGCACAAGATCACTACCGCATACCACCTGCAAATCAACAGTCAAACTGAGGTATCGAATCGGGAAATAAAATCAATATTGGAAAAATTCGTCAACGCATCGTGGAAAGATTAAGCACAGAGGCTAGATGAAGCACTCTGGGCCTACAGAACTGCCTACTAGACTCCCATAGGTATGTCTCTATACTCCTTGATATTCGGAAAAGCCTGTCACTTACCCCTAGAGTTAGAGTACAAAGCTTTCTGAGCAGTGAAGAAGCTGAATTTAAACTTGGAAGTCGCGGGCGATCAACGTAAGCTTCAGCTCAATAAGCTTGAGGAATGGCAGTTGAACGCATACGAGAACAGAAAACTCTACAAGGAGAAGACCAAACATTGGCACGACCAACGCATCAGTAAGAAAGAGTTTATTGTCGGGCAAAAAGTTTTATTATTTAATTCACGATTGCGTTTATTCCCAGGAAAATGAAAGTCAAGGTGGTTAGGACCATTCATCATCAAAACAATCTTTCCTCATGGAGCAGTAGAGTTGATGCGAGAGGATGGCACAAACACATTCAAGGTAAATGGGCAAAGAGTGAAGCCCTACTTTTAAGATGGTGTAGAATGACAAAAGTCATCCCTCGCATTACGCGAAGCCAACTGAGGCTTGCGTCGAAGCCTCCCTGTGTTCAAATCGACACATATTTTAGGGACGCTTCTTCTACCTTCCTTTTTTTTTTTTTTTTTGCATTATGTATTTTATGCCTGCATTTGTGTTTGATTGTTTGATTGTCTTTGCGTTACATTTTAAGTTGATTGATGATTGTTATTGCTTTTCTTATTTAAGAGATTTATTTAATTTTTTTTAAAAAAAATGTGTACAACCGGAAGAAGCTTAGGTTGGGAATAATACTAATGCATTGGACTTAAGCCAACGCATAGCCCAAACCGAAAGGACGCACCTCAAAAATGAAAAGCACTCGATTTCCTAGAAACCCTAGGGACGTCCTTTCATCTGCGTAATAAATAACAATGTTAGGCGCCGCCTGACGTCACCTCGTCCCCTCTCACAGGCCTATAAAAAACTCCCTCTCGACATTCTCTCTTCTTTCATCTCTTTCAACCCTACCTCACGAAGTCCTTGCTCCCGAACCCTCACCGTCCCTTCGATCAAATCCGATATTTCAGTCAGCCTTCAGCAGCAATGACTTCAGCATCCGACAGCCAAAACCAATCACAGAGCTACGGAGGCGGCTCGTTGGTAAGCTCCTTTTCCTCTTTTTCTGCTTCAATGTCGCCTCATTTATCCCCTCGTCGAACCTCAAAAATACCCTTTCCAACCAAGCCTTCACACAACGGATCTTCCTCCATCTCCCAACGACCATCTCGGTCGAAACCCCACAAAATCACCACAAAACCTAAACCCTCTAAATCCCCCCAAACACCTAAAACCTCCACCAAACCAAGGCGGCAGCGCCCTTCTACCTCCACAGCTTCCAAAAAGCCCTACAAACAGCCCGCCCCACCACCGTTTATTCCAAATATCAGGCCGGTGGGTGCAATGCATGACCTTATTCCAGCCCATCTCCATACCGTACCATCACCCACCGTGCGTCCACTTACCCCTTTATCCATCAAACCCTTAGCCACAATCTACCCCATTGAAGCAAAAGAAGCTAGCCAACCCCTTCAATCGCCCTCACCTATCATCATCTCATCTCCTGGGTCACCACATACCCCATCTGGCACCCTACCAATCATCTCCCCAAAACCAAGCTCTGATAGTCCTGCGTCAGAGCAAAATAGTGCGGAGCTTGCGAAGTTCTCTCGAAGAGACGAGCAAGGAGTTTTTGGAGCAATTTTGGCAAGCTTTAATCAAGGACAAATCGAATAGGAACAAGTGATGCGTCCCGACCCAACTGGCACATCACTTGAAATTGATGAAGTGGAGCGTTATGCGATGATGCTTGAAGCTGAGTTGGAAGAAGAAGAAGAGAGAGAAAGGGAAGTTGGCCCGGACGCATCGCAACCTTGCCAATCTGATGCGGATGAAGGGCTGTCAAAAGGAAAGAGAGCGATGAGAAAAAGAAAATTAATATTAGAGGATGAAGAATAGCAATTTTCATCTGGCCCTGAGGGTGCGACGCATGAGAGCTGCTCAGAGTCGAGAGTGTTGGAAAAGGAATAAAGAGATACAAGCCTACCCGACAGGGGCAAAGGAAGTCTACCCTCTAAAAGGAATTGGAAAATGAATTAAGGGAACATACACAGGAAGCCAAATTGCATGAGGTGGGCAAACGCAAGGTGACTGTCGCGTCACCTAGAAAGACCAAAGGAAGGAAGCGCCAATTTAGTGACATCCTTACCGAGAAGAGCTTCTTTCCCGAATGCACCATTGCCTCCATATATAACCGAAACTGTGGACACAATGAGCTAAGGTCAGCTATGCATTGGGCACACGAGAATTTGGCTCAATCTTGTCCGTCAATTCTATAGTAGTGAGTTTGATGAGAAGAAAAATATGGTGCTTGTTGATGACGTTTTGGTGTGCTTCTCTGCCGACAAAATTAATGAAGAGTTCAATATTGAAAGCAACCCGGACGTAGAGGGAAATCGCATCTTGGAACATTCAACTCCAAGCCAGATAGAAGATGCGCTAAGAATGGTGGCCAAATCTGGAAGCACATGGCAAATATCAAGAAGTGGAGTAATGATCTTAGCTTCTAGAAATCTAAAACCGGACGCAAACTTATGGTTATACTTGATTAAGAAAATATCATGCCTACAATGTATGATGAAACGTCTCGAGAGAACGCGTCTTGGTCACTTATTGCATCATGCAGCGCATTCCTCTAGACATAGGGAGGATAACCATGGACCAGATCAAAGCCATCAAAGCAAAACCACGAGGACAACTTTACTTTCCTTAGCTGATTTGTGCGCTGTGTGAATGCGGGGGCATCCCTCCAAGGGATGATTATGAGGAAATCGATGGTTTGATGGACATCAAGTTAATCAAGCGTCTGCTTCGCGGTTCGACGCACCAGCCTGCCCTACCTCGCAAGAATGCGGCAGCAAGACCTCGACCCTCCTGACGCGCCCTCAAAAGAAGACGCATCCAGATAATTGAACACAACGATGAGGCTTCGGAAAATGAACAAGATTACGAAGTGGAGCATGCATTTACTGATGAAGAAGCACGACCATACTTAAACATCCCTTTTCCAAACTCACCTTTGGCCCTGCAAGAAAAGATTCTTGATCCAACGCAGCACGATACTAGCAACCTAGATCAAGAAATCCTTACTCTCTTTCCTTCCCCCTTACCAGCTCCAATTCCAACTTTTATCTCTCTAATTATTTTTTAACCAACTGGGTTAGGGACAAGCAATGCAGGAAATTTTAAAGACCCAGTTGAAAGAGCCGAAGAGCCAGCATTGCCGCAACTAAGCATTGATCTTGACGAGTTGAAAACTTTCATTAGCGAACAACTCAGACCACTGGCTGCGTCCATTAAAACACTTCAACAGTAAAATAGGGTTTTAAGGGACTACATGCGGCAGCTGATGGGGGTGGGGAAATTAAAAGTCAATTTTACTCGACAACCAACTTTCCTTGGACGTGGTATGCGATGTATGTTCCTAAGATATGCATTGATAGTCATACGTTGATGGTCATGCGTTGGAATGAAAAATGCGTTAACGAATGTATGTGATGACCATACATCCTGCCACAAGTTTTCTTGTGTTCACGCTAAGTATAACATGGACACAAGTTTCTCGGGTAATCCAAGGTCAAACACAGGGACTTGTAACTATATGTTTGCGGTGATTGTGCATGCGACGGTTGAATAAAAGAATGGAGGGGATATTGCTACATTAATCCTACTCCTACTCCTATCTAACAGACAACGCAATGAGAATATGCATGAAAGGTAGAGATGCGACAAACCTTGACATGAAATAAATGTATAGGAAATAGATAAAATGCGGAGGTGTTTTCATTTTAACCCTTAAGAGTGACCACAAGGGCAACCCCAGTCAACATAAACTAATGCGATCATGCAACACTTATACAATAGTAAACCCTCTCTCGGTGCGAATGCTACAACTTCTAATGCTAGAACGCATGCGATGTATGTGCAGAGGTGTCTATAGGGCCTACACATAAGCCTCTAATTCTTGTCTATGTGATGATACACAAACAAGGCGACCACATATCATCATTCCTATTCCTAGGGTGCATGTGATGTAGTGTTGACAAACAGAGCTTATCTCTAAGTCTTTATCTCTTTCTTATGCCGATCTAATCTCGCTCTCTCGAGTCTAGATTCTAACCTAGCTCTCTCGAGTCATTAGGTTCTTTCTTTAAGCTCTCTCTCGAGTAGCTCTAAGGGGGTGTTGGGCATAACATATGACAAGACAAACGCATGAACTTGGTTGACGCAAGATTGTTACTATCCCTAGCGAACAACGCATACCTTGCTTAATGCGTCCAACCACTTACCCTCATGGGCAGTTGATTGTTCCTAACTTCACTCATAAACAAGCAATGCATTAGCCTATAGACAGGCGTTGCAGCAGCTTCACACTAAGCAAATAAGGTTACTCACACACTCGCGCAACACACACCTCTCGGTGGGTTGCTACATGCTTCATATCCCTAATCCACATGACTAAGTATGAAATACCCACGCAATCCCACTAAGTGTTGCAATGAAAGTAATTATGCTAAGCAAGAAGATGGAGATGAAGTCGAAGGAACAAAGAAATACATTAAAAACAATTGTATTAATCCCTTAATTCTAAATGTCATACAATACAATATAGAAAAAGAAAGGAAAAAGAAATGACTAGCTGGAAGCAAAGATTTTCTCCCAACGGATGTGTGTCAAGGCTGCCGGTGGTGCCATGGATGGGCGGAGGAGCTGACTCTCTCGAGATCTAGCTCCGGTCGAAGGCTTCGGTCGTCACTCGGAATGGATGCAAGAGGTGAAGAACTCTCAACCATCTTCTCACGCATTTTGTTTGGATCGTGGGGAAAATCCCCGGTTGAGGGATAATCTCCAGATGATTGAATTTCAGCTCATCGGCCTCTATTTATAGAGCTTGGGTCGCCAACAGCATTAATTGGACTGCTCTGAGTCTGACATTCGGCGCGTTCATCCTTTCTGAACCTCTACCACTAACGGCATGGTAGGTGAAATGTCAACATCATCTTTGGATTTTCTCGAGGTAGATGCGTTGATGCATTCATTCCACCTACCTTGCGTTGATCCCATTAGAATGCATTGTCGCATAGCCACAATCATTCAATGGTCGCATTCGCTTAACACCGTAACTCTACATGATGACCGCAATCGCTTGACAAGCGCAACTCCCATGCGATGGATGCATACGACTGATTACCGCAACATCCATGCGTTGATCGATGCGTTTGCCTTGCGATGGAGTGTTTCTCTGCATGCGGTCGTCTATGCGATGGTCCGGTTTCCGCGTTTGCATTCATTTCCTGCATTGGCTACAAAAATAGAACATTGAATGCATAATTAATGCAAAATAACAGGTTAGTTGAGATTCGACATGCTGATCGACGCAAGCTCATATTCTTGTGAATTCCTATCATGATCGATGCATATTCTGCCTAACAACCTTCATAATTCTAAGTAAAAGGCTTAAGATGACATGTATTTCTGCATGTCATCACAGCAAACAAGAAGAATGCAGGATCAGTTCGTCTATACAACGCAATATATTAACCAGCTCCTAGTTGGGATGTTTGCCTTGCCACCGCTACCTGCCCACCTAAGGAACTTCTTGCGCTTCATGCATGAAGACCCCGCAGAAGAATGCAGGGATGACACGCCAGCACAATAAATTTGAGAGTGTTGGTTACTTTGTTTTATTTATTTATCTTTTGTATTTGTTTGTTGTGTTTGTTTTATTCCATTACTGAGTTATCCAATGAAATGAATGAAATTTCCATCATTTTTCATCTTTATGTTTGTCCTTAGCATACCTTTTTTCTTCTTTAGCTATTTTTCTCATCTTGTGCGTTGTCTCACCTCAATGATATTAGTAATATGAAATTTATAAGTACAGAGTAGGCGTTAAGAAAATCAACAAAGCCTGAACTTTTCTAAAAAGTCTACATGTTTTCTTTCTAACGCATGCAAGCTCAAAATCAAAACTCCTTTTGAAATTCTCAAAGCCTTTTCGAAATTTTGTTTCTCTTTTAGCAATGAGGATTTAGCTAATCTTCAAAATTTGGGGGTGAGGGAAATCTGAGTTAAGACGCATTCATTGAGTAAGTTCATCAAAAAGAGAGGAAACAAAATAGAAAGATGTTAAACATAAACTCCTCTGTCAATACTTTATAAAAGAAAACCTCAATTTGGCATGAGTTAAAACATTGGATCTGCCACTTAGCCGTAGCTGGATTCTTGCATGACACCCTAGGGGCAAGCCAAAATGAAGTTAAGTCTCCTAGACCAATGCGTCCCAAAACTCCGCTATCTAGTTTAAAGAAGTTGTATCCTGAAACGCATACATGCTAGATATGAGTTTAGTTGTGAAGGGCTCTCACCCGTAGTTGGATGCTCGCATGACACCCGTGGGGTCAAGCCAAAACGAAAGTGGGATACCTGGAACAACGCTTGGGTAACCAAGAATTCATACTTTTTCTTTTGCCGGCATACTGTTTTAAAAAAAAAAAAAAGCATCTAACGCATTGCTAGTTTAGAAAAAAAACGAGAATGTTTTAAGAAACGAAAGGAGTTGTTGACAAAAGGCTTGTTGCACCTGAAATAAAACATTCTTCCTTTTAGAAAAGAATCAACATGCGTTACATTTTCCAAATCCAGTCTCAAGCTTATAAGTGAATATGATGAGGTGAACCCTGCACACTTAAGACAATGGAGATAACAAAGAATTATTTGTGGAATGCTCGAGGACAAGCATTGTTCAAATTTGGGGGCATGATAACTTATAGAAATAT
This sequence comes from Benincasa hispida, assembly GCF_027475165.1. NCBI lineage: Eukaryota > Viridiplantae > Streptophyta > Magnoliopsida > Cucurbitales > Cucurbitaceae > Benincasa > Benincasa hispida. Next base: position 69,265,502 of record NC_143482.1, read on the forward strand.
AAGTTATTGTGACTCAAAAGTTGGAATAATTAAGGTTTTTAATGATAAAATTTCATCATTTTTAGAGAAAATGCATGGAATTACTCGAATACTGTCAAACTCATGTAAAAGAATGTTTATTGCTAAAACATTGTGGCGTTAACGCATGATATTGCAGGATTTCAACAAATATTCTAAGTGTCACAGACAATGTCAAATGCATGGGCATGTGTAGAAGGGATTCACGCAAGGAAGATTCATTGATTCAGGCTATTTCTGTCATATCACCACTTGCAAGCAAGGGCATTTGCAGCTGGCAGCGTCTGAAAAGCATCCGAGTGTCAAACGGCTGACCAGGGTATGGAATTTAATGTTGCCCCATCATCAAGTTGGAGAAGACCGACGCTTATAAATAGAAGAAATCCCACCAGATGAAAGGATCTTAGCTCATTGTATAATTCTGAAATTGAGACTTTAGAGTTGTGTTGTGGTGACGAGAAGAACACGATAGGGAAAAGAACCACCATCATTGCCGATCAAGGAGTGGAGAAAGCTGAGCTCAAGAGAGAACTTTCTTCCATTTCTTCCACAAGTGGTTGTACAAGAATTAGAATTAAGCCAAAGAGGAAAAAAGATTGTACTCTGCGGCTTGACTCCTTTCATTTCATCTGAATTATCATTTTCGTCATCTCATTTGATTATCGGTTTTGTAAAGACAATCAATTTCTGTATAAATTCACATATTTGATCTATCTCACTTCACCACTGTTTATTTCTTGCTTTATGTTAGATGCATCTATAACTTCATGTAAATTCCATTTCTAAACGCTTGAGCCAATTAAATCACTTGGTAAAAGCCACTTTAGCTTGAATTATTCGAGAGAATAGGCAAGCCAGCATTAGGTTAGAAACGCTTGGTACATCTAGAGATAGACGCACTAGTGTTTTATTGCATCCTGTGACTAACGCATACATCCTAGAGATAGGGTATTGTATGACATTCACATTGAGAAGTGCCAAATAGAAGTCTAATGCATAAATGGAGATAAACAAATCTCATCCGCATCATACTCTTGTTCATATACATCTAACTTAGATCAACGCATATCCCCTGCATTAAACTCCATTTTCGCACGACCCCTTGTTTTTTACTTGACCCTTTTGTATCTTCTTGCATGCACACAACAGCTTAGTATAAATTAACTCAATTTTGCATTCACTTAGGATATTTCTACAACATCTACAATGCAAGGTCTATGTTAGCTTGAATTTGAATCCCTGAGTTCGACCCTAGATTTACCAGAAACCTAAGTTGGATTTATACTTGGTCTGATTCAAGAAAACTTGAATGCCTATAGCGGAGTGTCATGCGTCTTGTTGCACATCACTAACGCATCACTAACACATCACAAACGCATCAATACATCATTCATATTTGCACTTATTTTTCCAATTACTTTATACAATACACTCCTAAGCTCGCATCATGAAATCAACAAACAAGTTTTTGGCGCCGTTGTCGGGGACTTGGCAACTAATAGTTTGTTTAGTTTTGTGTTTTCGGAGGCAACCTTCTTACCTTGGGAGTATTGTAGCTTATGTGACCAGGCTGCAAGAAATATTTGAAGTGTAGGCGATGCACCGAAAGCCAGTATTGACCCCAGGATAGAAGGGCAATCAGTCGCATGAGTTGAAGATAGTTATAAGCGTGTGGTGGCCAACATGTGCCCAACAATTGCTGGAAGTTCCAATGGCCAGGGAAAGCCCCTTGACCTAAGTAGTTGAGAACAATCTCCTACATGGAAGACTTCTTACGGTGACCTCACTCTAATTTCTCAGTGACATCTTCTACTCTATCTTTACCTTGCTTTCTTAGTATAGTTGATTTTAATTGTTATTTTGGATATGTGACTGCTTTCTTAGATATGGTACATTTGCTCCTTGTAGGTGCGACAATAATTTTTCTCGGTGCGCAGTTACAACGGAAGAATCCTCTCCATCATTCAACATGGCTTCAACCATATGGATACTTCGCATGACACACGTGCAGGTAAGCCAAAATGAAAGTAAGTGGCCAAGATCAACGCATAAGAGCAACTCCTCTGCCTGGCACAAAATTAAGCCAACACAAGAGTTGAGTTGAATATGGCACGCAATCGAAGTTGGCTGTTCGCATGACACATGTGGGGGCAAGCCAAAACAAAAAACGTAACCAGGTTCAACGCCGCATTCTAATAATAAATCACAAAGCTTTGAATTGTCTCAACGGACACATTGTTAAAAGCTAAACGCAAAGTTGCGGGGAATGAGTACAAAGTTTTTTAGCAAAGTCTTGTCGGATATAAGCTTAGAAAAGATCTCTTTGAAGAAGTAGCCGAAAGTTGGGGAGAGCATTGCTGCCAAGGTTAGAAGGATGAGTAAATTATATTCTGAGAGGCTGGTCATCGCAAGGGAAAGCCAGAGGGCGAATTATGAATTTCCTAAGTATAAAGCATGCTTGAGGACAAGCATGATTCTAAGTTTGGGGGTGTGATGATGGGTAGAAATGTACGTTATTATAAGCATTTTATTTAGAATTATGAGGGCTGTTAAGTAGAATATGCGGTGATTATACTAAGGATTCATGAGAAAACGAGCTTGCGTCGATCGGCATTAAGAATCTCGGCTAACCCACTTTTATGCATTATTATGCGTTCAATTGTTTATTTTTGTAGCAAACATAGAAATTGATCGCATGCGCAGAAGCCAGGCTATCGCGAAGACGATCGCATACAATGATCGCATACGTCCGTCGTATGGGTGTTGCGGCGATCAAGCAAATGCGGTCATCACAAAGAGATTGCGGCTACAAAATAACCATAATAAAAGGGCAGTCGCAAGGTTGGTGGAATGTGGCATGCACGCATACACTGGGATCATAAAAAAGATGATGTTGACATTTCACCTACCACGCCGCGAGTAGCAGAGATTTAGAAAAGAACCATTGCACCACGAGTGTCAGATTCGGAGCAGGTCCATAAATGCTATCGGCATTCAAGCTATATAAATAGAAGCCTTAGAGCACAATTTCATATCATCCAAGATCCTCTGCTCGAAGGCTACCTTCGAGTGGATCCTTGTGATCCAGACCAAAGCATGAGAAGATAGTCTTGAAAGTTTTTCATCCCCTCAACCATTCTGAGTGACGACTGGAGCCTTCACCGGAGTTACATCTTGAGAGAGTCTGCTCCACCGCCCATCCATGGCACCACCGACAACTTTGACATACATCTGATGGAAGCAAGACATTGCTTCTATCTGGCCCTCCATTTCTCTTCTATCCTTGTATTGTATTACATTGTGGCTTAAGAGATTAATACATTTTGTGATCAATGCACTTTTATATTTTCCTTCGATTCCATCTCCATCTTCATTTACTTAGCATCCTTTACTTTCATTGCATCACTAAGTAAGACTGCTAGAGTATCGCATACTTAATCATTCAGCATAGACATATGAAGCATGTAACAAATCACCGAGAAGTGTGCGTTGCGCGAGTGTTGTGAGAAAATCCTATTTGCTTAGTGTGAAGCTATAGCAAATCTTGTTTATAAGCGGACATAATGCTTGTCTATGAGTAGAATCAGCAGCAACCAATTGCCCGGGAGGGTAAGTAGTTGATCGCATTAAGCAACGTAAGCAAGTGTTCATTAGAGATAGGAATAATCTTACGTCAATCATGTTTTATGTGATTATCTTGTCTTTTTTATGTGTCCATCACCCCTTTAGAGCTACTCGAGAGAGAGTCTAAAGAAAGAACCTAGACTTGAGAGAGCTAGGTTAGAATCATGGCTTGAGAAAGTCAAATTAGAATCGCATAAGCAAGAATGGAGACTTAGGAATAAGCTTCATCTGCTATTACACAGCGTATGCACCCTATGGATAGGATATGAAAGTATGCGATCACATCGCATGCGTCCAGAAGTAGGATAAGGTGGTATGCGGTCATCTTGTTTATGTGTGAGAGCACGTGAGCGGTAATAGAGACTTAGAAATAAGGCCTCTCGTCACTATCGCAGATACATCGCTTGCGTCTTCGTCAAGTGTGTATAGCATGGTCGCATAGCTTGCATTGGCTGGGGTTACCCTTGCGGTCAAGCTTAGTGTTGCGGTGAAGACATCCTCACCATTGTATCTATTTTCCCATGTATTTTAATACGCGTTAACAGTTTCCGTGTCTCTATCTCTCACAGTCATACTTCCACTACTTAATCTGTTAGTTAGGAGTAAGAGTAGCGTATAGCCAATAACCCTCAACATTCTTTTATTCTTCGCCGCAAACACATTACTTCATGACATTTAGCTACAAGTCCCTGAGTTTGACCTCGAATCACCCGAGAAACTTGTGATCTCGTTATACTTCGCGAGAGCGCAAGAAAACTTGTGATAGGAATGCATGGTCACTGCATACGAGATTAACGCATACTTTCCACTCCAACGCATGACCACCGACGCATGAGAAAAAACACATAGCTTAAGACATGCATCATATATGCACTTCCAAATTTTCTATCAACAAGTTTTTGGTGCCGTTGTCGGGGATTCAGCAACAAAACTAACCAGGAATTTTTCTGTATCTTTTGTAGGAAAACTACAGCTGAGGGAGTATTATGAGCTAAGCCAAAGCTTGTAAACGTTTATGAGCAGGGAAAGCACTCCTGAACTAGTATATGACCCTGAAGTTGAAAGGACCTTCCGACAAAGAAATCGATTTAATCATCGCCGTAGGTTGTTGATCTGTTTACAAAGGCTCTGACGGCTAAAATGGTTTAAGGTCATCTAGAAAGTTTGAGTTTATGAGATATGTGACATATTGTCTAGGACAAGTGGGAAATGTTACTAGGGTATAGTGTATGCCCTAGTTTATTATATTTTATATTTTATTTGTATTGTACATTGGGCTCCCTAAGCTTTAGGATAAGTGGGAGATTGTTAGGATTGGTGTCCTAAATATCTTGTATTCTCGTAGTTTGTAAACATTATATAAATAAATTGTTATTAATAAAATAATTATTAATTTATGAGCATACAGTCAATCCAATAAACTAAGATCCTAGGTGATTTTATGTAATTTAAACAAGTATGTAGAGACGTACGGATGGATCTTTCTTAAATAATAACCTAAATGGTTTGTAGTAGATGGATAAGATTGGGTACCTTATCCTGGTGACACTGCGGATACGTCTCGCTTTGTAGATGTTACAAGTATTGTAAAGTGCTACAAATGATCTAATCCTAATCATTCATGTAGATACATGTGAGCAAAGGTATCCTATACAAAGAGTTTGTATAAGACCAGACCACGAAATGCTTAGTCTTATTATATAACACCATTAATAATAGAGACTTACATTTCACCAGGATGACCATAGATGACATGACTTGAATCCTGAGTGAGTTGTGAACTCCTGCTTATGAAGACGGTCCTTTGATTTGTATGGGTGAGAGTGGCCAGGGGATTTGTCTGATTGGAGAGCTGGGAACACAGCTATACAAGATGGAATTCGCTCCTTCCCTAATGTCAGGATAAGTAGATAAATTACTCCCTTAAGGGCTGATTACAAGGCTTAAACAATGTGGCCACACCCTTTCTTGTCCCGAGAGGGACTTGGTCATAGTTGGACTATGACTTATTGTTCATTAGAGAAATCAGTGGTACTTATGGAGTTAGATGTAACTACAGGGGCAAAATGGTAATTTTGACCTAGCTGTAATTACGAGCAATTTGTGAAGGGTCATTGTACTGTTGATTGGTAATATCCAATGGACACAGAAATATATTTGTTGTGTGAAGAGTGCAACTATCTGTTTTTAGTGAAATGACCGATAGTTAATAGATATTGGGTAATTTAATTAAAGAGTTTTAATTAATTATCCAAGTACCATTGGAGCTTCAATCTACAGGTCCATAAGGTCCCCTCTAGCTGAACAAAGATGTAGTTGAGAATTATTTTTTTGGATTAATTTGAGTTGTTGAAATTAATTGAGGGAAATTTATTATATATGATATAATTATTCAAATTAATTATATGTGATATAATTAATATAATGTATTATATACATTATAATATAAAATTTTTTTAGAGGATTTTGAATATGATCAAATACTAATTATATGAATGAGATTCATATAATTAAATTTAATATAAATATGATTTATGTTAAATACCATAAATAGTTGAGACAAATTAAATATTTGAATATGATTCGAATATTAATTATATGGATGAGATTCATATAATTAAATTTTATTATAAATGTGATTTATATTAAATGTCATGTATAGTTGAGAGAAAATAAAACAATAGGTTATATTTTAACATATAGTATGTATATATAATAAGGTAGTTATTATATATATTATTAAATTAGATTAAATTTTATTTATATTTTAATTTAATTATAGAGAGTGAGTTTCAACTCTCTCCTCCTAATTTCTCTCAGCCAAAAACGTGTTGTGAGTTGAATGATTCAACACTTTATCCTCTTCCTTTGGATCAAAGAAAAAAGTTCTCTGGGAAAATCCTTCTAATTTTATGTTTGATAATGCATAATTGTTTTGTTTCTGTAATTTCAAAGTTCTGTGAAAAATTAAAAATGGGAACAATCCCTACTTCCACACAGAAACCTTCATCAGTTTCCTTCAGCATGTTGTTTTAAATTAAACGTAAGTCAAAAGAGGAAAACGTGTGTCTCTTTACTTTCTTACGTCAAGATTCCTAATATGTCATCTAACCATATTCTTAATGTATGACACACAGTTAATTCATATAAATGCATTATCGTCGAATAATGACAGAAAAACAACTTGTTTTTCTAAAAAGTATCAAAAGCACCTGTTTTTTCCTAATATTTTAAACTACATTAAGCCCTTAATTTATTCAATTATTTTTAATCTTTTTCATTCGAGTAAAGTTCCATAAACAAAACTATTTCTTTATTAATTTTGAAAACTTGACTTGATTTTTGAAAACATTCATAGAAAGTTTAATAATAAAACAAAGAAACATACGAGTAAAAGTAGTTTACAGCTAATTAATATTTTTTTTAAAAAAAATCAAATGATTCATCAACGGTGCCTTTTTCTTTAAACTTCTTTTTGACAAAATTTTAAAACTTGTTATTGATACTGGAATTTCTACTAAGAATTCAAATATTTGTCTAACGAAAGTGAAAACTATAGTAAGAAGCTTTTAAAATTCAATGACAGTAAACAAATGAAAGAAAACCCCTCTTTGGATAATATTTTTTATCCATTTTTTAAATATGTGATTGTCTCCTTAATTTGACCGAATTTGAGTTTTCACATTAAGTGAAAACGACAAATAAAGAGACATTTTGTTTTAGATTAAAGGTAAGTTGTAACAACCCAAATTTGTACGCATACACTACAGGAAATTAAATGTCAAATGTTAAGCAGGACGAAATTTTATTTAAGAGGGTAGTAAATGTAATACCCTAACCCTAATTTAGAAAGCAGGAAAACAAATAAAATATATAATTAAGAATGAAAAATATATAAATTTAATAGGAAAATCGGGTGGAAATTTAGAATTGAAAAAAAATAAGAAATTTATTAATTATCCAAAAATAATGAATAAGGGGGCAGAATCAGGGATGATTAATTAGAAATTGGAGAGAGCGAGAGTGGAGAGAGCGAGATTCTCAGTGAGAAAGTGGGAGAGAGCGAGAGCCACGAAAGTAAAACTAGCGAGAAAGCTGGAGAGAGCGAGAGTCACGAGAGCCAAACCAACGAGAAAGCTGGAGAGAGCAAGATTCTGAGAACAGAGAGAGCGAGATTGGAGAGAAATATTGGAGAGAAAACTGGGAGAGAGCAAAGTTGGAGAGAAAAGAGGGAGAGAAAGAAGGAGAGAGCCACACTGGCGAGATTAGAGAGAGTGAGATTGGAGAGAAAATTGGAGAGAGCGAGAGTGGAGAGAGAGAGATTCTCAGCGAGAAAGTGGGAGAGAGCGAGAGCCACGAGAGCCAAACCAGCGAAAAAGCTGGAGAGAGCGAGATTCTTGGAATAGAGAGAGCGAGATTTGGACAGAAGCGTGGATTATGCGTTGAATTTGGCCACGATCTTATAGATTATACATGGAGAACCCTAAAATTGAATACAAACAAAGGTTGATGACGTAAGAGCAAACGTTAGCCAAAATTAGGTGTCTTATTAAGAGAATTTCTTAAACCTAAGTAATTTTAAAGAAGCCATTTGTAGGATGAGTTGTCACACAGAGAAGAGCTGGAAACGGATATAAATAGAGGCTTTGGGCTGGAAGTTAAACTCATTCTCAAACAAAACTCAGTAGTAAAAATCGTGTGAAAAGGGTGAAGTAATTCTGTTAGTTAGAAGGAGGAAACGCGAGGGAAGTGCTGCCCAAATTTCCTTCTGGTTTAAGAGGAAAAGCTCTACTGATTAAACCATAAGGAATAATAAGGAATAACTAGGATCGCAGTCAAGGTAAGTAGTTTATCTCACCCTCTCTTTAAAGGGTTTCATGGTAGTGTACCTTTAATATGCTGCATAATTATGTTATTGTTATGTTGCATTACATGTTTAAAATACGTTTATCGACAAGGGACCCCATGCATTATGTTTGTTCACAATGATAAAATAATATTAAATTTTAATTAGATAAAGGTTATGCTTCTAGAGCTAGCAGGGCATGTATGGTTGCACCCTTCTAGACTCAATTCTATGTCAAGTTTATGCTAGGGACTAACAGGGTATGTATGGTTGCACCCCTCTAGTCCAATCTTACATTTATGCTAATGGTTGATGTTGGATGCGACTCTGGCCCTACTGACTGCATGACCCACTAATCATCAGATGGGTTAGCTTCTGCGTCCTCATCTTCTTATCAGGGCGGAGAAATTTACGTTAGAAGCATAACCGACCATCACATGTTATTATATGTTTTCGGTCCCAATCATATATTTTCAGGACATGTTACATGTGATTGTGCATTTGGTCACTACCCTATGTGAGAACTACTTACTGGGTATATTATATACTCATCCTATTTTACAGACTTTGTAGGTAAGGACACAGCGTAGGTGGCAGAACTGGAAGTCGCTCAAATGGCCAACCATCAAGCTCACTATCATAGGCGTATGCATTTTTGTATCACCACGCTAATGTTTTATGGATCCTGGTATTTTGTAAAATAAACTTTTTATATAGTTTTCTACCTAATTAATAAAATCTTAGATATGTTCTTTTGAGATTTTTACCAAAACTCATCTCATGATAGAAAAGTCTAAGTTTGCATGTCGTAGCGGTCGGATCATAATATGTAAGGATCCGGTCGTTTCATAAGTGAAAAGAGGAAAACTTGTGTCACTCTACTTTATTACGTCAAGATTCCTAATATGTCGTCTAACCGTATTCTTCATGTATGACACATCAGTTAATTTAATGTAAATGTGTCTCGCCCAATAAAGACAAAAAAACAACTCAATTTCCTAAACAATATCGAAAGCGATTGTTTTTTTTTTCCCTTAATATTTTAAACTACAATATGTCCTTAATTTACCTAATTATTTTTAATCTTTTTAATTTGAATAAAATTTTATAAACAAAACTATTTCTTTTATAATTTTGAAAAATTTACTTGACTTTTGAAAATATTTGTAGAATGTTTAATAATAAAACAAAGATACATATGAGTAAAAGTAGAGTTTATAAGCCAATTAATATTTTTTTAAATCAAATGATTAATCAAAAACTGTGCTTTTTTTAAAATTAAAAAAAAAAAAAAAAAAAAAAAAAAAAAAAAACCTTTTTTGACAACATTTTAAAACTTGTTATCGATACTAGAATTTCTACTAAGAATTCAAATATTTCTCTAACGAAAGTGAAAACTATACTAATAAACTTTCGACCCCTCTCTGGATAATAATTTTTTTATCCATTATTTTAATATGTGATTGCCTCCTTCTTAATGTGATTCCTAATATGTCGCCTAACCATATTCTTAATGTATGACACATCAGTTAGTTTAATGTAAATGTGTCTCGCCCAATAACAATAAAAAAACAACCATTTTCCTAAATAGTATCAAAAGCGTTTTTTTCCCTAACATTTTAAACTACAATATGCCCTTAATTTACCCAACTATTTTTAATCTTTTTAATTCGAGTAAAGTACAATAAACAAAACTATTTCCTTTTTAATTTTAAAACATGAGTTGATTTTTTAAAACATTCATTGAAAGTTTAATAATAAAAGAAAGAAACATATGAGTAAAAATAGTATTTATAAGCTAATTAATATGTTTTTAAAATACGTGACGACAAATAAAGAGACGCATTTTGTTTTAAATTAAACATAAGTCAAAAGAAAAAAACGTGTGTCAAGTCAATTGAGAAAAACATGTGTCACTCTACTTCAATACATCAAGATTCCTAATATGTCGTCTAACCATATTCTTATGTTAGGGGTGTTCACGGTTCGGCACGGTTTGGTTTGACTGCAAATTTTTAAAATTGTACTTTCTGAAATCGAACCAAACCGTGTTCAGTTCGGTTTAATGTTTTTTTTTTTTTTTAACAATTTTTATTCTTTTTCATAATTTCTAAATTAAATTCAGTTCGGTTTTAACAATTTTTTTTTAGTTTTTATTGTTTTTCTTATTTCTAAATTATATATATATTTTATATATATTTATTAAAAAGTGGTTCGGTTCGGTTTCAAGTTGAAACCGAACCGCAATAATTCGATTTGAAATCAAATCGAACCCAACCACATTAATTCGATTATGTTCGGTTTAGCATTCGGTTTAGTTTTAGCGGCTTCAATGAACACCCCTACTTAATGTATGACACGTCAGTTAATTCATTGTAAATGCGTCTCATCCAATCACGACAAAAAAAAAAACCATTTTTCTAAATAATAACAAAAGCATTTGTTTTTTTCCCTAATAGTTTAACTTACAATATGCCCTTAATTTACCAAATTGTTTTTAAACTTTTTAATTCGAGTAAAATTCTATAGACAAAACAATTTCTTTATTAATTCTGAAAATCTTATTTGATTTTTGAAAACATTCATAGAAAGTTTAATAATAAAATAAAGAAACATATGAGTAAAAGTTGTTTTATAAGCTAAATAATATGTTAAAACAAATCAAATAATTCATCAAACGGTGCCTTTTTTCTAATACTTCTTTTTGACAAAGTTGTAAAACTTGTTATTGATATAGGAATTTCTACTCAGAATTCAGATATTTCTTTTTTTTTAAAACAAATCAAATGATTCATCAAACTGTGTTTTTTTTCTAAAACTTCTTCTTGACAAAGTTTTAAAACTTGTTATTGATACAGGAATTTCTATTAAGAATTCATATGTTTCTCTAGCAAAAGTGAAAACTATAGCAACAATCTTTTAAAATTCAATGACAGTAAGCAAATTAAAGAAAAACCCTCTTTGGATAATAATTTTTTTATCCATTTTTTAAATTTGTGATTGCTTACTTCGTAATATGACTGAAATTGAGATGCATTTTGTTTTAAATTAAACGTAAGTCAAAAGAGGAAAATGTTTGTCTCTCTACTTTGTTACGTCAAGATTCCAAATATGTCATCTAACTGTATTCTTAATGTTTGACACGTCAATGTTAATCCACTGTAAATTCGTCCCGCCAAATAATGACGAAACTACAATATGCCCTTAATTTGAAAACTTGACTTGATTTTTCTAAATAGCATCAAAAGTACTTGTTTTTCCCACTAATATTTCAAACTACAATATGCCCTTAATTTACCCAATTATTTTTATCTTTTTAATTCGAGTAAAGTTCCATAAACAAAACTATTTCTTTATTTATTTTGAAAACTTGACTTGATTTTTGAAAACATTCATAGAAAGTTTATAATAAAACAAAGAAACATAAGAGTAAAAGTAGTGTAAAGCTAATTAATATTTTTTAAAAAATCAAATGATTCATCAAACCATGCATTTTTCTTTAAACTTCTTTTTGACAACATTTTAAAACTTGTTATTGATACTGGAATTTCTACTGAGAATTCAAATATTTGTCTAACAAAATTGAAAACTATAGTAAGAAGCTTTTAAAATTCAATGACAGTAAACAAATTAAAGAAAACCTATGTTTGGATAATAATTTTTTTATCCATTTTTTAAATATATGATTGTCTCCTTCTTAATTTGATCGAATTTGAGTTTTCAGAGAAAGTGAAAAAAAAAAAAGAAAAGAAGATACAGTTTGTTTTAAATTAAACGTAAGTCAAAAGAGGAAAACGTGTGTCACTTTACTTTATTACGTCAAGATTCCTAATATGCCGTTTAACAGTATTCTTCATGTGTGACACGTTAGTTAATTCATTGTATATGCGTCTCGCCCAATAACGACAATAAACAACTCATTTTTCTAAATAGTACAAAAAACACTTTTTTTTTTGCTAATATTTTAAACTACAATATGCCCTTAATTTATCCAATTATTTTTAATTTTTTAATTCGAGTAAAATTCTATAAACAAAACTTTTTCTTTTTTAATTTTGAAAACCTGACATAATTTTTTAAAACATTTATGGAAAGTTTAATAATAAAACAAAGATACATATGAGTAAAATTATTGTTTATAAGCTAATTGATATCTTTTTAAAAATTAAATGATTAATGAAACCGTGCTTTTAAAAAAAAAAAAAAAAAAAAACTTTTTTGACAAAATTTTAAAACTTGGTATTGATACTGGAATTTCTGCTAAAAATTCAAATATTTCTCTAATGAAAGTGAAAACTATAAAAATAAACTTTAAATGACCCCTCTTTGGATAATAATTTTTTTTATCCATTTTTAAGTATGTGATTTCCTCCTTCTTAATGTGATTCCTAATATGTTGTCTAACCGTATTTTTAATGTATGACACGTCTGTTAATTCAGTGTAAATGTGTCTTGCCCAATATGGACAAAAAAAAAAGAAAAAAAAACTCATTTTCCTAAATAGTATCAAAAGCGGTTGTTTTTTCCCCCTAATATTTTAAACTACAATATGCCCTTAATTTACCCAATTATTTTTTATCTTTTTAATTCGAGTAAAATTCTATAACAAGACTATTTCTTTTTTAATTTTGAGAACGTAAACTTGATGTTTTAAAACATTCATAGAAAGGTTAATAATAAAATCAAAAAACATATGAGTAACTGTCTATAAGTTAATTAATATTTTAAAAAAATAATCAAATGATTCATCAAATCGTGTCTTTTTTTTTTTATAAAAAACTTCTTTTTTACAAAATTTTAAAAGTTGTTATTGATACTGGAATTTCTATTAAGAATTTGAATATTTCTCTAATGAAAGTGAAAACTATAGTAAGAAACTTTTAAAATTCAATGACAGTAAATAAATTAAAGAAAACCCCTCTTTGGATAAATTTTTTTATCCATTTTTTAAATATGTGATTTCCTCCTTCTAATTTTTACCTCCTCCTAATTTTCTTTATTATAGGTATTCACATTTTATTAATAAAATATTTAAATTCTTTGTTAAATTCAAACACAAAAACAAATTTTTAAAAACTATTTTTTTTTTTTTACAATCATTTATTCTTTTAAAGGAAGTACTTAAGCTTATCGACACTATTCCTACCCTAATTCTTTTAAAGCAGACTACTATTTCGGTTCCTATACTTTAAAAAAATCAAAGCCATACAATTCGAAAAAATAATGTTTAAATAATACTTCGATCGTGTACTTTTGACTTTGGTTCATTTTAGTATCTTACTTTTAAAATGTTCATATTGGTTTCTATACTTTCTAATTTGATTCATTTTGGGTCTACATATTTTCAAAATATTCATTTATATCCTTGTGCTTTTAAAAAAGAGATCATTTTGGTCCTTGTAACTTTCAAAAAGTAACCATTTTAGTCCCTTAAAAAAGAAGTAAAAAAGAAAATGAAAGGACCGAAATAGTTACATTTTGAAAGGTGCAAGAACCAAAATAAATTTTTTTGAAAGTATGGGGACCAAAATGTACCAAAGTTGAAAATATAGGAACTAAAATGAACTAAAACAAAAATATAAGGACCAAAGTAGTACTTCAAAAAAATATATTATTATTATGGTTTAAATCTTATTTTAGTCCATATACTTTGAATCATGTTCTATTTTGATCCCCATACTTTCAAAAATATTCATTTTAATCCCTAAACTTTTAAAAAGTATTTAATTTAGTCCGTACTATTAAAATCATGTTAACTCTTCAATAGAAGCATGAGGGGCTTGCATGTTTGGATTACTAGGCTTTAGATGTATTTAGCAAGATGAAGGTAAAGGAAAATGTCAACAACCAACATACCAAAATATTGAAGGACCAAAGTTTTGAAAATATCTTTTAAATTCTTCTACTTTTCCACCTTATTCAAAATTGAAACTCTAGATTTTGTAACCTAACTAATTTATTTGGTAGCCTAGTCATCCAAAAATACAAGTCATATTGTCATTTTTCTAAAAGAGTTAACAAGATGTTAATAAATCATAGATCAAGATAAACACTTTTTAAAAGTTCAGAGATTAAAACGAACATTTTAAAAAGTTTAGAGACAAAAATAAAACAGTATTCAAAGTTAGACTAAAACAGACATTTTAAAAAGTTTAGGGATCAAAATAAGATTTAAACCAATTGTTATTATACTCAAATGATCATATCTCAACTACCAATAAAATAATTCTCTTTCCTTTCAAAACAAATAGATTTGAAAATAAAATTTAAAAAGTGATAATTTAAGTAATGAGAAACGTGAGGATACGAACAAGCAAATTACCTTTTAGTTTTCTCTACACGCAAAATTTAGACGTCGCAAAACAGCCAAATTCTCTGCAACAACATACCTTATTTGTCTCTCTCTCTCTCTATATATGTATGTATATGGTCCTTCAAAAAGGAGTTTAGTTTTATTTATGGGAAAAATAAAAATGAATGGTTTTTGTTAGGGGAAAATTAAATTCGGAATTCACATTTTCTTAATAAAATATTTAAATTCTTTGTCAAATTCAAAAACAAAAACGAATTTTTAAAAACTTTTTTTTTTTTTACAATCATTTATTGTTTTAAACAAAGTATTTAAGCTTATCAGCAATATTCCTATCCTAATTCTTTTAAAGCAAACTACTATTTTGGTTCCTATATTTCAAAAAAATCAAAGCCATAAAATTTGAAAAAAATGATGTTTAAATACTACTTTGATCCTGTACTTTTGATTTTGATTCATTTTAATCTCTATATTTTTAAAATGTTCATTTTGGTTCCTATACTTTCTAATTTGATTCATTTTGGTCTCTATATTTTCAAAATATTCATTTATGTCCTTGTATTTTAAAAAAGAGACCATTTTGGTCCTTTAACTTTTTTGGTCCTTAAAAAAGAAGTAAAAATGAAAATGAAAGGACCAAAATAGTTACATTTTGAAAGGTGCAAGGACCAAAATAAATATTTTGAAAATACGGGGACCAAAATGAACCAAATTTGAAAATATAGGAACCAAAACGAACTAAAACCAAAATATAAGGACTAAAGTAGTACTTCATAGAAAAGATATATTATTATTATGGTTTAAATCTTATTTTAGTCCATATACTTTGAATCATATTCTATTTTGGTGCCTAAATTTTCAAAAATGTTCATTTTAATCCCTAAACTTTTAAAAAGTGTTTAGTTTAGTCCATACTATTAAAATTATGTTAGCTCTTCAATAGAAGTGTGAGGGGCTTGTATTTTTGGATGACTATGCTCTAAATGTATTGAGCAAGATGAAACTAAAGTAAAATGCCAACAACCAACATACCAAAATATTGAAGGACCAAAGTTTTGAACTAAAATTATTTTTTAAATTCTTCTATTTTTACACCTTATTCAAAATTGAAAATCTAGATTTTGTAGATTAACTAATTTATTCGGTAGCCTAACATCCAAAAGTACAAGTCATCTTTTTTTTTTTTTTTAAAGAGTTAACAAGATCTTAAAAAGTCATAGACCAAGATAAGTATTTTTTAAAAGTTTAGAGAATAAAACAAACATTTTAAAAAGTTTAGGGACCAAAATAAAATATTTTTCAAAGTTAAGGGACTAAAACATACATTTTTAAAAGTTTAGGGATCAAAATAAGATTTAAACCAATTGTTATTATACTCAAATAATCATATCTCAACTACCAAAAAAATAATTCTCTTGCCTTATAAAAACAAATAGATTTGAAAAAAAATAAAAAATCAATAATTTAAGTATTGAGAAACGTGAGGATACGAACAAGCAAATTACCTTTTAGTTTTCTCTATGCCCAAAATTTAGACGTCGCAAAACAGCCAAATTCTCCGAAACAACATACCTTATTTGTCTGTGTGTAAATATATATATATATATATATATGGTCCTTCAAAAAGGAGTTTATTTTTATTTATGGGAAAAATAAAAATGAATGGTTTTTGTTAGGGGAAAATTAAATTAGGAATTGCAAAAGAAAAATTACAATCCCAATTGATGAATTTATTCCTGGGCCATTAGAAGAAGAGGAAGATTAAGGGTTGAAATTAATAAAATAAAAATAATAATGATGAGATCAGAAGAAAATAGTAGTAATTGGGGAATGTTTGAAGAAGAAGGAGTTCAGAAAATGGAAGGGTTCGTTAAAGGATCGGATTTCATAGAGGTTCATTGCGGCTGCACCAGCAAGAAATATGGCGATTCTTCTGGTAAACTTAGGATTTCTTCTTCTGGCCATTTCTTCATCTTCTGTTTCTGCTCCGATGCCTGTAATGCCGGTATCTCTCTCTCTTCTCTTTCTCCTTCTTATTCTAGTCTTAGAGATTAATTATTAGGATAAAGAAAAAACTGCGGAAATATCACCGTTATCTAGACTGCGATACACTAGTCTTTGATATAGATAGTAAAATTTTACTATATTTGTAAATATTTTACTTCATTTTCCTATATTTAAAAATAATCCTATTTTTTAACCACTTAAAAAAATAGGTTTAAATACTCTTCTTAGTCTCTATACTTTATATTTTGGTTTATTTGGTTTTTCTACTTTCAATTTTGATTCATTTTAGGATTTGTATATCATTTTGATTCTTGAAAAAGATATTATGAAAATAAATGGACTAAGATAGACATTTTAAAAGTATAGGCAACAAAATGAACCAAAGTTGATATTATAGGACTAAAATGAACAAGGATTAAAGTAACATTTATTTCAAATAGGTTCTTAGATGGTGATTAAAATTTATAATGATGTTTGGAGGTGATTTTGAAATAAATTAGAATCGTTTTTGTTATATAAAATCATTTTTAAACATGTTCTTTTTACAATGATTTAAAATAGGTTTTGATGGTAGGTTAAAAATTTTAAAAAGCAAACATTGATTTGATTTTTAAGGATTGAAGTCATGTCATGGAGTGATTTTTATAGGTCCTTTTTGGTAATCATTTGGTTTTTTGTTTTTGTTTTAAAAATTAACCCTATTTCATCTACATTTTTTACAATGATTTGTATCTTTATTAAATACAATGATTGAATTCTTAGCTAGTTTTCAAAAAAAAAATAATAATAAATAAAATTGAAAGCTACTTTTTTTAGTTCTCAAAATTTGGCTTGTTTTTTTAAACATTGGTAAAAAGAAGGTAACAAATAATGAAATTTGAGAATAGTAGTGTCCATAAGTTTATTTTTTTTTTAAAAAAAAAATACAAAATGGTTATCAAACAAGACCTTAACAATTTCAAAATCACTCTTTCAAATTTGCTCTTTTTTAAATGTACATAGTTAAATCACTTTTTCATTTTTAAAGTTTGCTCAAATACAAGTTTTTAGTAATTTGAAACTAATTGGGTTGGACAAATTTGTGTTTAAAAAGTGTAAAACAAAAATTTGTTTTGAACAATTAAAACATCTTTTAAAGTGATTTTTAATTATTATTTCATAATCACTCTCAAATATGTCATTACTTTCTCCTTCTATTCATGCTATTAATCTTCTGTTATCAATAATTTCTAAATATTTGTGACTCACTTTACAATCATTTTTATATAATAATGTCGATGTGTGTAGTTAACAATGAAGAAATAAGAGAGTAATATCCATGCTATACTTGTATTAAAAAAAATAAAAAAAAATCAATTGATGGATGAACTTTGATATATAACAATTTTACTCGGTTATTTTCATTTCTTCACATGTAGAATCTGAGTTGCTACAACATTAAACTTTGTATTACATCCTAACAAACATTTTTTTTATGCTAGAGACAATTTTTAAACAATAGAAGTTAAACAGTAAAATTCTATAAAGTTAAGGATTGATCAATCCTTGTTGCAAGGGGAAAAAGTACAAGAATAAATGTACTTTCAAATCCATATTATTCTTATTGTAATTTAATGTTGTTTTGGGGTCGAATATTATTAGGGAAGCTGACTCCAGAGGAATTTGAGAAGCATTCTCAAAGAGAAGGGATCAGGAAATGGAAGAGCAACATCTGGGTTTCAGTTGAAGGAGTGAAGGTTCCATTGTGGAGAACTTGCTTGCTTAAATACTACAAGCATTCTGAAAATGAGGCCAATTGGACTTCTGCTGCCCTTCGTCGCCGCAACTTCCACCGCGACGAGTTCATCCGATGCTTTGAGTGCAAGAAGGAACGACGCTTTCGTCTTCGAACTAGAGACCAATGTCAAATCTACCATAATTCAATTGCTAATCAAAGATGGAAATGTTCTGATCGTCCTTATGACATGTAAGTAATCTTCGCCGTTTTGTATTTTGTTTGGAATTTGCACAAGACTCAACAAGAAATAGGGAGTATTAAGTTTAAGCTTATTAATAAGTACAGGGGTCGGAATTTTATTTCATTAATAATTAAGTTGCCTTGGATTACAAGTCTTGTCAACCTGATTTCAACACAGTTCTATGTTCTTGTTTTGAAAAATATATATGAGTACAGTTATAACATAGTTTTGTGAGGGTTAACTTTGTTACATTTAGAAACTTATCATCTTATTAAAAAAATCGAAAACTTATAACATTGAGATCTTTATATTTAGGAACTTATCATCTTATTAGAAAGATTAAAAGAAAGTTAGAAATCCATGCATGCTTGGGCTCTCTATGCAGAAGCCAGAATCTTTCATACCCATTTCTTAGAGTTAGATTAAGTATGATGCTGGTTTTATGCCATTGTTTCAGGATAACATGTGATGATGACGAAGAGCGGGAGAGTCGAAAGAGTTTCCGAGGCTGTCCACGATCGTCAAAGTGTCGAGGCTGCACGTCCTGTGTTTGCTTCGGATGTCTTCGATGCCGCTTCTTGGACTGCCATTGCCGTGCCTGCACTGATTTTGTGCAGAATACAGCACCTTGAGCTTGCACTTGTATTTGAAACTTTGTTGATGAGTTCTGATGGCCACTGGAGCATCTATTTGTATTTGATGCAAGTTTCTTCGAATTTGAAGGGGAAAAAAAAAAAGCAAAAGAATTGAACATGGGACCTTTTTTACAGTTAGCTGACAAGCAAATGTATGCTTTGTTTTTTTTTTTTTTTCTAGTCTCTAGTTTTTCACCAAGTTGGGAGTTTTCTACATAAATTTTTGCGTTCTCAATTTTTATTGCTTTCTTTTAATTTCTCTGCTCTTTCCTATAGTAGAAGTGAGAGATTTTTCCCAATAAGTGGTATTAGAGTGTCAGGTTCATAGTTTCTTGAATGTCTGAGTATGCTCTGTGGTTGCAACTTTGTCTGAGCTTCCACATCAGAAAAGAATTCTTGAAACGAGTTGCGATGTTTTTGTAAATAGTGTGAGATGTTTGCTATCATCTGATTTTCTAGGAATGAAGCAAATGTGTGTCAAGCTTTATGAGTTCAATAAAGTTTGAAATGGAGAAATTTGATGGAAGGATCAACTTCGGCTTGTGGCAAGTTCAAGTCAAGGATGTGTTGATACAATCTGGATTACACAAGTACAAGACAAGTGGTGATGGTATTCCAGTGTTGTAACGACTCGACTCCCTAGGACTCAAGCTAGACCATTACCATACACATGCATGCATGGAATTTAAAACAACACCTTTTCATAGCGAAATAAATACCAAATGAATAAAGTCAATTAAAAGATTTTATTAAAACAAGATAATAAAAATCCAAGTAACAGGTTACCTATAACCATGAAAACGAATCTAAAAAACTGCAAGTCTAAAAATGAATACCAAAACGAAGAGTTCAAAACATCAAGACTAAATCGAAAACATGAACAGAAATCTTGAAAACATATGCGGAAGCATAAGACTGGTCCCAGTGGCAAAAATAAGCATGTAAATGATGAGTATAAAATACTCAGTAAGTAACCCCACCACTAGGTCAGGCTAAGCATTTATGTCCAATAAATGCTACAAGAGCTGAAACTCTATACTAGCAGGACCAGAAGATCTCTATTAACCGGCCACTCTTTTACCTTTCCCTTAGACGTGGGTCACTTTCACACACATTACGTCTGATGTATATCTCTTTCATATACATTGAACCCTCTGGGAATGCATCACTTTCATACACCACAAGTCTTCTCTATGAATGCAAGGATGTGCACCTCTTTCGTATACACACATCCCATTGAGTGTGCACCTCTTTCGTACACCTCAACCCCCTCTAGGTATGCATCACTTTCATACATATAGGCCCTAGTACATCTCTTTCATGCACTAGTGCCCCTAGACATGTATCACTTTCATGCAGTCAAATAAATCAATATTGGAAAGGAAAAGAGATGGCATCCAAGATCATAATACATGTAACATTTACCTATTCATGAGTCCTATAAAATCTTGCAAATAATATCATGCGAGTCAATCTAGACAAGCATGTGTAATCTCGTAAAAATGAACCGACCCCAGTACATCTCTTTCATGCACTAGACTCCTTAAAACATTCACATAATGGACATTCATAATTTCATGGTAAATCGCACGACATACATTCATAGATCCAAAAGAAAATCTCATGAAAACATGTACATCAACATATATCTAATTTTCGTCTAGCGCTATGGAATTTCAGTGGTAGTGTCACTTATCTCATAATTTAGGCCCGAGCTCATTTGTTCCGCTAATAGACCTCATAAAAATTATAAATCATGCTCATACATATAACATGCTTCAAACATATTATCACATGCTCATATATTCTTTCTGAACAGTTCATTCAATCTCAAAATCAACAAAATTATCCTTCATCTTATCGTCTGACACAAAGGCGGTTCCAGTAGTAAGATTACTTACCTCAAGTTGAAATTTCAAGACTAGCTCAAACAATCAAACACTAGCAGCACTCAACTTAACGTTCTCAAACTATGCCAAAAACGCCAACAAAATCGATTTGCTAAACAGTAAATAAATCCCACACCAACTTCAATCCTGAAGCTAAGATCCAACAAGAACAGTGACGAAGGAGAGAAAATCTATGCGACAGATCAGTGGCAGTGGACGAGCGGCGCACTCATATCTGGTAGACGGCGCGGCAGCTGGCTGGATGCAAGCAGTAGCATTGTATGTAACAAGGCATTGGCTGGAGGCAAGCGGCTGCTGGGCGAAAGGATAAACGACAGAAAGAAAAATTCTCAGATGGTAGGGGAGTTTTGTGAAGAAAAAAATGGAGAGAGAAATTTTTTTTTTTTGGTGGGGGGGGAGGGGGAGGGAGGGGTGTCGTGCGTTAGGGGGAGAGAGAATGAGGGAAGAGATAAATTCATGTGAATTTAATACTCCAACTTTGGATTATGCTCGCAACTACTCGCTCAACTAAATTAAGCTAGCCTCTACAAAGACCGACAACTAGCAATAACCTAGTCAAGAGAGCGTTCTAATCATTGATTAAGGTTGGATAGGCCAAACCCTAGTCAACCTATATGCTCCTACTTCTATTGGGTTCGATAGTAGCCATATAGAATAGAAAACATGCGCATTAGGTTCTAGGATTCAATTGTGTTGATTAATTGTTAAGATAGCTTAATCAATTAACCAAAATTTCTCCAAATCTAGTAGTTAGTGCATCCTAGGATAGCCATCAAACACACAACTACTATTGCCTCTTGTAGATCTTGGCTAGACATTCCATCAAACACATTGAAAGAAACATATTCAACAACGATTGTGACAAAACTAAGCATCTAGGCTATTCATGTTCAAGATTTAGATCATTCAACATGCTTCAAGAATTAAAATCAGATTCAAGAAGGGACAATTCAGATTGCAATTGATAAAGAAAGCAGAAAACTCAAAGGAATTTACAAGAACCCTTGAAATCGAAACAAGATTCAATCAACTTCACAAATTCATTAACAAATTGTATGAAGAATTACAAGAGTTTGTTTACAATTAAAAAATATATAAAATCTAACCTAAATTGGAGCAAGAATTACCAAAGAAGTGAAACAACTCGAAGAGAGATCCCGACCTCCATGATTTTTCTTCCTCCCTTTTTGCAAAAATGAAAGAAAAGTCTTTTATAGTATGCAAGCTAGCGTCAAGACGCTGAGGTAGCATTGCAATGCTAAATCGGTGAAAAGCCTCAAAGCATTGGGCTTGCATTGCTACGCTACCCCCCACAACGCTTGTCAATGCAAGGTGCGCACACGCGGGGGGGTGCACGTCAAAGTCCAGAGCGTTGCAATGTTGCCCTGTTTTGCAGCGAGATTGAACATTCTGCCTTCAAGCATTGCATAATGCCTCTCCTAGGGTCGTGACGCTGTATTCTCGATGGCATTTTAATAATTTACTTGATTCTCTTCAAATTGTTGAATTTCTTGGCTATTTTAGATTCTTTTTGGCCCGATCTTCTCTTAATGACTCCTAAATACCTCGGGGACCGTTTTACTTACAAACTAAGCATTTAAAACAAATAATCAACTCAATTTTGGGGAATTAACATATAAAATATGCATCCTTTAAGAACCTAACAACCATCTATATGAATCAACCAGAAGGATTCATTGAAAAAGATCAAGAGCAAAAGATTTGAAAGCCTAATTGATCCATTTATGGACTGAAACAAGCATCTCGATCTTGGAATATGAGATTTGATGTTGCGATAAAATCTTATGACATTAATAAAAAAGTTGATGAGCCTTGTGTTTACGAGAAAATCATCAACAACTCAGTAGCTTTCCTCGTGCTATATGTGGATGATATCCTACTCATTGGGAATGATGTAGGTTTCCTGACTGATGTAAAGAAATGGTTGGCCGCCCAATTCCAAAAGAAAGATTTTGGAGAGGTGCAGTTTGTTCTAGGAATCTAGATTATCAGGGATCGTAAGAATAAAAGGTTGGCCTTGTCTCAGGCATCGTATATTGACAAAATGCTTGTCAAATATACGATGCACAATTCCAAGAAGGGTTTATTACCTTTTAGGTATGGAATTATATTATCTAAGAAATAGTGTCCTAAGAATTCTCAAGAGTTTGAGGAAATGAGACGAATTCCCTATGCATCGGTTGTTGGTAGCCTTATATATGCAATGTTATGTACCAGACCTGACATTTGCTATGCAGTAGGAATTTTCAGTAGATATCAATCCAATCCAGGATTAGATCACTGAACAACGGTCAAAACAATCCCCAAATACCTTTGAAGAACGAGGGAGTATATGCTTGTGTATGGAGATAAGGATCTGATCCTTAGAGGATAGACAGACTCTAACTCTCAGACTGATCGGGATTCTCGAAAATTCACATCAGGGTCAATGTTTACTCTTAATGGAGGAGTTATAGTTTGGCGACGTAGCAAACAAGGATGCATAGCTGACTCCACTATAGAAGTCAAATACGTCATTGCTTGTGAAGCTGCTAAAGAGGCTATTTGGCTTAAGAAGTTCCTTACTAATTTAGAAGTTGTTCTAAATATGACTTTGCCCATCACACTTTATTGTGATATCAGTGGTGTTGTGGCAACTTCTAAGGAACTTAGGAGTAATCGTAGAAGCAAACACATTGAATGAAAATATTACTTGATTCGGGAGATTATGCATCGAAGTGACGTGACTGTCATGAAGATTGCTTCAGAGCACAATGTTGTTGATCCGTTTACAAAGGCTCTGACAGCTAAAATGGTCAAGGATCATCTAGAAAGTTTGGGTTTACGAGATATGTGACATATTGTCTAGGGCAAGTGGGAGATGTTACTAGGGTATAGTGTATGCCATAGTTTATTGTATTTTGTACTTTATTTATATTGTACATTAGGCTCCCTAAGCTTTGTTGGGATTGGTGTCCTAAATATCTTATATTCTCGTAGTTATAAACATTGTACAAACAAATTGTTATTAATAAAATAATTATTATTTTATGAGCATACACCCAATGTAATAAACTAAGATCCTAGGTGATTTTATGTAATTTAAACAAGTATGTAGAGACATATGGATGGATCTAAAGGAACTCTCTAAGAAGACTATCCATGAGCGCGTTCGGATCTTTCCTATTTCATTGTGACCGAATTACCACACACACATTCTAATCAACAGTTATGCAATTTAACACTAATTGACGGCATGCTTTGATAAATAAAATACAAGATAATGAGCTCACATACAAGTTGAAGAATGTCTTTACAACGAACTTAACCCAGCAGAAGCAACCCTCTACGATCTTTTATCGCCCACCAAACAGTCGGCTACCAACAGCACGATCGTCTATACGAACAGTAGCAAACAAACGAGCACGAGCAGGGACAAAACCACCATTTAGAGCCCTTGGTATTCTCAGAGTGAGAATCCAAAGAATGATCTTTGTTCAATTTGGTAGAGGAAGGAGGAAATGGCTAATCATGTAGAATGATAAGCAACTGGGAGAGAAGGCTATCGTATAGCAGATGCTTATCGTTTAGAGAATGTGTAGGTTTTACTAAACGATCGTTTAGTAAATGGTAAGCGATCATTTAGAAAACTCGACACGCTAAGCGATCATTTAGAAAAGCTGAGCGATCGTTTAGAGAATGTGTGCGATCGTTTTAGCGATAGGGCACTATCGTATAGGCTCTCAGCTAAGCAATCGATATGTTTTCACATGTTTTGCAATTTTTTCGAACTCTTTGCAAAATGAAAAATATTTTCATTTTATTCTTCAGTTACAATAACCGAATACTGATTTCCCACTAACACACGATTAAGGAGAAGTTTTCGGCCAATTATCACATAATTAATTAATTAATATAATCATATTATATTCTTACTCTATAGTTTAATATCATATATCTACTATAATAATTTCTTCTCTACTTGATATAAATCATATTTATATCTAATTTCCTCCAAAATAATGTATCTCATACATTTAGTCAATTATATCATATATAATTAACCAGTTCAATTTTATCATATATAATCGAACTCACTCTTGTCAATTTGAACATTTCAAACTGACCCAAAAACTGATTCTCGACTTTATCCAAGTTACCTATGGGACCTTATGGACATGTGGCTTGAAACTCAAACGGTACGTGAATAGCTGACTAAGCTCTTTAGCTACAAGATCCACCATCCGTTAACTGCCAGACATTCCACTAAAGACCAGTAGTTGAACTCTTCTTACCACAGATATATTTCTGTGTCCATCGGATATAAGCAATCATGAGTACGATGACTCTTCACAGATGCTCGTAAGTACAGCTGGGCCAATTTACCGTTTTTCCCCTGTAGTTACATCTCACTTCTTAAGTACCACTGATTCCTCTAATGAACAATACAACATAGACCAACTATCTTGGAACACCTCTCGGGCCAAGAGAAAGTGTGTGGTGTCACATCGTTCAAGCCCTGGAATCAGCCCTTAAGGGAGCTATTTATCTACTTGCCCCTGCTTCGGGGAAGGAGTGAATTCTATTTTGTGTAGTTGAATTCCCAACTCTCAAATCAGATGAATCCCCAAAATGGTAGGTTTGAATCGGCGACCTGGCCACTCGCACCCATATAAATCAAAGGATCGCCCTCAATGGCAGGAGTTCCTAACTCACTCAGGATTGAGGTCATGTTACCTATGATCGTCCCAGTGAAGTGAAGTCTCTGTCATGAATGGTGTTATATAACAAGACGTTAACACTTCATGGTCAGGTCTTATACAAACTCTTTGTATAGGACGCCCCCGCTCGCATGTCCCCTACATGAATGATTAGGATCAGACCATCTGTAACAAGTCACAACACTTGTGACTATTCCACAAAGCGAGCCACATTCGTAGCATTACCAGGATAAGGTTTCTCTCCTATATCCATATATTACAGACCATTTTGGTTATCACTCAAGACATGATCCACTTGTATGTCACCACATACATGCTTAAGTTACATACAGATAACCAGGGATTTTATGTTTATTGGTTTGTGGTAAAGCAAATAAAACAAACAACTGAGCAAAATCAAGATGTGAAGTAAATATCATATATTATTCAACACAAGTGTTCGTACAAACTATAGGACATGAGACTTTAGGGCATCAACCCCAACAATCTCTTACTTGTCCTAAAGCGAAGTGGGGTGTACATTAAACTAGTATAAAACAATAAATTAGGGCATAAAAGCCCAATACAAGAAAATCTCCCACTTGCCCTAGTCCAGCCGTGACGATCCTATAGACCCATGCCCTGAAGGTGACCCTCAAACGCTATAGTCGTGAGA
This sequence comes from Benincasa hispida, assembly GCF_027475165.1. Lineage (NCBI taxonomy): Eukaryota > Viridiplantae > Streptophyta > Magnoliopsida > Cucurbitales > Cucurbitaceae > Benincasa > Benincasa hispida. The sequence goes on from NC_143482.1 coordinate 69,292,186, forward strand.
GCCTTCGTAAATGAATCAGCAACATTATGCTCTGAAGCGATCTTCGTGACGATCACGTCCCCTCGATGCACTATCTCGCAGATCAGATGATACTTCCACTCTATGGGTTTGTCGCACCTGTGACTCCTAGGCTCCTTGGAGTTCACCACTGCACCACTATTATCATAATAGAGGGTAATGAGCCTAGACATATTTGGAACAACTTTCAATTCTGTCAAGAACTTCCTGAGCCATACGGCCTCTTTAACAGCTTCGCAAGCCACTACGTACTCCACTTCTATAGTGGAATAGGCGATGCACCCCTGCTTAGTGCTTCGCCACACTACAGCTCCCCCGTTAAGAATAAAGACTAACCCTGACGTGGACTTGTGAGTGTCCTTATCAGTCTGAAAGTCAGAATCCATGTATCCAGTAAGGATCAAATCCCTAGATCTATACACGAACATGTAGTCCCTCATTCTCGGAAGATACTTGAGAATGTTCTTCACTGCGGTTCAGTGACCCTGGCCTGGGTTAGACTGATACCTATGCCCACAGTGTAGCAGATGTCTATACAAGTACATAGCATCGTATACATCAAACTTCCAACGGCAGACGCATATGGGACCCGTCTCATCTTCTCAACCTCTTGAGGCATCTTAGGACACATATCCTTAGAAAAAGTGACTTCATGACTGAACGACAGTAGGCCCCTCTTGGAGTCCTACATCGAGTACTTGAGCAACATATTGTCAATGTACGATGCTTAAGACAGTGCTAGCATTTTGTTCTTACGATCCTGAAAGATCTGTATACCCAGAATAATCTGAGTCTCTCCTAGATCTTTCATTTGGAATTGGGTCGCTAGCTAGTTCTTAACTGCAGTCAGTAGACCTACATCATTCCCACTGAGCAGTATATCATCTACGTAAACCAGTAAGAAGACTACTGAAGCGTTGATGATCTTCCTATAGACACAAGGTTCATCAACGTTCTGGTCAAAGCTATACGACTTGATCGCTGTATCAAACCGTATGTTCCAAGATCGAGACGCCTCTTTCAGCCCGTAAAGGAACCGATTTAGCTTACAAACCTTTTTCTCTTGACCTTGGGCTATGAATCCCTCAGGTTGCACCATATAAATAGTCTCCTCAAGATTTCCATTAAGAAAGGCCATCTTGACATCCATTTGCTAGATCTCATAATTATAATAAGCTACAATGGACAGGAGGATGTGGATTAACTTTAGCATAGCAATAGGCGAGAAAGTCTCCTCATAGTCGACTCTCTCTACCTGGGTATAACCCTTTGCCACAAGTCGAGCCTTGAAGGTTTGCATATTCCTATCAGCACCCCATTTGCGCTTGTAGATCCATTTATAACCTATAGATCTTAACCCATCAGGCTGATCTATAAGATCTCATATTGAGTTGAAGTACATCAACTCCATCTCGAGATCCATGACTTTGACCCATTCATCCCGGTCAACATCCTCCATTTCCTTCTGATAAGACAACGGATCCTCAACGTCACTATCTGCTACCATAGCAAGGATTTTCGTGAAACCCAGATAGCGAACAAGTGGGTTCATAACCCTCCCACTCGTTGAGGTTCCCTCAACTCTTGAGGTGGAACCGACCTACTAGATGAACTTCTATCAACAATTCTTGTTGATGTAGCAGGCTCTTCAACAATTCTTGTTGAAGTTTCAGTAGTTTCATTGGAAAGCTCACGCAACACGACTTTACTTCATGGACTGTGCTCCCTTATATGATCCACCTCTAGGAAAGTAGCATCCGTGGATACAAACACCCTATTTTTCGATGGATCATAAAAAAAAAACCCATCGTGTACCTTTGAGGTAGCCTACAAAGAGGCATAACCTTGACCGTGGTTTCAACTTCTTGGGATTTACCTCAAGCACGTGTGAAAGGCAACCCCAAATGCAAAAGCGACGTAAACTGGCTTTATGCCCGTTCCACAACTCTAGAGGTGTTCTCGCAACACTCTTAGAGGGAACACAGTTGAGTATGTATACCGCAGTCTCCACTGCAAAACCCAAAACGAGTCTCATAAGGAAGCGTAACTCATCATCGAACGAACCATGTCCAACAAGGTTCTATTTCTCCTCTCCGCTACACCATTCTGCTTAGGTGTACCCGGCGCCAAGAGTTGGGAAACGATTCCATATTCTATCAAATAGTCCTGGAATGTTGAATCCAAAAACTCTCCACCTCGATCCGATCGAAGTGTTTTAATCAATCTATCCAATGCATTTTCAACTTCAGCCTTGAACTCTTTGAACTTTTCAAAGGATTTAGACTTCCGTTGCATAAGATAAACATACACATACCTAAAGTAATCATCAGTAAAACTGATAAAATACTCATAGCCACCTCGAGCTCACACATTCATAGAACCACAAATGTCAGAATGTACTAACTCAAGAGGCTCTTTGGCTCGATAACCTTTCCCAGTAAAAGGTCGTCTAGCATCTTACCCTCAAGGTAAGATTCGCACACTGGTAAAAAAATTTCTTCTAACTCACTTAGAAGTCCATTCTTCACCAATCTCTCAATCCTATTGAGATTAATGTGCCCTAAACGAAGATGCCAAAGATGGGCATTTTCTTTTAGAGAAATATGTTGATGTTTTGTTTTAGTTATGGCAGTTTTAAACAATTCTGTATTATAGAGGGAATTAATGGCTAATGACCTTAGCACATAAAATTACTTTCTAGATAAGCTGTACAAATATTAACACCATGAATAAACGTTTTATCCACATTGAAAGAAACAGTGTATTTACATTATAGCAAGCACTTTACAGAAATGAGGTTCCTCTTAAGTTTAGGAACAATATATACATCATTCAAAACTAGAAACCTATTCTATAAAGCTAACTGGAGCCCTCCCACTGCCACAGCTGAGACGACGTGTCCGGTGCCTACTCGCATAGTCATCTCATCAGCCTCCAGCTATTACCAAGTCCTAATCCCCTGAAAAGAAGAACAAATATAATTAGTGGCGCCCGAATCAATTATCTAGGCAGAATCATCATTCTCTACTAAACAAGTTTTAAGTACAAGTAAATCGTATTTACCTTTATCTGCCTTAGTCTTAGCCTTAGCGGCCTTTCTATCCTTTAGCCAGCAAGGACAGTTCCTCTTCTAGTGTCCATCTTAGTTGCAGTGGAAACACTTTTCTTTTTCAATCGGTGATGGATGCCTTCTTGGGGCGACAGACGGCGGGTTAGCAGGCGTCTTCCCTTTTCCCTTACCACCCTTCTTCTTCTTCCTCTTTGCAGAGTTAGAACTAGAAGGTGCAAACTTCGTTCCTGAGGTCGAACCTCTATGAAACGTCCTGGAGGATGAAGCAAAATTTTCCTAACCCTTCTTCCTCTCCTTACTTTGCAGTAAAGATTGGTAGGTCTATAACTCGTTGAGGAGAGTTGTAAGGTTATATTTCACTTTGTTAAAAATCACATTACTAACAAAGTGCAGGAAGCTCTTCGGTAAAGAATGTAGGATTATGCTAACCTGGCTGCTCTCATCGATGGTAGACCCATTCAACTCTGCCACATTGAAGTGGACCATTATGTTAAGCACATGTTCATGAACAGAGGTGCCTTCTTCCATTTTGGAGTTGAATATATACTTAAGAGCCTCATGCATAAGCTATTCAAACGGTTGTCTAAACATTCCCCGTATGGATTCCATTATCTCACGCGCTGAGACCATGGGCTTATGTTTTTTGGCCAAGACTTCAGAAAGACTTGCCAAGATATAGGCTCGGGCCTTCTCATTCGTCCGTGTCCATTGCTCGTACGCTTCCCGAACATTTCGAGTGGCATTGGGAGCTAAAATAGGAGGGCAGACCTCTGTAAGGGCAAACATGAGATCCTCGATGATAAGAATCGTTGTGATCATGTGTTTCCATGTTGAAAAGTTATCGCCAGTTAATTTTTTAGCGCTAAGCAAAGCTAATGTGGCTGTGGCCCTTTTGAAAAACTTGTTGCTGAAAATACGAACAAAATTTTAATTAGATTTTGTTAAACCACAATTTAACCAATTAATTTTGCAAAACAGTTTCAAATATCCTATGTATTAACATGAGGAGCGGGAGCATCCTATGTAATGAGTTTACATAAGATCGGACCAAGAATTAAGTCACGCTTACTTTATAACATTGTTTACTATTTAAGACTGACTATTTCAAAGTGATGACCTAGGTAACTTGACCTTAATTCTGAGCTAACTATGAACTCCTGTTTATTCGAGATTATCCTTAGATTTGCATGGGTGAAGGTTGGCTTAACAGCCCCGGCTCAATAAGCCTCTCATTTCAGGGGTAAGACAGGGAAAATAGTTGGAGACATAGGGTGCAAGACAGAATGCACTCCTACCCGCTTTTAGGGATAATAGAGATGTTGTTCCCTTAAGTATTGACTCCGAGGCTTGAACAAGGGGCCCCAACCTCTCATTGGCCTGAGAGTGACTCGGTTTAGTGATTGGATCACAAACCAATTGTTCATTAGAGGATGAGTGGGACTTAAGGAGCAAGATGTAATCTCGGGAGTAAAACACCTTATGACCCAATCGTTATTACGAACAACCAGTGAAAGGTTGACTCAACTTATCATGGTTATAGAAAATGGAAACATAATATATCTATAATGAGGGGAGTGCAACTATAGGTTGTAGTGAACAATCCTATTAGTTAACGAATGTTGATTAACTAGGTTAAAGAGTTTGACCGGTTAGTCTCGAATCATTGGAGCCCATGATCTGTAGGATCATCGGGTCTCCTTGCTAGCTCACTACGGACAAAATTGAAGAACTAGGTGAAGTAAGAATTTGAAATGTTTAAATTCGGGCCTTAGAGAAAATTGTATTTTATATGAGATATAATTTACAATTAAATAATTAATTTATTAATTATTTTTTAGAGTATTATTGAACATTAGCATGCAAGCGTTTTTTAAACTTGATTAATATGATTAATCAAAGTTAGGTGTCAAAAATAATTTAATATGTGATATTAAATTTATTTTTAATTATTTTCTAAATTATGAAATTATTTTTTTCATAAAAGTTTGTTTTATTTATATTAAAATTCGTTAGTGGAAAAATCCAATTGTTGGATTTTCCCACTAACTAAGTGAACTTTGAAGTGGCACTTCCAAAGCTTAACACCTAAAGATTACATGCTAGTAGATTTTGAGGTGGAAGACATGCAAAATAGGATTTTACATGTAATTTATCTTTAAATAGTTTGGTTTTTGAAATATGGATAAACTAATGCTTCTTTGACTTTTCACTTGACTTTTCCACCAAAATCTCTTTACTTTCCACTTTTCTAGAGTGCAATTCCCTTGTCTTCACTAGCAAAATGGTCCCACCATTGTGTTCTTCAACTGGAGAATAGCAAGGATTTATCGTTGGTGGTGTCGATCGAGCTCGGGAGAGGAAGATTGCGGTGGATTCTACAAAGGTTGTAATTTCTAACCCTTTATGCATGCTTATTCTTGTTTTTTATGTAATTAAAACGTTATCGATCTTCGCTTCCACTATTGCATGCTTTCTTTATGTTCCATCACTATCGATGTTGCAATTCAGGAAATCCTCTTTGAGGAAAAAAGGCTCGGGCTGATTTCCTCTCTATCATCTGAGATTGCTCTTCCAACCATTCATTCACGCTCTTTCATTGAGTCACCTTTCTACAAAAATTGCAAATCACATGGTCATAAGTTTGCTAACTGCCCTATCATTGAGTGTAGGTATTGCCACAAGCATGGTCATATTTGGATATTTGTCCTACCAAACTCCCTCCCCCCCCCCCCCCCCCCCCCCCCCCCCGATTATACCGCTAAGTCAAAGAATTCTTCCAAGTCTAGCCTTCCATCTATTGTTGTTGCAACAATGTCTACTGATGTGATGTATTTCAACCCTCTGAATCTCCAAATCAGTGACCTTCAGGATTTGCTCAAACTAGTGTTATCTTCTAGTTCACATGCTCCTGCTGTCACACTAGGTACATCTTGGCTTCTTGATTCGGTTTGTTGCAACCATATGACCTTAAATATTGCTCTGTTGTCTTCCTCTACCCCTATTAAATCTCTTCCTTCCATTACCATGTCCCTAATCCAACATTTAATATTGCTTCTGTTGGTCAGTTGTGTAACCTCAGACTTGTTGTTTTCTTTTTCTTCTCATGGTTGTCAGGTTCAAGAGTCGCAGACGGGTTAGACAATTGATACGGGTCGCAAGATGGGAAGATTATTTGAGCTCACATTCTTTCAGCCACCACTTCTCTCACCTTTTTCTACTGCTGTTACTAATACTAGTAAATTTTAGTGGCATCTGCGCCTTGGTCATGCATCCTCTGACAAGATTCGTAATTTAATTTCTATTGGTAGTTTGAATAATGTTTTGCAATTAAGTTCTTTTTCTACTTCTGCTTCATTATTTGGTACTCTGTTGGTCTGGTTCATTATGATGTTTGGGGCCCTGTGCCTACTCCTACTATCAATGGTTTTTAATATTTTGTGTTACTTATTGATGACTACTCCTACTCTACCTGGATATACTTTCTAAAATATCACTCTTCCTTACCTCAAATTTACATTAAGTTTGCCAAAATGGTCCACACTCAGTTTTCACCCACTATCAAAATTCTTCACACCGATAATGCAATGGAGTATAAGGACTCTCACCTACTTTCTTTCCTCACCCAACAGGGCACTTTTGTCCAATGTTCGTGCCTTTATACTTCCCGATAAAATGGTCTAGCTGAGTGAAAATATCATTGTATCTTGGATTCTATTCGTGCTTAGCTTCTCTCTACATCTTATCCTGAGAAGTTTTGGGGTGAGGCTGCTCTTATGTCTGTTTATTTCATCAATCATCTTCCTTTTACAGTTGTTCACAATCTGTCTCCTTTTGAATGATTGTATGGTAGCTTTCCTTCTTACTCTCATCTCAAAGTCTTTGTGTGTGCATGTTTTATTCTTTTCCATCCTCATGAACATACAAAATTTGAACCTCGAGCTCGTCTATGTTGTTTTCTTAGTTATGGAACTGAGCATAAAGGGTTCCGATGTTGGGATCCTATTTCTATAAAGCTTCATATCTCTCGTCATGTCATGTTTTAGGAACATCGTATGTTCTCTAATCTATCTTCTTTTCATGTTTTCCTTACTAGCCTTCATTCGTTCTTCACTGATCCTTCTACTGATCTTTTCATTACATGTGATCCTTTGCCTGACCTTTGCCCTTTCCTGTCTTTGAGCTTGATACATCTTCTTCCACTTATGTGC